>NC_135670.1:8557782-8923213 GCF_964188315.1 Podarcis muralis | reverse complement strand
GTACCCCACACTGCAGCCGTGATCTTTCTTCCGAGCCAGCTCCAGTCCTGGACAAGGCTACCTCCTCCCCCTTGCCCGAAATCCATTCCCTCCATCCTCTCTCGACTGCATGGGGATTCTGAGTCAGGGAGTGGTGGCAGAGGTGGGAGGCAGCGATCTGGCACCTTCCATGCGGGGCTTCCCCGAACGTTTGGTTGCCAGGCAACCCTGTGGAAGGAAGTGATAACACACTCTCTTCTCGGCTCAGACCTGCGACGGGTGGCGGTGCGTAGAGCAGGGAAAGAAATATATTTACCTAATGGAGCTCACTCCTTCCTTGCTTGCTTGTTGCTTGCTTAAACGGCCTCGGTCCAGTATATCTGAAGGAGCGTCTCCACCCCCATCGTTCTACCTGGACACTGAGGTCCAGCTCCGAGGGCCTTCTGGCGGTTCCCTCCCTGCGAGAAGCCAAGTTACAGGGAACCAGGCAGAGGGCCTTCTCGGTAGTGGCGTCCTCCCTGTGGAACGCCCTCCCACCAGATGTCAAAAGAGAAAAGCAACTACCTGACATTTAGAAGACATCTGAAGGCAGCCCTGTTCAGGGAAGCTTTTAACGTTTGATGTATTACAGTATTTTAATATTTTTTTGGAAGCCGCCCAGAGTGGCTGGGGAAGCCCAGCCAGATGGGCGGGTATAAATAATAAATTATTATTATTATTATTGTTGTTGTTGTTGTTGTTGTTGTTGTTGTTGTTGTTGTTGTTATTGTGAACATCGAGAAGAGCCTGGCCGCTGGATCAGGCCAATGGCCCATCTAGTCCGGCATCCTGTTCTGACATTGGCCAGCCAGCTGCCTCCATGGGAAGCCCACAAGCAGCTCCTGAGCCTCAGAGCTCTCTCCCCTCTTGTGTTTTCCAGCAGCTGGTATTCAGAAGCATTCCTGCCTCCCAACTAGCCTTTGTGGCTAGTAGTTGTTGATAGCCCTATTCTCCCAGAATTTGCTGGGCCTCTTTTTAAACCATCCAGGTTTGTTGGATCCTGAAGCCTGTGCCACCATTCCTAGATACTTATGATTTGTGACTTGTTCTAATTTATGGCCTTGAAGTTCCCAGCTTCTAAGCTTTGGTTTCCCCCCAAAAGCAAGTATCTTGGTCTTTTGATATCATATTTTTCGCTCTATAAGACACACCAGACCACAAGACACACCTAGTTTTTGGAGGAGGAAAACAAGAAAAAAAATATTCTGAATCTCAGAAGCCAGAACAGCAAGAGGGATCGCTGCGCAGTGAAAGCAGCGATCCCTCTTGCTGTTCTGGCTTCTGGGATAGCTGTGCAGCCTGCATTCGCTTCGTAAGACGCACACACATTTCCCCTTACTTTTTAGGAGGGAAAAAAGTGAGTCTTATAGAGCAAAAAATACGGTAATTGATTTTGAGACGTTCAGTTTCACAGTATGCTGCGAGTTTTCTTAGTGCTCTTTTGAGTCCAATGGGGGTTCTGGATAAAATTGCTTTCCTTCCAGGATTGTACCCCCAAGTGTGTTTTATAAGCTGGTCTCCGACCGCAATAAATTATCTATCTATCTAACCATCCAGGTTGCTGGCCATCCCTGTGGAACTGAGGCCCACATGCTTATCCCCCTCTGCCCTCCCGTCTAAGCAAGCAAAGAGGCTTTGCTGGTTTTCATGACACGTTCCACCCAGGCAAAAACACTTGAGGAGGGTGCAGAGCAGGGCTGGTGAAGGGGCGTGGCCTGGAGAGACAGGGATAGCTTGAGGAGAGAGGGTATCCCTTAGGTTAAAGGTAAAGGTAAAGGGACCCCTGACCATTAAGTCCAGTCGTGACCGACTCTGGGGTTGCGGCGCTCATCTCACTTTATTGGCCGAGGGAGCCGGCGTACAGCTTCCGGGTCATGTGGCCAGCATGACTAAGCCGCTTCTGGCGAACCAGAGCAGCGCACAGAAACACCGTTTACCTTCCCGCTGGAGCGGTACCTATTTATCTACTTGCACTTTGAGGTGCTTTCGAACTGCTAGGTTGGCAGGAGCAGGAACCGAACAACGGGAGCTCACCCCGTCGCGGGGATTCAAACTGCCGACCTTCTGACCGGCAAGTCCTAGGCTCTGTGGTTTAACCCACAGTGCCACCCACGTCCCTTCTGACCTCAATGTAGCCTGCTAATTTGCCTCTTCTTTTTAAAAAAAATAAAAATTCTTCTTTCACTTTTTTTGTTTAAATTAAACAGATGCAGAACGTCATGTACGACCTCATCACGGAACTGAACGACCGGAGCGAAGACCTGGAGAAGCAGATAGGCGGGTTGGAGTCCAAACTGGAACAGCTGAACAGCAGCTTCCACTCCTTGCCCTTGCTCATCACGGACGCTCTGTGCCAGCAGCAGCAACAGCTCCTGGCCACCATCCTCGAAGCCCGGGGGGTGAGCATGGGCGTGGGCGCCCCCCAGACGCCGCTCTCGGACAGCCCTTTGGGGGTCAGCTCAACTTCTTTCCCCACCCCTTATACCAGCTCCAGTAGTTGCTGAGCCCCGTCGGACGCGAGGGAAACGACAAAAACAACACACGCACGCACACGTGGGTCTTTGTTATCCGTGTGGGGGTGTCAATCCTGGCCCCGGATGTGGGGGGGGGGAGAGCAGAGGACCCCGGCCGCCGCCTTGTGGGGTCGCCTGGAAACAATGCGGGCTCGTCTCTGTGGTAGCGCCCCCTGTTGTCGGGGTGGGGTGGGGTGTGAAACGGGCGTTTTCGGCAGAGCCCCTCGCAGCGGCGTTCGGTGGACCGTAGGAATCCACGTTCAATCTCAGGTCTTCAAAAATCGAAAAACAAGCCAACTCCAAGGGCATCGATGCAACGGCGCAAGGTAGGGGGACCATTCCACTGTGTTGGACCCCAAGCCACTGGCATTGGGGTTGTTCATCTCCTTCTTTCTTCCCTGGTTGTTTTTATTTTTTAAAAACATTACTATTCCTTCTTCCCCTCCGCGCATTAAGTGTCTTGCCGAAGAAAGTCAAAAGGCGATCGGGGAGGTGGCGAATTGGCCGAAACAGAGGTGCCCCCCCTTCCCCCACTCCTCCTCCTCCTCTGCTGAATCTCGAGGTATCATTCCAGCTCCCTCAGAATTGGTTTTGCCAAAGAGACCGCCGTAAAGGTACCCTTTGTGGCCTCTTCTGCGTTGGGTCTTTTTTGTTTTGTTTTTTAAGAAAAAGGGGAAATGGCAGGTGTCACCTTTTTGCTGAGGCCTAAGAAGAGTTACCTTGACTTGGAGAGATCGGAAGTTTTCCACCACTAAAGCTGTTCTTGGCGTGTCCTTGCGGAGACGAAGCAGCGATTTCAACGCGTCCAGATGGGCTGGCGTTTGCCCTCCCCTCGCCACGGGCAAGGAGATTGCCACTGAGGAAATGGGTTTGCTCAGATTCCGAGCGCTCCAAGAAACACAGAGCAAAAGAGACGTTGTTCTCCATCGTCCTCCCGAGAGAATCGCCCCGAGCCCCTTTGGCTCACCAGTGGTGCTTTGAAAAATCACATCCCTTTGGGCCACGACCCTTCTTTAAACGTTGCGGTTACCAGCCTGAACTGCGTTGCCGCTGCAGTTTCCAAGGGCCTATCCACATTACAAACCTCTCACCTGGGCTTCCCAGATTCATCAACTTTTTATTAGTAGTAGGGCTTCCCTCCCCCCTAAAAGCACCGTGGGAATTGTAGGTTTGTCTGTTTTTTATGGTGGTGGGCAGTCAGTCCTGCACTTTCAAAGGATCCGCGGCTGACAGCCATTGGCGACTGAACTGGTTTGAACCCGGTTTAAATGTAATTCGCTATTGGCACTTAGATTGGTTTGCTCCCGCTTTGAATTGCCATATAGACAATTAGGCTGCACACCGGTTAATGAAACGGCAGTCAAAGTGGTTGGACTGAATTGCCACTGGCAGTCAAATCAGTTCCAAGCCTGGTTTGAAACGCCACTGGCTTGCATTTGAAGGGTGTACAAGCCCTGGGATTTTTCAGCACGCCGGTACAGGGGTGTGGAGTGCACAGGTTATTTGAAAAAAACAATTACTAGGAATCATTAGGAAGCTGCCTAATGCAGAGTCAGGCCCTTGGTCCATCTAGCTGTGTGCTGTCTACACTGACAGGCAGCGGCTGTCCAGAGTTTCAGTCAAGGGGGCGTATCCAGGCTCTGTTGGAGACACCAGGGATTGAACAGGTTCCCCGCCACCGCTGTCTTAAGTCATGTCTGAATCCTACCATTGATTCATTGAGCCCTGGCTGAGCCCTTCCCACTCGGCTACAGCCCATTTGGAAATGCGTAAAATGCCGCCGTTCGCATTAGCGGTTAGCGTATCCCAGCCTAACCCTACCTTGCAGGGGTGTTGTGAGGCTAAAGTAGAGAGGGGCAGAGAATTGCCAACCTAGCAGTTCAAAAGCACGTCAAAGTGCAAGTAGATAAATAGGTACCACTCTGGCGGGAAGGTAAATGGCGCTTCCGTGCGCTGCTCTGGTTCGCCAGAAGCGGCTTAGTCATGCTGGCCACATGACCCGGAAGCTGTATGCCGGCTCCCTCAGCCAGTAAAGCGAGATGAGCACTGCAATCCCAGAGTCGGCCACGACTGGACCTAATGGTCAGGGGTCCCTTTACCTTTAACTTCCCAGAGGGAACGAGGAGCAAAACAGCCACAGCCCTCTGCTCTGAACCCTCCCTTCCTTTTTGTCAAGGCAATTGTTGGCATCACCCAACCGCTGCCACCTGCTTTTTTGTCAGGCAAATGCCTCCCTCTGGCACGGCTCCTCATTCAGGCTGTTTGGGGGGGGTTGTTTGGGGGGGGCTTGGCTCGGCTTCTGAGCCCTGCGAGGCGGCTGCTGGCTCGTTCCAGCGAGAGCTGAGCAGGTGACTCTTCATGTTCCCTTTGAACAGGCAAAGCAAGCGTGTAATTGCTCAGCGATATTAATTACGCGCCGCCCCGCGGCTCCGGTTAATTGCGAGCGAAGAAAGGGGAGGGAGAAAACACCCCAGGTAGATCTAAGTGCTTTTTAGCGATTTTTCGGCATGTGGGGTTTTTATTTCAGGGGAGGCGGGGGGGGGAATGCACGGTCTTTTGTCAAAACTCCCCTTCAGCAGCTGTGTGAGGCTTTTCCGAACATCGCAGCGCCAGAAAGCATTAAACGGGGAAGAGGGAGGGAGGGAACCTGCCACTTAGCGAGGATGGTAGGTGGCCCGCATTCCTTGCAATTGAAGTTGCTTAGGAAACGGAGCGGAGCTTCAGGGCAGGATCCTTACAACGCCAACTGGATTCTCTCCCCACCACCACCATGCCAGTTTGGGGCTTTGGAGAGGCCCTGCTTCGCCAGGAAATATTTGGAGGAAGGTTATATACGGTGCGAGCCACTCCGAGTCTTCTTGGTCAGTCCCCCGGCCTCCCAGAAAAGCTGGGATTTGTCTGAAGCGATCAGAACGAGGACATTTTGCCTGGCAGCCAGGGTACAGAGCACTTAGCTAGATGGGCCGAATGCTGCGACTGAATATAAGGCAGCTTCCCCTGTTGGGAAAGGAACCGTGGCTCATCACTAGAGCATCTGCTTTGCATGCAAAAGGTCCCAGGTTCCGTTCCTGGCATCTCCAGTTGGACTGTTAATGTCCCCCGCCTGGAGAGCAGCTGCCGGTCAGTGTCTGTGATACTGAGTTAGATGGGCCAATGGCCTGACTCTATATAAGGCAGCCCCTCCCTGCTTTCCTTCAGCTACATAAAAGCGAGTTAGGGCACCTCCACCGCGGGGAAAGGAAGATAGAGACTGGCTTCACGCTCGAGCATCTATGAGGACTAGAATCTTTATTTTGAAGGGAAGGGCCGCCCCTCAATGTTAAAGCATCTGTTTTGCAAGCAGAAGGCACCAGATTCAACGTCTCCAGTTAGGGATGGGAATGTCCCTTGCCTGAAACCCAGGACAGCCGCTGCTGCCAGCCTGTGTCGACATCCCTGAGCTAGATGGGAAAGCAGTCTGACTCTGTATAAAGCAGCTTCCTGCGTCTTTATGCCTAGCATGTCCATGCATCTGTATGTTTCTTTTTGCTGCAAATCCTCGTTTGGCAGCCCTGTGAGACAGGCAGGAGTCTTCTGGCCCCCATGTGGCAGATGTGAAGACGGAGGCTCAGAGAGAGAGAGAAGGTCGGGTCCTCAAAGGCTCCACGCAGAGGGCAGAGGTGCTGTTCGAAGCAGGCACACCCACCCCTCCCGAATCCTCTAAGCCACAATGGTAGGGGGGTAGCACGGTGGGCAATGGACTTATGGGGAAATTCCAGGAAGAGAAGCAGCGGCAGCCCACACAGTTGGCACGGAAAGAGCCTAGTTCCATTTCAGCACCCTGGACAGCTCCGCTCTCCCGTTCTCAAGGCAAGCCTCCCTCTACCTCAAGCTACTCAGAATGCAGACTCAGTTCCACATTGCAGGACCCCTAGCAGCTGGTTTCAATCATGGCAGATCTGCACAGAGTAGGAAAGGGTTAATTGATCACTCCCTTGAGCCATTTCAGATCCCCAATGGCTGTTAGTCTGGAAAAGTTACTTGCCTCCTCCCCACCCCACCCCAATGTTGATCATTTCTGGCATATCAGTGGCTTGGGGGCAAGAACATTTTTTTTGGTCCAGTCTAGAGAGAGAAAATTGCTGGGTGCTTGGCTGGAGGGTCTTTTTTGCTCACCCTGGTGGCCAGCTGAACCCCTGTTCCCAAAGCCGCCTCGTTCTTCCTACCCCGTCCTTCTGACATGAACCCAGAGAAGGGAGCGTCAGATCCTATCTGTTTAGCTGGCAGGATCTCAGCCCCGCGTCTGCCCCTCCTCGTCTCTCCAGGTCAGGCCCCTTATTTCTGTGGCATCTCCCGCCATCGCTCAAAGCACCTGTGTTTCACCGGAAATGAGAAGAGCGCGTCAAAACCGCGCTGGGACCGGAAGCTAGAAAGAAAAAAATGGGCCGCGATGAATGCTTAAATGAATTTCGTAGAGCAGCCTGTTCCAAGGCAGCTGTTAGGCAATTAACTACAAATTGAAGGAGGGTTTTTTTGGGAGGCAATGATTACAGACTGCAGGATCAGATTTAACACCCCTCCTAGTAACTCCTTCGCTCACCAGAGATCATCCCCCCTATTTTTCTTTTACTAAACAGAAATGAGCCCAAGACACTCAGTGCAGCCGAAGGTGCCAATCTTGCAATGCCTTACCAGTTTTGATGGGCTTGGTTTTTAGAAAGAGCTTGTGAAACACTGCAGCCTGGGGCTTTTCTTACACCGCTTTGGGCAAGGGGAGAAGATTGCAGGTTCGATGCCCACCCCCTTCAGTTAAAACCCCTTTTTCGGAAAGTCACCATCTTCACGAGAGAGAGAGAGAGAGAGAGAGAGAGAGAGAGAGAGAGAGAGAGAGAGAGAGAGATTGCAGCTTAGCTTAGGGAGGGGGCACCTGTGGAAGAGCCCAACCCCTGCTTTGCGTGCAAATTATCCCAGGTAGACATCTGGAGACATCTGCCAGCCCAGGAGAACTGCTGCCAGTCAGTGTGGACAAGCCTGAGCTCATCTGGCTCAGAACAAGAAGGCTTCCTACGTTCTAGCATTCTGGTCATGTATGACATGAGGAGAAAGTGTAGTTGGGTGGTGCCTCCTGACATTCCAGAGTGGTACAGTCTCAGCAGAGCCGTATCAGGTGCTTTGTTTTTACTTCTTGAATGTGTGCATCAGCTCTGGAGCGTATTTTTGACACCAAGTCACCTTGCGGCAGCCCCTGCCCCGCCCCCCCCCCGGCGACCTTTTTTTTAAAAAAAAAATGTAAACAAGCCATCTCCGCCACTGAGGCGACACACCCAGGTATACAAAGGGTGGGGTGGGAAAATGGGACAAGAGGTCTCTGCAAAGACGTCCCCTTCAGCTAACCATCTGGCAAGGCAATGAGATGCCAGGCACAAGATAAATGTCATATCTGCACCGTTTGACGCACTATGATGCCTCTTCAACAGCCACGGCTCGGGCCTCCCCCCCCAAAAAAAAGAATTTTGGGAGCTGTGGCTTGTTAAATGCAACGACAGTTATTAGGAAACACCACTATTCCTCTCTCAGAGCTACAATTTCTGGAGTCTCCTGGGAAGAGGGATTGATTGTCAAACCACTCTGTGAATTCTTGCTCCATGGGGGGAATAGCGCATGGTCTGCCAACAAATCTCAGCATCCTTAAACTGCAGGATTCTTTGGGGGGGAAGCCGTGACTCCTGAAATGGCATACTGCTTTTGAAACAGGGCGTGGTATGTGCCCAAACTCAATTCTGCCCTTTTCCTTTCTGCCCCGTTAGCCTGCTCCGCAGGAGACAGTGTTGGCCACTCGCCTAAATGGTTTTGGAAGAGGATTAGGCAAATTGATGGGAGAGAGGGCTACCAATGGCTTCTAGCCACCATGGCTTTGAAGGCTGATGTGCTTCTGAATACCAGCCTCTGGAAACCTCAGGAGGGGAGACTCCTCTTGTGCTCGGATCCTGGTTTCCCACGGGCTTCTAGTTGGCCCCTCGGAGGTGCACCACTGGTCCGGTGCAGCAGGCACCCTATGCTCATTCTCTGGACTTTGCCATTGTGGGCTCAGGTTCCAGCCACCTTCCCACAACTTCTCTCTGCTGCTAATAACCACCCATCTTCTGGAAATGCCTGCGGAGGCGGAGGAATAGGGGACACTGGTACCACCGAGAAGGTGTTGGCAACGACAGTCCTAATGCCGCCTCAGCAAACCCACCATGGTCTGACCCACAAATGTCTACCTGCCCGCCCCCCACCGTCAGAAAAGGAGCCAAACAGCCGGAGCAACTGCACACCTTTACAAAATAGCTGCGTCTGACCTAGCCTGGCGCTTGACGCGTTTCTCGAGACGATAAGAGCTTCGGTGAGGAAGCTGCACTTAAAAGCTCGCTTTTTTTTCTTATTTCTTTTCTTATTTCTTTTTTTTTAAAAAAAAAAAGATTATTAGGGGAAAGCATAACCATAGTTTTATTTTACCTATGAAAATATATTGCTATATTATAAAGGATAATATTGTAACTTTCAAAGTACTCTTTTTGTATCTGACGAGCTAGTTTATAGGCGGGCAGTTTGGGGAGGGTGGCCCTGCCTGAACCTTGCTTGCTCGTGTGATTGTTTCTGGGGTTACGGGTCACTTGGCAGACCAAGGGGACGTGGCGTGGTGCGTCGACACACGGCGGAAGGTTTTCAACTGGTTCCAGGCTGGTTTGAAGTCTTCTGTCGTCATCCCGCCACCCAAGGAGAGGGAGCCTGAAACTGGGCTTAGAGAGATCTCTGCTGGGAATTATCCGCACCTGAAGGTAAGGCTTGAAAGGTCTGTAGCTCAGTGGGAGAGTGTCTGCAGAGCATGTGAGAGCTCCCAGGTTCAGTCCCCAATGGTATCTCCAGAGAGGGCTGGGAGAAACCCCCATGTCTGAAATCCTAGGAAGATGCTGACAGCAGAGATAATTAATACTGAGCTGAATCAACCAGTGGCCTGACTCGCCATAAGTCATCTTCCTGTGTTTCTGTTCCTAAGCCCCACAAAACAAAACATTCTCCACCAACAACCTGGAAACTACTGTGTTTTTTGCTCTATAAGACACACCAGACCATAAGACGCACCTAGTTTTTGGAGGAGGAAAACAAAAAAAAAAATATTCTGAATCCCAGAAGCCAGAACAGCAAGATCCAGAACAACTGCACAGCGAAAGCAACAATCCCTCTTGCTGTTCTGGCTTCTGGGATAGCTGCGCAGCCTGCATTCGCTCTGTAAGATGCACACACATTTCCTCTTACTTTTTAGGAGGGAAAAAGTGCGTCTTATAGAGCAAAAAAAAATACGGTAGTTCTGCAAATCACCAGCCTTCAGGTTTGGTGGAGAATGTGGGCAGAGTTTGTTGTTTTCTCTCCCAGTAGAGTTTTGGAGCTATCAAAGCAGAAAATGGACAGGCCACAGATTTCTGGCAAAGCGAACAAGCATTTTGTTTGCAGAGCTGACCCCTGGGCTTCCTAAGACTCCAAGAAGAGCCTCGCGGATCGATCAGGCCAATGATCCGTCCAGCCCTTCAAGGGCTGCCCCAGATGTTTCTTTGGAGAAGATTGAAGGCAGGGCCTGGGCGCAAGAGCAAGGCTTGCCCCACTTGCAATTCCCAGCGGCTGGCGTTCAGAGGCACATTAATGCCTCTTGTCCACCCCACTCCCATGAAACCGGCAAGGATGCACTGACATTTGAGGGGGAGCGAGGGCATGCACAGATGCTGGCTGTTAGGTGCGATGCCTGAATGGAACCCCTACTGTCAGAGGCAGCCTACCCGTGGGAAGCTGGGTGCTGCGATTGGTGGGTTTTTGCACTGTTCGTTTCCGTGCTTTCTCCCCACACCTTCCAAACACGCTTGCTCTGCGTTCCTATAGCAGAAGGAGGATTTCATTGCAACAGTGAACAAGAAAGGGCAGGCAGGAAGGGGGTGTTCTTTCCAATGGCTTGTGCTTTGCCCAAACCACTCACTCCCCTGAAGGTCTTTTAGGAGCAGGGAGTGGGCACAAAAGCAGATTACAGCTACTCCCCTGCCTGGCGAGCTGAATAGGAACCTCATTAACTGCCGCATGGTCTTTTCTCTCCCAGACTCCACCGTTCAGCAAGGGCTGGGCAGGGCTTCCGCTGCCACCCTGAACTCTGCCAGCTCTTTGTTTTTCATTAAATACGGGGTGGCTGTTGGGAAAGGCCAGGCACAGCTGGACACCCACTTTGCTGTATTGTGGGTTTAAAACCTTCCGTGGCTAATTGCCAGTTTGGCCTTCTTCCCTGCGTTGGACCTGTACCAAGCTGGCTCTATGTTTTCTGAAGTGTGACTTGACTCAGATTTCATTGCCACCAAATGTTTTTAAAGCTCTCTCTCCCAGCCACCCACTCTCCACTCTTGCCCTCCTTCCCTCCACTTCTCTCTCTCTCTCTCTCTCTCTCTCTCTCTCTCTCTGCACCATACAGTTAAAGCACTATGATATAACTTCAACCAGTCATGGCTTCCCCCAAAGGATTCTGGGAGCTCTTGCTTGTTAAGGGTTCTGAGAGTTGTTAGGAGACGCCTGTCCTCCCACACCCAGTGTGGTGTAGTGGTTAAGAGCGGTGGACTTGTAATCTGGTGAACCGGGTTCGCGTCTCTGCTCCTCCACATGCAGCTGCTGGGTGACCTTGGGCCAGTCACACTTCTCTGAAATCTCTCAGCCCCACTCACCTCACAGAGTGTTTGTTGTGGGGGAGGAAGGGAAAGGAGAATGTTAGCCGCTTTGAGACTCCTTAGGGTAGTGATAAAGCCGGGATATCAAATCCAAACTCTTCTTCTTCTTCTTCCCTCAGGAAACTGAAATTCCCAGAGCGGTTTAGCAAACCCTCTTCATAGAGGACGCTGGGAATTGTAGCTCTTTGAGGGGAATTGGGGGGTGTCTCCTAACAGCTCTCAGTGGCCATAACAAACCACAGCTCCCAGAATTCTTTGGGGGAAGCCATGAGTGTCAAGATTTGGCACCCTAGTGCTTCAAATGTAGAGTGTGCGTGTGTCCACACACCCACACCCTGGCTCAGTCACTAGAGCACGAGACTCTTAATCTCAGAGTCATGTATTCAAGCCCCCACATTGGGCGAAACATTCCTGCATCGCAGGGGGTTGAACTAGATAGACTCTTGTGCTCCCTTCCAACTCTCTAATTCTATGAACGTGTTTATATCCCACCTTCCTCCTAAGTTGGGATTCAAGGTGGCTTCCAGCATACAAAAACATGAAGCGCAAACTACCGTATTTTTCGCTCTATAAGAGGCACCAGACCACAAGACGTGCCTAGTTTTTGGAGGAGGAAAACAAGAAAAATATATATTCTGAATCTCAGGTGCCAGAACAGCAAGAGGGATCGCTGCGCAGTGAAAGCAGCAATCCCTCTTGCTGTTCTGGCTTCTGGGATAGCTGCGCAGCCTGCATTCGCCCCATAAGACGCGCACACATTTCCCCTTACTTTTTAGGAGGGAAAAAGTGAGTCTTATAGAGCAAAAAATACTGTAGTTAAAATACACTGAGAAGCAGCAATTAAAATACAGTCCGCCCTGACAGGAGCCCAGTAACTGGCCTCGTCTGCAGCTTAGTTTTCAAAGGCCTGTCCGAATAGGCAGGACTTAGCCTGCCTGTGGAAGGAAAGGCCAGAAGGAGCTGGTCTGATCTCTCGGGAGGGGATTCCCCAATAAGGGAGCAGCCACAGAAAAGGCTGCGTCTCATGCCGCCCCCAACCGTGCTTCTGGGAGAATGTGTGTTCTTGGACTTGTAGCTCCCATCAACCCCACAGCATGGGCTGTGGTCTGGGATGATAGGCAACAACATCTCGAGGGCCATCGTTTCCCCCTTCTGCATGCAGAGCAGCTGGTCTATTCAGTGAGCATCCAGTTGGCTCCTTACCTCTCTCGCCCTGACCTAGCCACTGTGATCCACGCGACGGTCACCTCCAGACTGGATTATTGTAACTCACTCTACGTGGGGCTGCCCTTGAGACTGAGCCAGAAACTCCAGCGGGTGAAGAATGCCACGGCGAGACTCCTTACGGGGTCCTCGCTGCGAGATCACATTCACCCGGTGCTATACCAGCTGCACTGGCTCCCGGTGGAGTACAGGATCAGGTTTAAGGTGCTGGTTTTAACCTTTAAAGCCCTATACAGCCTAGGACCCTCGTACCTACGGGACCGCATCTCCTGGTATGTCCCACGGAGGACCTTACGGTCTTCAACCAAAAACATCCTGGAGGTCCCAGGCCACAGAGAGGTTAGGCTGGCCTCAACCAGAGCCAGGGCTTTTTCGGCTGTGGCTCCGATCTGGTGGAATGCTCTGTCACTGGAGACTAGGGCCCTGCGGGACTTGACATCTTTCCGCAGGGCCTGCAAGACAGAGCTGTTCCACCAGGCCTTTGGCCAGGGCACAGCCTGACTCCCTCCTTTGGCAATCTTCACAGAACTCTAGCCCCATGGTTGCCATCAATTTGATTTGAATTAATTTTATAATGAAATGATTTTAGAATGTTGTATTATTTTATTGTTGTTAGCCGCCCTGAGCCCGGCTTCGGCTGGGGAGGGCGGGATATAAATAAAAATTTATTATTATTATTATTATTATTATTATTATTATTATTATTATTATATTATCCTGCCTTCAGAACACAGGAATCTGCCTTTGTTATACCAGGTCAGGCTACTTGTCAATCTAGCTCAGTTCTGTTTTCTCTGACTGGCAGCGCTGGGGGGTGCGAGCGAGTACCTCTTAACATGGAGATCCCACCCGACTTCCCCGCCTTGTCCAGCTGCTCTGCCCTGAACAGGTGCTCCGCTTGCCGTTGTCACCTTCGAACATCTTCGGAGAACGCCGCTGTTAAAGGCAGAGAAGCAGCTGGCCGCTGGACAAGCTGGCAACCCTAGTTTTGATGTCTCTTGGACGCTGGCACTGCTGACAACCGTGCAGTGTGCCTCATTCAGCCTGGTCACCTGTGTACAACCTTCCGAGCAGTTCCTGGAGGGGCCTCTACAGAAGCTCCAGAGGGACAAAATAGGCCGGCAGAGCAGCAACAGAGTCTAGTGCGGGGATGAGGAAGCTCAAGACATGGGGCTCCCAGCTCCCATCAGCCCCAGCCAATACGATCAATGGTCAGGAGTGATGGGAGTTGCAGTCCAAGAACATCTTGGACATAGCCTGCCCCTCCTCCCTGCACTAGTGATTAGGGCTGGGCGATACCTGGTTTTCAACTTCATGATACAGTGGTACCTCGGGTTACATACGCTTCAGGTTACAGACTCCGCTAACCCAGAAATAGTGCTTCAGGTTAAGAACTTTGCTTCAGCATGAGAACAGAAACCGTGCTCCGGCAGCGTGGCAGCAGCAGGAGGCCCCATTAGCTAAAGTGGTGCTTCAGGTTAAGAACAGTTTCAGGTTAAGAACGGACCTCTGGAACGAATTAAGTACTTAACCCGAGGTACCACTGTATATCACCAGCTAAACATCCCAATATATCACAAGGCCTGAAATAAGGATGGAGCCAGGTAGAGGCGTTGGCTGGCTTCACGGTTTCCCCCCACATTGCAATTTTTGCATAGCACCCACCCGCACACCTACGATTTGCAATATATTGCAAGGTTAAAAATGATAAAACCAATATCATGGTTTGGGGCAGTATATCACCCAGCCCTAAGATGCATCGTGATTCTCAATCTGTTGCCAGGTCAAAAATTAGGAAATTGATATCACGATATGGACTTCAAAGTGGTTTTGGACAATACGTTGATATATCACGCAGCCCTACTTGGGATGTCTTTCCCCAATTTCAAGTTTCAGAAGACTGATGGAGGAGGCCAAGGGCTGAATTTTAGTGGCTGGACAGGGGCTTGCAGACCATCAGTTGCAGACCTTGGGAGCTAGCTTGAAGGAGAATGAGGAATAGAAACTATTAGCAGCATGTGTGTGTGTGTTCCCCCTGCCTTCCCCGCCCCCTCTGGGCTCGTTAGTAAGGTTGCCAACTGACCCAATCACCAGCCTGCTCCTGTGCCTTTTAAGAGTAAACAGCAGGTGTGGCTATTTCCCCTCCACAGTGTGCTTGCAGGCCGTGCTGCTGTTTTGTGGCGGAGGAGCTGGCACGAGCAGGAGAAGTTGGCAACCTTAAGCAGCCATGCTTTATTGTGCCCGAGTTGAGGAAGAGCGGGGGGGGGCGGGTTGTCTTTAACCAGAGGGGGTGGCACAGGAGGGGGAAAGGAGGAGATGGGAGGGAGCAATTGGCAATCTCCAACAACCGTGTCCCCCCACCACTCGAAAAACAACAATCAGCTCTGTACCCAGAAACAATCATGTCTGAATCCAAACTAATGGCTTTAACCTGTTCACTGTAAAGAATCAAAAAAGTAAAACTAAAAAAAAGTGCCTTGGACTTGAATCTCAAGAGGTCGTTCTCTATGTCTTCACCTATGCGGGTATATAATTTATGTAGATACCTACATAGAGAGACGCGGACACAGCATATACGTGTTAGACAGTCCTGATATAAAAGGCTTTGAAACCCTTTTGTGTTTTCTCTCTCTGTGTGTTCTCTGTTCTTTCATTCCTTCCCCAGATCAGAAGATTACTCGGGCCCATTCTCTCCTCTAATTTTTATTAAGTATTCCCTCAATCCATTATCTATTTGCAATTTCAACCCTCGGCTTTGAGATAATCTTTCCGCACTCTCGCTGAGCTGGTGGGGAGACATGTCAAATCACAGGAGCACGCAGCAGCCTTGCACAGAAAAGCAACTGAATAGCTCTCTCTCTCTCCCCCCCCCCTTTTCTTTTTCTTGCTAATTTTACCTGGGGGGGAAAAATCAGATAAGCCTGACACAAGGGAAGTCAAAAGGGAGGCTGCGGGTGTTTGAGAGCTGCAGAGCTAGGAGAGCTCCACCTGTCAGCTGACTGGAAAAGAGGTCTTGGCGGTTGTCAGGGGGGCTACGGAGTGTCTGCAAACATTCCAATTGCTCAAAAGGTTTTTTAAAAACACACAAACACCATGTCATGCAACATCAACCCTGCCTTTGGGTGTGTCAGTGGGATCATCGAGAGATGAAGGAAGGATCAAATTTAATTGCAAACCATAAATTTCCAGTGCAGACGTTGCCGCAGTCATTTTGGAACGCGTCCCGCAAAAATCAGGTAAGCCAAATCAAAGAAGGCAGCTCAAAAATAAATAAATGAACAGCTCGAGTCAAAGGCCAGGTGCAGATTCTGAAACCGCCATAGCTTGACCGCAAGACCTGATTCAAATGAGCCTACCTTAAAGGTAAAGGGACCCCTGACCATTAGGTCCACTCATGGCCGACTCAGGGGTTGCAGCGCTCATCTCACTTTACTGGCCGAGGGAGCCGGTGTACAGCTTCCGGGTCATGTGGCCAGCATGATTAAGCCGCTTCTGGCGAGCCAGAGCATTGCACGGAAATGCCATTTACCTTCCCGCTGGAGTGGTACCTATTTATCTACTTGCACTTTGACGTGCTTTCGAACTGATAGGTTGGCAGGAGCAGGGACCAAGCAACTGGAGCTCACCCCGTCACGGGGATTCGAACCGCCGACCTTCTGATCGGCAAGTCCTAGGCTCTGTGGTTTAACCCACAGCGCCACTGGTGTCCCTGAGCCTACCTTAGTGGCTGGCTTTTTCACTGAGGAGTCACGGAACGCTGATGCACATTCCAACTTCTGAAGTGTTGCGGAAATGAAGAAGTGTCCCTAGATACTAGGTAAACATGTCAAAACTCCTCACTCCAACCACCTGGCTTAATAACATTGGTGTAGTTAGCATTAAGTATTTCCAAACGAAGCCCCGGTTCCCCTTCTCCCCCCCCCCCAATTTAATCTTGAATCTCTCCAAGAACTGGCTCTGCGAAAAACCTCCCCAAAGATCCTGTGCTCAAATCTTGGTTCTGCAGATGAAAAAAAGAGATTTCCCAGGCTGCAAATAATGGTTGGCATGTGTGGGATGGAGAAAAGAGAGTAATGGTCCCCCCAGGGACTCGGAAATAACCACTGCCTGTGCCGCCTCGAGGCTCAAGCTACACCGACTGCAGAGTAAAACATTCGCTAGTCTCTTTGTTCTGGCACTGCTGCTTAAATCTTCACAGGCTGAAACTTTGTGGAGTGGGAAGGGCCTTGGTTGAAGGGCTGGGAAAGCTCAGGTCTGGGAATCAGACGTGCCCCTTTAGGCCTCTGTCTGCGGGTGGCGCTGTGGGTTAAACCACAGAGCATAGGGCTTGCTGATCAGAAGGTCGGCGGTTCAAATCCCCGCGACGGGGTGAGCTCCCGTTGCTCGGTCCCTGCTCCTGCCCACCTAGCAGTTCAAAAGCACATCAAAGTGCAAGTAGATAAATAGGTACTGCTCCGGCGGGAAGGTAAATGGCGTTTCCGTGCACTGCTCTGGTTTGCCAGAAGCGGCTTAGTCATGCTGGCCACATGACCCGGAAGCTGTACGCCGGCTCCCTCGGCCAATAAAGTGAGATGAGCGCTGCAACCCCAGAGTCGGCCACGACTGGACCTAATGGTCAGGGGTCCCTTTACCTTTATAGTTATCATGAAGTGTTTTCATTTGGGGTGGGGGAGCGGGTGTGATGTGCAAGACCCCCCCCCACCAACTTCAGTTGCACAGAACCCGATATTCCTGGCCCACAACTGAATCCCACCTGAAAAACCGCAGGAGTTTGGGGGTGCCCATTGTCTCTCCAGAACCAAAGGAACGCCTCCGCTCAGGAAGAATTGGATTTAAAATTAAATCAGGCAGCAGGCAGGGAGAGCGAGGGAGACGACGTGAATGTTTAAGACTCTGTAATAAATTTAGAACCGGAATATTACCGCTGCAGTGAGCCGATTCGCCTGGGAAGGCTGAATGGAGATGTCGGATTATGGGAAGCTCATTCATCGCACTGGTTTGCCCTCGGGGAGACCTCTGCACCAAGAATGGAAGTCACGAGGAGAGACTAATCCGCTTTTCACAGTATCGATCAACCCCCCCCCCCCAACACACAAACACACACACAACCCCAACCACACACATTAGAGCAAAGGACATTATGTCTCCTCAGATGTAAGGCCTGTTGGATTCAGTGGTGCCTGTTCCCAGCTGACAGGTTAGGATTGCAGCCTTGGATTGACAATTTGCTGCCCATTCATGATCTCCAAAACCATCTGCTTGAGGCAATGATCTCACGCTGTCTAGTGTAGTTGCAGATCCTGGACTTTGGCTGTGGGCCTGAGGGGAGTTGGAAGCAATATCTGGACGAGGGTCACAGGTTCTGCAGCCCAGGTCTAACAGCAGGGCCAACTGCAGGGGAAAGGGGAGCTATTTTGCTCCCTTGCACACTGAGCAGAACCTCATCGCTCGGCCTCAGTACTTGGGCATGTTAATAAAACAACGTGTCCCTTGAGAATATGCAGAGTGCCTTTCCCATCCACCCCTGAGTACTTGTGACCCCTCTGCAAGTCAAGAGTCTTGACTATATTCTCTAGTCAAGAGTCATCTCCTGTCATGGACTGTCTGGATGCAGTGGAGTGAAGTGATGGGAGGAACTAGCTGGGGAATCCCCAAGGGAAGAAGACTCAGAGACAGGGGATTGGTGGTGGGATGACGATAAGTGGTCAGAGGGAGCAGGCTAGGAGGAGGAGGTGTTGGAAGCTGAAGAGGCAACAGGGCATAGTGAGCAGGAAGAGGCTGTGGCAGAGAGCAGTGCAGAAGCGGATGCAGAAGCGGAGACTCGAGAGGAGGCAAGAGGCAGGGTAGGGTGGAGACAGGCTGCTGAAGAAGCCAGGGAGTCTCCCCCTCCTGGTACAACCAATCCCTGTTTGTCCATCTCCTGGAACCTGCAGAGGTATTATAAAGGGGGCGAAGCAAAGACAGACAAGGCGAAGTAGTCTTGGGTTGCAAGGGAAGGACCTGGAGGAGGAGGAGACTTAGGGAGCTCTTGGAAGGCAGGGACCGCCAGTCCTCACAAGTGCCTCATTGGGGCAAGGCTTTCTGGGAAGAGTTGCTGTGCTCATTAGCCTGAGCTGTTCTCTTTCTTTGAATAAAGAATTAACTTCACCCTTGTGAGTTATTGCTGACCTGCACCCAACTCCCACCTTGACATCTCCTCTCTCAATGGATGTAGAAAGAGACCATGGACCAAGATTGGGGAAACCTATTGGACTCCCCAGCTCCCATCAGTCACAGACAGGAACGGTGAGAGATGACCCCTTGCCCCATATATCTTTGTGGAAGAGAACTGTTAGTTAATCAGAAAGTGGGCATTTTAAGAAAGGACACAGAATTATTCCACCCATCACTCAAGAGCTGCTTGCTATCCTCCACATCTCTACTGAAGGCCAAAAAGCTGCAACTCAAAGCCAAACAATGAGGTGTGCAGCTGTCAGAGCCCCTCCCCTTTTAATCCCTTACAGTTTTATTTGAAGGGTAGAGCTCTGGTCATCATTGGGCCCTGATTGGCGATCTAAGAAGCTGGTCAAAGTATAACCTTGGCTGCAGCAACATCTGCATCCCTAGGGAGCTGTCCCTGGTCCTGAAATGGTTGCTGCTTGTAGCCAAAGCTCTTGTTTTTATCTGCTTGCTGCCGGTTGTCTTCTGTCCCAGGTCTGTTCCCTAAACCCCATCCCCTTTCACCTCGCCTTGGAAAGGATATTGTAGACCTGTAAAAGATTCACTAAAGGGTAGCCAAAGCGATCTAGGGGATGGAACGACTGCCCTATGAGGGAAGGTTTCAACGGTCAGGACTTCTTAGTTCAGAGAAAAGGTGGGTAGGCATGTTAGAAGTTTATAGAATTAGGCATGGCGAGGAGAAAGAGGGTAGAGGAAAGATTTTCTCTGTTGTAGCACTAGAACTCATGGACATGCAATGAAGCTGAATGTTGGAAGGTTCAGGACAGATGAAGAACTTCACACAGTGCAGAGTGAAACTGTGGAACTCACTCCCACAGGAGACAGTGATGACCACCAATTTAGATTAAGAGGATTAGACAAACACATGGAGGAGAAGGCTACCGACTGCTACAAGCCAAAATGGCTATGTTCTCCCTCCACGGTTGAAGGCAGCAATGCCTGAGTACCAGATGCTGAGACTGCTTTTGTCCTTGGGTCTTCCTTGTGGGTTTCCCATAGCTATTTGTTTTGCCACCAACAAGAACACAATGCTAGACTAGATGACATGAAATGAAATTTATTACGGTCAGAGACCAGCTTGAGAAACAAATGGAACCACAATCCCAATAGCAAAATAAACATTTAAAACAATGTACAACAATGGATTTTAAGTTTAGAAGTGCAATAGGCATATAAACACATAAAAACTTTAAAATAGACTGCCTTAGAGAAATGACCCAAAGTCGCCCGTGGATCCGGGTTTGGGAATTTTCTTAGCAAACTAGATTGAATCGGGTGGTGGTCTGTGCCTACAGATCTGTGCGGTTCGTCTTGCGGTCTTTGCCTAACAGGAGAATATCGAATTTTTGCTTTGCCAGGAGGTCAGCAGGCCTCACCGGGGGGGGGGGGTCAATGGTTTCTCTATGTGCCTCAAGGGACATCTAAAAAATATGTGTTCAGGGCTTCCTATATCCCCCAATTACTAGATGATCCATTGGCCTGATCCAGCAGGGGTCTTCTTAGGTTCTCCCTGGGGTCCACCTGGGCCCCCCATGTTTGAGTACATGACCCTCAGAACCAGCCCTCTTCTCACATGGAGCTTTCAAGCAAACCAGAATAAGTGAGAGATTGCATATCTCCTGCTGTGCATTGACTCTCTATCTCAGGGCAGTGGGTTCAAGCCCCACGTTGAGCAAAAGATTCCTGCATTGCAGGGGGTTGGACTAGATGACCCTCGTGGCCCCTTCCGGAACTCTACAATTCTATTATTTTACAAAACGCTTTCCGATGGCGCAGATCAGCCAAGTCCTTTCTGCTTTTTCTCCGTCGCTGTTGAAAGGAATGAGTGATGGATACCGGGCTTTGAAAATGAAAAGGGAGAGGGGAGAAGGGAAAAAAGCCTCAAGCAGGTGTTGAATCTATTCTTGGTTGAAATGTCAGCAGCAATTACTGGTCTCTCGAGGTGAGCGGAGAGGGAAGGAAGCAAAAAGGCAGCCCGCCTCCTTCCCCAGCACACATACGCAACCCGCCTTTGCTTGGCTGAAAAGTACCGTGGCATTTTTCATATGGAAGACAAATGGGTTGGGGGGGGCCTTTGCCGGGCTGGCAACTGGCGTTGGCAGATGGGAGCCAGCAACCGTGATTGGACAGCCGAGGCCCCAAGAGTCGCCATCTCTTCATCAAAGGGCGATCAATGGCTACTAGCCCAGTGTTTCCCAACCGGTGTTCCGCGGCACACTAGTGTGCCGCGAGACGTTGCCTGGTGTGCCGCGGGAAAAATTAAAAAATTCGAAAGATATCCGGAGAGGCGGCCTTCAGGCGAGTTTTAATTTTAATTTTCCTTCTCCCACTTAATGCCCCACGCTCGCCCGAGCAGCTTGCAGTCCTCGGTAACCACAGCGACCCGAGGGAGGGGAGGGAACAGGGAAGTCGAGGGCGGCGGCGAGCCGCGATGACGTCAGTGGGCCGCGCCGCCTCGCCCTGGCACGGTGTGAGAGCCCCGGCTAGTGGCGCGAGCTTCGGAATAAGTGGGATCCGCGTGCGCGAGACCGAGATCGCGGGTAAGGAGCTCAGCCCTGGGCAGGAGGAAGCGGGGCCGCGCGTGCGGGCCACATCCCCACAGAGAGCGAGCCTCCCCCGGCCCACCACTCCGGGCAGGTCCACTCGCATGAGGGGGCGGCGATGGCGACGGCCGGCAGCTTGCCTGCAATGCCATCCCTCGAGCAGGCGAGGAGCCCGGAGGCTACCAGATGCGAGTCCTCTTTCCCACCCTGCTCGGGAGTCCAGAGCACTTGGTCGCATTCAGGATCTAGAGTGGGGAAGCGGGGCTTGTGTCTGGGCTGGACACATTGGGCTGCCTGTGCCGCTCGACCTGCGGGGAGAAATCAGGGTGGGAGTCACGACCGTGAGGCAGGGCTGCCAAGTGTGGCAGAAGAGGACACGGCCGTCGCACCTGTCCTCAGGTAGGAGCTTCTTCCGTGTCGACCTGCTGCCCTAAAGTCTTGGCTTTTTTCTTGGCTTTTTGGCGGCTGGCACAGAAGGAAGGCAAGGGGGAGGGGAAAAAATTGAAACTTACACTTTCGTGCGTCCCTCCCGGCGTGACGCTGCGCGCTGACGTCACGGGGCTGTAATGGTGGTGTGCCTCGAGATTTTTTTCATGAAACAAGTGTGCCTTTGCCCAAAAAAGGTTGGGAAACACTGTACTAGCCATAATGGCTCAGTTCTGCTGCCATGTTTCGAGGCGGCAATCTTTCTGAATACCAGTTGCTGGAAGCCCCAGGAGTGGAGAAGCCATGGGTCTCGCTTGCAAGTTTCCCGTTGAGGCATCCGGCTGGCCACTGTGAGAACAGGATGCTGGACAAATAGCTCAGTTGATTAGAGCATGGTGCCAAGCTTGCAAGTTTGACAAATGCATATTCCAGCTTTGCAGGGGGTTAGACTAAAGAACCTTCGGGGTTCCTTCCAACTCTGCAACTCTTTGATTCTATGACTAGATGGGCCATTGGGCTCCCTGCCCAATGGGAGCATATTCACCCAGTGCTTTACCAGTTGCACTGGCTCCCAGTGGAGTATAGGGTCAGGTTTGGCTCTAGTGCCACCTACTGCCGGGTACCATTTTTGCGTTCCGGTCCACTTCCTGCTTTGAAAGGTGTCAATCATGCTTGCCTTTAAATGCCTGCTACTAAATCAAATTCCTCCTTCATCCCTGCTTCTGAGAGGCTGGCTCTATCCAGCGCTGGAACATGTTAAAGGTAAAGGGACCCCTGACCATTAGGTCCAGTCGTGGCCAACTCTGGGGTAATGGCGCTCATCTCGCTTTATTGGCCGAGGGAGCCGGCGTACAGCTTCCGGGTCATGTGGCCAGCATGACTAAGCTGCTTCTGGCGAACCAGAGCAGCGCACGGAAACGCCGTTTACCTTCCCGCCGGAGCGGTACCTATTTATCTACTTGCACTTTGACGTGCTTTCGAACTGCTAGGTTGGCAGGAGCAGGGACTGAGCAATGGGAGCTCACCCCGTTGCGGGGATTCGAACCGCTGACCTTCTAATCAGCAAGCCCTAGGCTCTGTGGTTTAACCCACAGCGCCACCCGCATCCCACCTGGAACATGTTGCTCCCTACCAAAAGACTCACAAGCCACATTCACACCAAGCATTTAAAAAGCAGAGCGACAATTCCTTGGGAAGCTGGATCGACTGTTTTTAACCTCTCTAGGAAATGTTGCTCTGCAAGGAAAATCCAAGGGGGTTCCCCCCACATTTCTCAGCACCTTTAACAAACCACAGTTCCCATGATTCTTTTTGAGTGAAGCCATGGGTTCTTAAAGTGGCATCGCAGAGCTTTATGCGTTTCGTGCTGTTAACAGAGAAATCTGAGGGCTCCCTTGGACAAAAAACAAGGACACCAGCCAGGAATACCAGAGCAAAACAGCAGCCAGTAGGCTTGGTCTTTATTGAAGACTGTCGTGACAGGACTCCCACCTGTCACAAGGTGGAACAAGATGGAAGCCCCAAACAAAAGAGAACCCAAACTTTTATTAGCTGCTAATCCCCATGTCACACACACACCCAACTACATCACTAATACATCATGGTTACATCATGAAAGGGGAGGTTTGGTGGCAGTAATCTGAGCATCCTGGACCCTGCTCCATGCCTCCCCTTGCCCTCCACCAAACACCCATCAAGTGTAACAAAAAAGATATTTACATTTCCCTTTTTCCCAGCCAAGTTAATCCCACCCCTTTGTCTTCATCTGGGTTTGTTATTTCTGGAATGGCTACCTGTCTGGCACTCAGGTATCAGGATGCCAGGGATTATCACTCAGGGAGAGGGGCTGCTGAGTAGCTGAACTCACATGTCTATATGAATTTCTGAAGTTTTCCCTTTGAGCCAGTACATAGATACATTTATCAGTGAATTGTTACATTTGGTATCGTGCAGCAGGTAAAGGTAAAGGGACCCCTGACCATTAGGTCCAGTCGTGACCGACTCTGGGGTTGCAGCACTCATCTCACTTTATTGGCCGAGGGAACTGGCGTACAGCTTCCAGGTCATGTGGCCAGCATGACTAAGCCGCTTCTGGCAAACCAGAGCAGTGCACGGAAACGACGTTTACCTTCCCGCCGGAGCGGTACCTATTTATCTACTTGCACTTTGATGTGCTTTGGAACTGCTAGGTTGGCAGGAGCAGGGACTGAGCAATGGGAGCTCACTCCGTCATGGGGATTCGAACCGCCAACCTTCTGATCGGCAAGTCCTAGGCTCTGTGGTTTAACCCACAGTGCCACCCGCATCCCATCATGCAGTAGAGGCCCTTTGAATAGATAGGAAGAAACTGTGATGAAGTGTTTTGTGGGGACAAATCACAAAAGTCACAAAAGCGATTGTGCTGATTTTGGTAGTGGGCTGCATGTGCGTGATATCTGCTGGAGGGGCAGTCCCCCCCCCAACCTATACATAAATTCCTGCCACAGTGCGAATGTGGCCGCAGTCCCGTAGCACATGCAAAGTCTAAACGCGGTGGGGGGAAAGCGAGTCTAGGAAGGAAGTGAACAGCCAGCGCTTGGTATTTAAAATGTCGCTGCCTAGATCTTGCCTCGGGCAAGAGATGATCAAAAGAAGCCACCATCTGCACCTGGGGCTATCTGAAGTCGGCTAATGGGTTTGGAGCCCAGCAAAGGCCTGCGATTCTTTTGTAGGGTGGCAGGGATTGTGGGTAAGAAAGAGCTTGCCTGGGCATGCTGCAGAAAAACCACAGCTAAGCATCGAGAGAAATCAGGTCCCTAAGGGTGTCTCATTCATAAGAACTGAAGATCAAAGAACTCTCTCATGTAACTGCTCACAGGCTCTGTGTTGAGACAGAATTGGAAGCTGAACTCATTTCCAGACTGATGGCAAGAGCTGGCTTCTTGGCAGCCTCATCTTTGGCTTCCAGAAGGCAAGCTTCTAGCCCTCATTGAGGTTGAAGAGGAAAAGTCTGAGCTGCATGGATTTTTTTCCGGGGAGGGAACAAAATGAAACACTGGCAGTGCGCTGCAACATCCTATTTTCTCTCTCACACACAACTGAGAATACTGTCTGCACGTCACAACATTATGATGGAAGACTGGGAAAAATTATGGAAAACGGACTTAAAATTTACAGATTGTTCCCTATTGAAGGAGAATTACATTAAGATGATGTACAGATGGTACACGACACCAGTGCAGTTAGGGAAAATGTACAAAAGTAGTTCAAATATATGTTGGAAGTGTAAGGAAAAGGAGGGGACATTTTATCATATGTGGTGGGATTGTAAGGTAATTAAAAAATTTTGGGAAACGATATACAACGAATTGAAGAAAATGTTCCATTTAACATTTGTTAAAAAATCCGAGGCATTTTTGTTGGGGATTGTAGGGAAAGACCTGCCAAAAAAGTAAAAAAAATCTTCATGTATACGACAACAGCCACAAGGGTTCTGGTAGCACAAGGATGGAAGACTGAAGAAACCCCAACCAAAGAATCATGGCAAGAAAAATTGATGAACTACGCAGAACTGGCAAAACTGACATATAAGCTACGGGACAAGGATAACTGTGACTTTAAAGATGAATGGGAACCCTTTACAAAGTATCTGAAGACGCAACAAAGCGAACTGGACTCCTTGGCAGGCTTTGAATAAACATTCACAAACTTTTTAAATCAGCTAAATAGTTTGCGGATCTATACAACTTTGTAACATGCAGAAAACAGCATTCTTAGAGAAACCAAAGACTGGAACTGAGGGAAGTCGGGGGGTGGGGTGGGGGTGGGTGGGCTTTGTGTGGGAGGGGGGAGGGAGGAAAAATGGGGGGGGACAAGGATATGTTTTTGGATAATATGTCTTGTTACAATTCTGAATAAAAAAAATATTATTATTATTATTATTAAGAAGAAGAAGAAGAAGAAGAAGAAGAAGAAGAAGAAGAAGAAGACGACTGTCTGCACATTTTGTCTCATAGCTGAAGTTCTAGAAATGCTGCAAAGTGACCTTTTTAAAAAATACAAAAACACAAAAGCAGAGATTTGGGGGGTTCTGGTTCATCCAATGAGGGGAGCAGGGACTCAGCTAGGAAGAAGGGGGTGGGCAGTGAGATTCTGCTGGAAACAGTGACTCAGTTCTCAAAGAAAGAGAGGAGTCCCAATCAAGGCTTTTTAACCCCTGTCGAAAACAAATGGAGCATGTCTTAAGTGCATATGAATAAGAGGTTGCCTCTGGGCGTGCACAGACTGCATTTGTGCCTCACTCAAGTGCTTAGGACTGGAAGGAGGAGAGGTTCCAAATTATGCACACAGCCATAAGCTGCATAAGTTTCTTTGAGAAACAGCCAGCGGCTTCCAGCTGAGCCTCGCTCCCCACCCCTCTTCTGAGCTGAGTCACAAGCCCATAAAATGTTTCATTTTGTTTGCTCAGAAGATTTAAGATGCAATAAATGGGGGATCATGAGATTTGTCAGTTACATAGTTGGTTAAAATCCTAGTTCCTGTCTGAGTTAAAGGGTGAGGGGCAGGGGAGAGAGTGAGGGTACAGAGGGACTTTCCAGCATCCTTTTTAAAAAAATAATAATATTGCTTTTCATTGATGAAGCAATACAAAATTACTGCCGAAAAACCATTAACAGAACACAAAAGAATGTAACCCACCATGATGAGATTTTAAATTAAATTTCAAACGTACTTAAATCATTGCACCTGTTTGGTTCGATTCCTGTGATCCCCCGTTTTGGAAAAAAAATAATAAAATGAATTAAAGATGAGAGAGACCGGAGTCTGCTTCAAACCTTGGAGAGATGCTGCCTGCCAGAGCTGACAATGCTGGACTAGATGGGGGGATGCTCTGAGCTTCGGATATTCATTGAGATGCATTATGTTGGAGAGGAACTGTAGTTTGGTTGTAGAGAATCTTGCTTTGCATGCAGAAGGTCCCGGGTTCCCTCCCCAGCATCTCCAGGTAGAGATGGGAATGTCCGCTGTCTGGTACCCTGGTAAAGGCAGATGGGGCTTTTCCACCTGGAGGCGGGCTGGTGTGGAGGACTCCCTGGTCCTGAATGGGTTAACCTGTCCATGGAGGTGCAGGTCAGTTCTGTGTCCAGGGCAGCTGTTTATCAGCTCCACCTGGTACGCAGGCTGAGACCCCACCTGCCCACAGACTGTCTTGCCAGAGTGGCGCATGCTCTGCTTATCTCCCGCTTGGACTACTGCAATGCGCTCTATGTGGGGCTAGCTTTGAAGGCAACCCAGAAACTACAACTAATCCAGAATGTGGCAGCTAGACTGGTGACTGGGAGCGGCCGTTGAGACCATATAACACCGGTCCTTCAAGACCTACACTGGCTCCCAGTAGGTTTCCGAGCACAATTCAAAGTGTTGGTGCTGACCTTTAAAGCCCTAACAGACCTCGGCCCAGTATACCTGAAGGAGCGTCTCCACCCCCATCCTCCAGCCCAGACACTGAGGTCCAGCGCCGAGGGCCTTCTGGCAGTTCCCTCACTGTGAGAACCCACGTTACAGGGAACCAGGCAGAGTAAACCCTGCACAAATCCAGAGTGGAGTCCCTAAGACAGTTAAAAAGGTAAAGGTAAAGGTACCCCTGCCCGTACGGGCCAGTCTTGACAGACTCTAGGGTTGTGCGCTCATCTCACTCTAGAGGCCGGGAGCCAGCGCTGTCCGGAGACAGTTCCGGGTCACATGGCCAGCGTGACATCGCTGCTCTGGCGAGCCAGAGACGCACACGGAAACGCCATTTACCTTCCCGCTAGTAAGCGGTCCCTATTTATCTACTTGCACCCGGGGGTGCTTTCGAACTGCTAGGTTGGCAGGTGCTGGGACCGAACGACGGGAGCGCACCCCGCCGCGGGGATTCGAACCGCCGACCTTTCGATCGGCAAGTCCTAGTCGCTGAGGTTTTACCCACAGCGCCACCCGCGTCCAGTTACATGATGTCTTATATGCCCCTTT
Source organism: Podarcis muralis (assembly GCF_964188315.1). NCBI lineage: Eukaryota > Metazoa > Chordata > Lepidosauria > Squamata > Lacertidae > Podarcis > Podarcis muralis. The sequence continues at coordinate 8,895,562 of NC_135670.1, read as the reverse complement.
CTGGCAACCCCCTCAGCCAAGCTGGTGCCAAATATCTTGCTGTGCTTACCACTGGGCCACATCTGTGAGGCATGCTTGGGTGCTGCCCACCCCCAACTTAGGGCTCCAGGGGTCAAGTACAATCCATCGAGCAGCACAATGGACCCGTGCATCTGGTTGTTAACCAGAAAGCTTGTGGTTTGAGGCCACCCAGCGACGGCTGTGGGTAGGACTCCTGCATAGCAGAAGGTTGGACTAGATGGCCCTTGGGTCCCATTCCACCTCTAGAATTCCATGACTTTAAATGGAGCCATGAAACAAACAGGTAAGCAATGAACCCTCAGGTGAAAAGGTTAAAAAAAGAATGGGGTTACTTTAAAAACTACCCGACAAAATACAGTTCCAACAATAACACTTGGTCGTGCCTAGATTAAGTTCACAGATACTGTGAACTTAATCTATAAGTATAATCTATGTATAAGGGAATTTTTATTATTATTTAAAAACAATAGAATACAGATTATTTAACTGTAAGAATTGTGATGAAGCCGCAAAGAGATAGAGGGAAGTCAATAAACATATAAGGGACACAAACAAAAGAAGAAGAAAAGAAATAAGAGGATAACTCCTCTGTAGGAATTTTGTGTATAGAATATTCAAATTAAGGTTTGTACTCCTTAAATAATGTTGTGTATTTGATAAATATCTTCTCTCTTTGTTTTTTTTAATTCTTTTTTATAATTTCAAAAATTTTCTTTTATGTATTTTTTATTTTTTCTCTCTTAGTATATGTGGTTTAGGATTAATCTATTCCTTTTTTTCTGTAATTTTTAAAAAAATGAAATAAAGATCGAGGGGGCAGAAGCAATTAATCCTGAGGAAGAGGATCAGATCGTAGGGAAAAGTCGCTGGCCTGTCTGATGCTGCCCCCTGGTGGCCATGCGAGATATGTGCAGCTCTGGTCTTGGGGGGGGGGGGGAAGGACCAGCCCATCCTATGCACCTCTATGAGATGGTACCTAAGAGGGAGCAAGGTGAGATGGGCCCTTTTAAAGCAGAGGTGGGTGGGATGTTGTTGTACTCCAACTCCCATCATCCTCAGCCAATGGCCAGGGATGATGGGAGTTGTAGTCCAGCAGCATCTGAAGTAGTGGAGAATCTGTTTTGCATGCAAAAGGTCCCAAGTTCAGTCCTTGCCATCTCCAGGTAGGACTCCCTGTCTGAAACCCTGGACAGCTGATGCTACCAGACAATGCAGGCAATACCAATGTGACCAGGGCAGCCGTTTATCAGCTCCACCTGGTACGCAGGCTGAGACCCTACCTGCCCGCGGACTGTCTCGCCAGAGTGGTGTATGCTCTAGTTATCTCCCGCTTGGACTACTGCATTGCGCTCTACATGGGGCTACCTTTGAAGGCGACCCGGAAACTACAACTAATCCAGAATGCGGCAGCTAGACTGGTGACTGGGGGCGGCCGCCGAGACCACGTAACACCGGTCCTGAAAGACCTACATTGGCTCCCAGTACGTTTCCGAGCACAATTCAAAGTGTTGGTACTGATCTTTAAAGCCCTAAACGGCCTCGGCCCAGGCAGCCCTGTTCAGGGAAGTTTTTAATCTGTGATATTTTACTGTATCTTTGGTTTTTATGGAAGCCGCCCAGAGTCGCTGGGGAAACCCAGCCAGATGGGCGGGGTACAAATAATAAATTATTATTATACCTGAAGGAGCGTCTCCACCCCTATCGTCCAGCCCTGACACTGAGGTCCAGTGCTGAGGGCCTTCTGGCGGTTCCCTCACTGTGAGAAGCAAAGTTACAGGGGACCAGGCAGAGGGCCTTCTCGGTAGTGGCGCCCTCCCTGTGGAACACCTTCCCACCAGATGTCAAAGAGAAAAACAACTACCAGACTTTTAGAAGACATCTGAAGGCAGCCCTGTTTAGGGAAGCTTTTAATGTTTAATAGGTTATTGTATTTTAATATTCTGTTGGAAGCTGCCCAGAGTGGCTGGGGAAACCAAGCCAGATGGGCGGGGTATTATTATTAATAATAATAATAATAATAATAATAATAATAATAATAATAATAATATAGATGGACCCAAGGGTCTGACTCAGTAGAAAGTGGCTTCCTGTGTTTCTGTTCATACCATTCCTTTTGTCAGAAACATGAGGTGTGGAATCTTATTGGATTTATAGCAGATGGACTATAGCTCAGTGGTAGAGCTGTTAGGCTAACCCTATCCCTTTCATAGAGCTACAGTTCCCAGTGTGGTTTAACTATCTATCCCTCTTCACAGGGGTTTCTGGGATCCTAACATATGGTTACCAGACGTCCCCGTTTCCTGGGGACAGTCCCTGGATTTAAATATCCGTCCCCAGACAAAATCCGTCCCCGGAATGTCCCCGGATTTCATTTAATGTCCCCGGATTTATATTTTAAGTGTTGTAGATTTATTAGTAGGGAATGAATGTTGCGTGATTGGTTCAAGGGCACAAGACATCATATGGGGACTTCCGGTGAGGCAAAATGGCGGGCGCCATGGCAGCAAGCAGCTCCTGAAGCCAGCCAGAGCCAACTGCACTACCAGGCTGGCTCCAGGCTGCAGAGACTGCGCTGCCACTGCCGAAGGGGAACCAGGGAAACCACTGAACACACACACACACCCAAATCGACCCAAATCGAGCCGGGAGCGAGATTGCCTGGCCACCAAACCGACTGCCCAGCAGCATTCCGGGGCCAGTAAAAACCTGGCGAAATATGGCCCGGGGGCCGTATCCGGTCCAATCACCTTCTAAATCCGTCCCACAGACAGTCCGGGAATCAGCGTGTTTTTACATGAATAGAATGTGTGCTTTTATTTAAAATGCATCTCTGGGTTATTTGTGGGGCATAGGAATTCATTCATTCATTTATTTTTTTCAAAATATAGTCCAGCCCCTCCAAGGTCTGAGGGACAGTGGACCGGCCCCCTGCTGAAAAAGTTTGCTGACCCCTGGTGTGATGGCCTGGGAATCTGAGTCAGAGGATGAACCGGAGGAATCCCAGCCTGCACAGGAGTCCCCGCCTCCAGGGCCGGCTGAACTGGGGCAGGGCCTTGATTCTGAGGCGCCTGCACCTGTGCCGGATCCTCAGGAGCAGGCACCAGGTGAATCCATTCTGGCTCCAGAGGTAGTTGAGGACTCAGTGTCTACAGGTGAGCCTCCCCCTGGGCCCAGTAACCCTTCAGCCTCTCCTGAACTGCAGAGGCTCAGGGCAGAGAGGCGAAGGGAACTGGTTTCTCCCAGGAGGAGTGCTCGCCTTAAGGCCAGGAGAGGCGGGTCTCCTGGGGGCCGGGACCGCCCCTGGCCTCAGAGAAGAAAAAGGCCAGTCAGCCCGGTCCCAGGTTGCGGGAGCAACGTCGTCGTTGAGTACCTGCTCCTGTCCGGACCCAGACCTGACCCTCCAGTGTTCCTGTCGCCGCTCGGCTTCCTGCTTCGGACCTCGCCCCGCTCCTTGCGAACTGTTTCCAGGCTAGTGACCCAGGACCGGACTTCGACTACGTCAACGGTAACCTTCGCCCCGGGACCAGCACACCGGGTCTAAACCACCATGAGTTGCCGGTGAAGGTGGAAGTTATCTGTAACTTTGCATGCAAACAGATGAGTTTGAAGAACAGGGCTCTGGCAATAGCTCCGTCCGTCAGATATATTAACAAGCGTCTTGCCAATTTCAGTCCCGGGGAATGAGTGCCGACGCTATTAATGCTTGGCGGCACCGAGAGGATATTAAAGTTGTTGTTTCTTTTGTGGCAGTTCCTTGTTTAATGAAACAGATAGTGTCTGGGGTGGCTCCCGGCTCCGTGTTGCTCGCTTCGTATTGACGGGCGCTGGAGAGCAGCCCTGGATTCCCATAAATCAGGAGACTTGTAAGCTGGCCTTAATTACTTGGTTCCCTGCGCGAAGTAGCATTGTATGCCATCCGTGGATGAAATACAGCTTCATAAAGGCCCCCGTACAGATAATTTCAGAGAGATACACAACTCAGCCAGGAAGAGCCTCTTGGGAACAGTAAGGAAATTAATATCCAACCCCAGGCGTGTTTGCTCAGTGATGATCAGTGATCAAGAGGAGGCGAGCCACTTCCGACAGGTGGTTTTACAGGCACATGTAGCATAGACAGCACAATACATTCGCATCTTGCCAGGGGTGTGTGGGGGGGTGTTTACATTCCAGGGATACTGTGTTAACAGAAAAATCTGAGGGCTCCCTTGGACAAAAACAAAGACACCAACCAGGATAACTTGGAGCAAAACAGCAGCCTGTAGGCTTGGCCTTTATTGGAGACTGTCGCGACAGGACTCCCACCCGCAACAAGAGGAAGCAAGATGGAAGTCCAGAACAAAAGAAGACCCCAACTTTTATTAGTTACTAATCCCCCAAAGTACACCCCTAAGACTACATCACAAAAAGGAGGGGTTGAGGGAGGAGTTGTGGAGGTAACCTGAGTGTCCTGTCACCTGGCTGGTTCCCCCTTTCCCCCTCCCCATGAGTACTTTCCAGGTGACAGAGGGGAGTTTGCAGTTTCCTGCCCCCAGAGGGAAGAACTGATCATTGTTCTTTGTTCCAGTCCATGCTGAATCCACTCCCATATGCAAGTCCTCAATGGATGGTTTTCTGTCTGGGACCATCAAGGTTGTCATGCCAACTGGGTAGGGCTCCTGTGTATGTGATGGAATGGTTAAGGGAATATGGCCGTCCTGTATCAAACCACCCCCCTTTGATAGTCCTTCCTTCATGGAGTAAAATAAAAGTGGACCAGTGTAAATCCGATGTATGGTTGATTTACTATGAATTTATAACAGAAACGTCGCATATGTCGTGTGTGTGGGGGGGTGTTTGTACAAACTGAATGATGGGGGGGGGGTTCCTGCGACACTGTGCATACGCGAACGTTCATATACCCGAACCACACCTTGGAACCGCCCCCACCAGGGGGGCCAACTTGAAGAAAATATTGTGGAGGCCCAGGTAAGCTCCATCCCACAAAATCGATCACATGATGTAGTGCACACACGTCATTTGAGTGACGATGCCCATCAACATGGCCCCTCAAATATTTTATTGTGGGGACCAGAACCGCTGTACATAGCAAACCGCTATGTACAGTGTATGTGTGGCGTTGCACGCATGCGCTGTACGTAATGACGCCGCACATGCGCTATACATAGTGGTTTGCTGCTGGCGCCACTTGAGTGCCGTATGAACGGCGGTGGGATCCTTCTGTCACCACTACTGCTGCATGTAGAGGATCCTCCGTTCGCAGCTGCAGCTGTGAGCAGAAGATCCCGGCACCCCACCGCTGGCAAACCGCTATGTATAGCGCATGTGTGGCGTCGCTTCATACGGCACATGTGTCATACATAGTGACACCACACATGTGCCCTACGTCACGATGCCCTGCCCCGGGTGTCACAACGCCTTCGTTCGCCCCTGCTTGAGTGCATTTAATTTGTGTCATTCCAATTGTCCATCCTTCAACTGTGCAAAGTCACAACTGCGCAAGTTAAATGTGTGTGACTTCGGAGTCGACTGTATATTTTGGAAAGTTTTCCTATGCAGCTTGACACCTCTTTAGCTATCCAGATTTGGCATGATGGTTCCCGAGATCAAAGAGCAGGCGTTTTGTCAACGTATCGATGCAACCGGACGCCATTTTGAATCAAGATGGCTGACCGAACCTTTCAAAACAGCCTTGGTTTTAACTAAATTTTGCATGGTGGACAGAGAGGTCAGCATCACATCCATCACTTGGGCCACTTTCCCCAATGGCCCTGCCCACCACTAGAATGTGGCCCCCAGATGATCGTCCATGAAGTTATGTGGCCCTTGGGCTGTAGAAAAAGGTCCCTCACCCATGCTGTGAAGGAAGCTCATCCTCTTACATGGTCCACCACGCCAGAAAAGATGCTGTCGCAAGGCATTTTCTTCTCCCTTGCCAGCAGCGGGCTGCCTCAATGCATTTTGATCTCCTTGCCAGATGGTAAATTACATTCCCTTAGTTACAGGGGGGGGAAGCAGCAGAGCAGCTGACAAGCTCAATCTGCTTAGCGCCAGGAATTTTTGTCCTAATCAAATTAAAAGGGATTTACCTCGGGGGGAAGGAGGGAAGACAAGACAGACAGACAGAAAGAATGGCGAATCCAATTTAATTGGAGACGGAGTCCTTTCTGTCCGTCTACCCCCCTCCCCCCGCTCCCTTCCCTGCCACCACTCAAGCTTCCATTTTAAAATTAAAATAGATGGATCCACCTTCACATTCCTGGAAAGCAGCATGAGGAGAATTTAAATCGGGAATGAGCTGAAATAAACAGCAGCTCATCTCAACACTGAAAGCAATTAGGAGGATGTGCTTACAAGCTCCGGGGGAAACCCAGCAACTTCGGAGGTGTGCAGGAAACTCCTAAGTCAGACCACTGGTCCATCTAGATTAGTGTTGTCTACACTGACTGGCAGCAGCAGCAGTTCACCACAATTTCAGGCAGTGTTGTCTCCAGAAAAAGGGGGGGCGTACCCTGAGGTGTCATGGACTGGTTGGACGCAGAGGAATGGTGGGAGAAACCAGCTGGGGAATCCCCAAGGGAAGAAGGCTCGGAGCCTGGTGATGGGTGGTGGGATGATGACGAGAGTGCCGGAATCTCCGCTACGACTGAGCTGATAAAGCTCATCCTTCGGTCGAGCCTTCGGAATCTCCTCCGACGATAATGAACGACCTGAGCCTTTGATGAGGCTCCAAGCACGTTTCCCCATTCAGCAGAGTATCAAAGCAGCAGTAGTGACGAGATTTATGAGCTACATTGCTATGCTTTATTTTCCTAACTACGCAGACAGAAAAGAAATCATCCTCTCTCTGTGAGAGCAGAGAGCAACTGCAAAACAAAGGAACCGGAAACCAGTAAACATCACATCCGTCTCCCGTCTTCCGTGAGACTTCCAACAGCCTGGAATGTCTCTGGAATGTAAACAGAGTCTTGTGACTCCAAGCACTGCACAGTGGCACAAACAGAAACTAACAGAGAGGTCAGAGGGGGAAGAGGGAGAAGACTGGGAAGAGGAGGTGTAAAATGAAGAGGTATAAAGGCTTAGTGAGTGGGGGGAGTCGTGGCAGAGAGGAGTCCAGAAACGGAGGCAGATGCTGAAGTAGGAGAGTGGGATGAGGGAGGCCAAGAGGCAGAGATGAGTCTGGCTGGTGAAGAGTCTTGGGTGTCTCCCATTACCTGCTGTGACAAGCTTCCCTGCTCTTTGTCTCCCAGAACCAGAAGAGGCATGAAAAGGGCAGAGGATAGGTTGGCTGAAAGGCGCAGTCTCTGGCTGTTTGGGAAAAGCTCTGAGGAGACAGGGACTTGCAGTCTTGGCGACTGATCATCATGGAGGAAGACCCCCAGGAATGAGCCGCTCTGCTCAATCAAGTCTGTGGAGATGGTGGTATTCTAATAAAGAGTTGCCTCCATCTTTGAACTGTGTGATTACTAACCGGCAGGCTCCCGTGACAGCTGCTGCCCTTGCATATTCTCCATTCGCTGAAGAAGTACAAAAGGCCGCTCAGTCTTGGAGAACTTGTCCTGTATTGTCAGGAATTATTTTATTCCCTACCAGCTGCATAATTTTGAAAGTGTTCACTTAAATCTGGAGAAAAACATCTCCTACCATATTGTGTTTTGTATTTGTATAAGTAATAAACTGGAACCATGTTTCTGAGAATTTCTCTGTGCAAATTTCTTCTGCATTGCTGAGTTAATTTCTCATCAAGAGCCAACTAGCAGATCCTGGCATACCAGGAGAGGAAACCACTTATTTGAGGACAGCATTGCCTGCTGCAAATTTAATAAGACATTCTACAGTGGTGCCTCGCAAGACGAAATTAATTCGTTCTGCAAGTTTTTTCGTCTTGCGAATTTTTCGCCTTGCGAAGCAGTTTCAAAAGAAGTTTTGGAAAAGCTTCAAAAATCACCAAAGTCTTCAAAAACCTCAAAAAAGGCTACCACACCGCGTGCAACTGCACCTCTTCAAGCAATGCACCCTGGGTATTAACGGTTTTAAGAAAAAGGAAACAAACTTGCAAGACATTTTCGTCTTGCAAAGCAAGCCCATAGGGAAATTCGTCTTGCGAAGCAACTCAAAAAACCAAAAACCCTTTCGTCTTGCGAGGCATTCGTCTTGCGAGGTACCACTGTACTAAAAAACAATATTCTTGCACGCCACCCCAATCTCTGAGCCGTGTGAGGTTTCAGGGATTCTGGGTTCGATTTCCTTGGAATGAGGTGCAGCAGAGACTGTGGTGTCTTTATGATATACGGTTTATTTACACACATATATAACCTGAGCCTACGATGGAGGAGCTCACAGCAACAACCTGCCAAATAGTCTTCCTTCTCCTATAGTTCATAGTTCACAGAACTGTACAGTTGGAAGGGACCCTGAGGATCATCTAGTCCATGGGTTGTCAGCCTGGTCCCTACCACCCACTAGTGGGCGTTTTAGGATTCTAGTGGGCAGTAGAGGGTTCTACGGCACAAGCTGAATCCTCCTTCCATCGAGCACTGGTGGGCAGTAAGGAAATTTTACCCTCGAGAAAGATGCATTAGTGGGCAGTAGGTATAAAAAGGTTGACTACCCCTGATATAGTCTAAGCTCCGGCAATGCAGGAATATGCAGCTGTCCCATATGGGAATTGAACCTGCAACCATGGCATTATCAGCACCACGCTCTAACCCATGGCTAGGCAAACTAAGGCCTGGGGGCCGGATCCAGCCCAATCGCCTTCTCAATCCGGCCCTCAGACAGTCCATGAATCAGTGTGTTTTTACATGAGTAGAATGTGTCCTTTTATTTAAAATGCACCTCTGGGCGATTTGTAGGGCATAGGAATTCATTCCTTTTTTATTTCAAAATATAGTCTGGCCCCCCACAAGGTCTGAGGGACAGTGGACTGGCTCCCTGCTGAAAAACTTTTCTGACCCCTGCTCTAACCAACTGAGCTATCCATGTTGTCAAGCCTAGGATTCCAGCAGAAGTCAAACCTGCCTCTGACTTCTAGCTTCTGCCTGCTTCTAGCCTGCTCTCGGTTCACATACACTCTGGGTTTTTACTTTTTCAGTAGCAGCCAGAGAAGGGAGGGGAGCCCCCCCCCCCATTTGCCCTCTAGCACGAAGCGGTCCTTAGGGGCAGGGCCATTAATTCACAAACTTTCTTGACTAGTTCAGCAATGGAATCCTCCATTAGATTTTAACCCTGACTGGATCCAGGAACCCAGGGATTAGAAGGGACTCAAGCATACAGAATAAGTCCCCAAACTAACAATAATATTTTTTTTTTAAATCTGCCCCAATTAATTACGTAGGTTGCCTTCCCCACCCTGCCCATCTCAGGCTTTTAAAGGCTTCTAAGTTCAGGACATTTTGAAATCTTGCCAATGGTTCCGTTTCATTTTTCTTAAAAGATTATTAAGCCTGAGGGCAGAACCTGTCTTGTTTTAATTGATTTTACATAAGCAGCTCCGTGAGCTTTTTTGAGTGAAGAACAAAGGTACAAATGCTCTAAATTTATAGAGGTAAAGGCCAGTGCCCCAAAGAAGGCAAGTTTTTATGATATTGCTTTGAGCACTGTGATATGACAGTGTGGCATAGTGGTTGGAAGGGAAGACTGAGACCTGGGAGAGACTGAGCAGTGACTTTGTGAACACGATGCTGGACTAAATGGGCCATTGGCCTGAACCAACAGGCTTTTCCGTGTTCTTAGACAAATGTTCAAATCCACCACTCAGCCATGTAGCTCACTGGGTTTGGCCAGTCACTGCCTCTCAGCCTAACCCACCTCACAGGGTTGCTGTGAGGATAATATCGGGGAGAACAGTGAGCTCCTTGGGAGGGAAAGTAAATGTACAAAGGAACAAGCAGACAATTTTAATTGTGTGAAGGTGAAAGCTTTTTAAAAAAACAAAGTAAAAAATCCAAGCAATAAATCAATTAAACATGCTGCAGCCTAGTAACAATGATTTTATATATTACCATCATAATTGGCTTGGGATGCACCCAGCTAAATCATACTCCAGAGTTGTTGTTGTTTAGTCGTTTAGTCGTGTCCGACTCTTTGTGACCCCATGGACCAGAGCATGCCAGGCACTCCTGTCTTCCACTGCTTCCTGCAGTTTGGTCAAACTCATGCTGGTAGCTTCAAGAACACTGTCCAACCATCTCGTCCTCTGTCGTCCCCTTCTCCTTGTGCCCTCCATCTTTCCCAACATCAGGGTCTTTTCCAGGGAGTCTTCTCTTCTCATGAGGTGGCCAAAGTATTGGACCCTCAGCTTCAAGATCTGTCCTTCCAGTGAGCACTCAGGGCTGATTTCCTTCAGAATGGACGCGTTTGATCTTCTTGCAGTCAATCAAACCTCTCCATTCTGAAGGAAATCAGCCCTGAGTGCTCACTGGAAGGACAGATCCTGAAGCTGAGGCTCCAATATTTTGGCCACCTCATGAGAAGAGAAGACTCCCTAGACCCACTGAAATTACTGCGCCTAAATTAACCCTGTCCATTGCTTTCAAAGGTTCTAAAATACGACTACAGTTTAGATACAATGGCATGTGAGCCCTCTTGAGAATCCTTGGAAAATGAGGTGGGGGAGATTTATAAATAAAATTTTAAAAAAATACATTTTAAAAAATGGCTCCTGCTCTCTCGCCCCCCTGCCTTTCACAAAGGTACACTGCCTCTGACTATGGAGGCTTCTATATCATTCGCACAGCGAGCGAAGACAAACACCTTCCCCTGCCTAGGCGAAGGGCCTGTCACGTGACGCCAGGGCAAGCCCGGGTCACGTGACGTCGCTGCAGCCGCCGGTCGCGCCGCGCGTGACGGCACCACTCTGCGCCCAGCACGGCGGCGCTGAGCAGAAAAAAGGAGTAAGCGGACCGCTGAGGGGGGCAGTTCGCGGCAGGCCCAACAGTCGCCGCTGAGGGGCGGCCGAGCTCCGGGGCGGAAGCGGCCGAGCGGGTAAGGAGCCTCCGAGAAGCCTCCGGCTGAGGGAAAAGGAGCGGGAGGAGAGCGCGGGAGGGGGAAAGCGGCGGGCGCTGGGCGGGAAAGCGGCGCTCCGCTCCGCGCGTGCGCACTGCCCTGCTGTGTGAGGAAGCTGGCGCCCGGCGCGCATGCGCTGCCGAGCGACGCTTTCCCCGCCCCCCTTTACCAGGGCCAGCAGTGCGCCGCTTTTCCCCTCGATAGGACTCGGCGGCGTTCTGCTTCGCGCATGCGCGCCAACTGCGGGCCGGTGTTCTCTGCGTCTTAAGCGACGATGCGCTCAGTAAGCCAAAGGGGCGGGGAAGGCGGAGGTTCGCGTTGCACAAGAGGAGAGGATGGGAGAGGTGGGTGGGAGATGAGAGAGGCAGGGAAAGGGGCGGGAGGGGTTGTCTCGCGTTGTCATCTCTTGTCTGCCTCGCGCTTCCTTATTTTTTTTGGGGGGGGGAGGGGATCGGGGCCCTGCAGAGAAATCCAGCCAGCGGATCCTGTGCACGCTTAACCAGGGAGCACAGCCGGGTTGAACTCAGTGAGGTTTGCTCCCGTGGGAAATTGCACAGTTAGCTAGCTGGCAATTCTGCATTCCCTTACCTGAGTTCAGTGGGCCTGACGTCTGAGTGTACACACGCAGGGTTGCGCTACTCAAGGGCAGAGCCACACCATTTAAAGCACATGACCAAAAAACCCCCACCAAATAACCCCAGGAATGGTAGTTTGTGAAGGGTACTGGGAATTGTAGATCTGTGAGGGGAAACTATAGTTCCCAGGACTGTTGGGAGTCATGTGCTTTAAATTTGCATTGGGTGTGCTTTAACTAATAATAATAATAATAATAATAATAAAATTTTTATTTATACCCACCCTCCCCAGCCAAGACCAGGCTTAGGGCGGCTAACAACCAATAATAAAAACAAGTTGATTAAAATACAATTTGAAAGATTAAGATACAACATTAGGATGCAGCCTCTTCACAAATGCAAGGTGTGGATCAGGCATAGGCAGACTTGGCCCTCCAGATGTTTTAGGACTACAACTCCCATCATCCCTGACCACTGGTCCTGTTAGCTAGGGATCATGGGAGTTTTAGTCCCAAAACATCTGGAGGGCCAAGTTTGCCTATTCCTGGTGTGGATCTTCCCCATGAGTATTGCTGTCCTTCTTTCTGCCTTAACTGCTCCCAACTCATTATACCTCAGCACTGGGCACCGAAGATAAAATGAGGAGAAAGCTGCGGGAGAGAGTAGGGTGGGTGTTGCATGCCTTTCTCCCCACACCTCACTCTAGAGAAAATGGAAAGGAGATGGTTTAAAACCTAGAGCTGCTCACTAACCCCAGAAACCTTAATGGCCTCCTCCTCGGGAAGCTTGGAATTTCAGGCCACTAGCCTCTTAGGCTTGAGCCCTAACCCCATCTACTGTGGAATTGGCCCCATTGAACTAAAGAGGCTTTGCTTCTGATTAGATGGGGTTACAATTGTGCTGCTAGGGTGGTTTTAGAAAGAAGGAAAGAAAGAAAAAGACAGACTTCTGTCAAGTGGGATGTTGGAGTAGGATGGTTCACCCAGTCCTCCCCTCTGCCAGCCCGCTGCCTTTCCAATAAGGTTGCAGAGGAAAATATTTTTTCCCCTCTATGCATAGGAACCACAAAGGCTGGAGGAGGAGGAATGGAGTGACACGTCCCTTCATTTCCAACCTGATCACTTTCCTGTATGGAATTCCAGGTTGCCTATGCAGCCAGATGAACTGTTAAATACAAGGTGTCCTTTTATATTAAAGGAAGGGATATGCTTATTATTGAGTCATGACTTGAAAACAATATGTTTCCTTGTTGCTGTTCAGTATGGTTAGCATCAGTGCCCACATGATGCTTAACTGCGGTTGACTAGAAAGAGATGATCTTAATGCTGATGGGGGACAGAATGCGGTGTATTGGGGCCTTTAAACAATCCTAATACAGACTGTGTGCCCCATATTTCTTTGAGAGTACAGACTCTGGTACTGGCTGCAGAATTCAACTTTGCAAGCATCTGGACTTTAAAAAGTAAACGTTTCCAGCCCTTATGGTTGCCGAGGTTTGTATGGAGGTACCTGGTGAAATCTCTAAAGCCAGAGTAGTGTGAAATAAGATGTCCAGTGGTCCATGCCTAACTTGCCCCTTTTGTGACTAGCAAATCCAGCCCGCCAAATTTAGTAACATGCTAGGGGCTGGTAAAGATTGACAGAGAACTCCATCGCTCTCACAGCAGCATGTTTCACTTCTGCACTGGAGGCTTGGTGTGTGGTGGTCCACTTGGTTTTGTGCTGGGCTCTGGAGAGGGATGGAGCCCTTCAGTCTTTCTCTGCCAAACAGCTCATCTGCCTGCATGGAATTCCTTATTGCCTCTGGCTGTCAGGCCAGCGCTTAAATGCAAGGCTGAGCGAGCCGCAGTAAACTGTTCAAAATGAAAGAGTTGTGCAGACATGCATGATTTAATCAGGCTGCAGTTCAGGAGTGGGGAACATTTGGACTTCCAGCTGTTGCTGAGTATCCCTGAGCTTCTTTGGGAGGAAGGGCCTGCTAAATGTTTAAAAGTAAATAAAGGTTCCATCAGCCCTAGCAAGTATGTCTAATAGGCGTAGGGGGGAGGCGGGGAGCTGTAGTTCAACCGCACCTGCTGTAGTTCATATATATATTGCAAATGTGTGCAGTTGAAATGTTATACCCTGAAAAGCTATACTATGCTCACCCCTGTTCTTTAATGGCCCCCTCTTACCCCCGCCCCAGTATATTTTGATTTAATCACCTTCATTTCTGCAGGCAGTTATCCGTGCTTCGTGAGAGAGGCCTGCCTGCAGATCAGAGCTTAATTGAAATTGGAATCCATGCTGTTTTTCCCAATTGTCAGGCTCTGCAATAACATTAAATGCAAAAAAGGGGGGTGCCTTTCTTTCCACCTTCCTCTCTGAATCTCAGTGTGTGTTGCTCACCAAAAATCATTTGCTTAATAGGTCTCCCCTCACCTCCCGGATGTGTTAACTCTTATTATCTGTTGCTTCCTCCTGGGTGAGGACTTGACTGGCCTCTTTGCTGGTGACTATAAATAGTCTAGGGTGGTAGTAATGACTGACTGGTTCTCAGTGTTCATCCCGCTGCATGGAGAGCCTTGGGGTTTTCCGTCTGTTGCTGAAATGTGTAGCTTTCTGTTCCTATTACCATTTCACTTCGGAGGTAGGCTGGTAGGAATATGGAGAGCTTGAAATGTCCCTGATTGCTTATCCTCTCTGGCCGGAGCAAGAGGTGCGTGAACAAGCAAGATGAAATGGTGGAAGAGGAGAATCAGGGGAGAAATCCTACAGAGTCACTTCCCAGTGTGATTGGACATGGACCACAGTGTGGGTGGAGACACCCTTTCACCATGGTGGCTTGCTCATGCGTCAGCTAGAACTTTCTTCTCCATCTTGCTTTTCCTCTGAAGAACTCTGAGTGGCTTGTGTGAGATACTGACTGCAGTCTCAGTTGTTCATGTTCTTGGTGGGCTAAATGGTGAAGAGCTCTGTGGCTTGTTTTGTTTTGCTGTGGAGCACGCCTTGAGTTTCACTCGTTGGTCCCTCTCTGAGCCTTAAGATTCTGTGTTGGTTCTAGATGCATCAAGGCCACTGTGCCTTGGAACCAGCCAAGCTTCCTCCTAAAACAGCAACGCTAGACAAAGATATCCAAAGTGAATAACATGCAAATGACTTTGGTAGCCCAGCTGCCAAGCCTTCCAGCGTATGCTGTTTAAAGATGCATCAACCGCTTGTAAAAACACGCTTCGCCAATCTGGAGGGCACCAAGTTGGCGAAGGCTGCTATATTTTAGAATGTTTTATATTATTGGCTTCTGCCTCATAACGGGCAGACCAGCAGGTGGCTGCTTACAAGCCTCAATTGTACCAACCTGCAGAGTGTGTGTAATGGGATACGGTGATGATTCTATTGATCTCTCAATTCCTCTGAGGGAAGCTTTCTTTTTATTGCGCCTGCTTCGCATGTAGCACCAGTTATCTTTACAGAGTGCCAGAAGGAAACTGGAGTGCGAATGGGTAGTTTTAAATATGGCACCTAATTAATGTGTGGAATTTGATGTGGGGGGCTATGGTGGCAGTGGAAAGGAAAAGCGGATGAAGCACACGTGAAGGCTGTCTGTACTATGCTAACTGAATCAAATGGAACCTCCACAATCAGAGGCAGTCTCTGATGACCCACTGCTGGGGATCAGCAGCAGCAGAGAGGAATGGCCTTCATTCCCTGTTTGTGACTATCCTGATAGATCTCCAAACTTAGTTCAGCCCTGTGGTTGCTGTAGGGGCCCTCTGCTGCACTGATGTAGGATGCTGTGTGCCTCTGTGTGTTTGTGTGTGTAAAAAAGAAAGAAAAAGAAATGGAAGACATCCTTGCATTAGGGTACAGTGGTACCTCGGGTTACATACGCTTCAGGTTACACACTCCGCTAACCCAAAAATAGTGTGTATCTGAAGAAGTGTGCATGCACACGAAAGCTCATACCAAGAACTAACTTAGTTGGTCTTTAAGGTGCTACTGGAAGGAATTTTTTTTGTTCCAAAAATAGTGCTTCAGTTTAAGAATTTTGCTTCAGGAGAAGAACAGAAATCGGGCTCCGGAGGCGCGTCGGCAGCAGGAGGCCCCATTAGCTAAAGTGGTGCTTCAGGTTAAGAACAGTTTCATGTTAAGAACGGACCTCGGGGACGAATTAAGTACTTAACCCGAGGTACCCCTGTATTGCCCATTAAGGCACTGCTTATTGTGCTTCCCAGAGAAGGAGGGGCTGCAGCTCAGTGTTGAAAAATCTGTTTTCCATTGTGAATGCTCCAGGTTCAATCCCCGGTTTCTTCAGGTAAGGCTTGGAGAGAACCCTGTCTGAAATCCTGGAGAGCCACTGCAAGTCAGTGTCGACCAGGAGTTTGCAGACTGTGGTCTATGGACTACCAGTGGTCCGCATACTTCATTCAGGCGGTCTGTGGCATGCATGTGGACTTGTGGTTGACAATGGGAGGACATCCATTGCATTAAATATTCACAGTAGATTTTAAATTGTGTTTCTGTGGTTTCGTTATTTCTTGTACTGCGGAATAGACTAAAATACAATTATATAAGGAGAAAATGCCATTAAAAATCATACAGCATCTAGCATAGCACATTACTGTACATTGCTACAACACGCATGAAGCAATTTGCCAAGCCCCTCAGCAACTTCAAAGTAGTCAGTGGGAAATTATTTATTTATTATTTGAACCACGAGTGTAGACACAGAATTGAGCAAGACAGACAAATGGTCTGATTCAGCGTAGGGCAGCTTTCTATGCCTGGACCACCTGGTTGGCTGCTGCAGGGAAGGGATTATTGGCCAAGATTTGGCTTTGACTTGATGCAGCTGGTCCCCTCTGATGTTCTTAAACAAATTCATAAAAGCTGCTCCCTTACATTCCAACAAGTCCCGCTCTCTGGGTTCCGTGGCCAGACTGCAGGGGTTGGCAGGATTTGTCCCAAGCATTACAAGGGGCTCAGCCCCTCTAGGTCTCAGTCGGAGCCCCCAGGAGGACGGGTTGCTCTTTGGTGTCGATATGAGGCAGGGTGACCCCCCCCCCCCAAGGTAGGCTTGCCCCAAGTGTGGAGTGCACCTTCGCAGATTGTAACTTGGGGGGGAAGAGTTAAAACAGTTCCTGATTTAATTTTGAAACCTGACCCTAAATGCATTGGATTGTATCCAACGAAGTATTATGCCCAGAGTAGATTCCCTGACATCAAGGGATTTGGCTAAATTAAGACTCAGTTGATGCAATGGTAGGGTACACACAGTTTAAACGAGGAACGTAAACCCTCAAGTGCTCCAGTTTTCTGATTCCAAACCCTAGACGGCGCACATTATTTTTAGAAATAAAAAAAATAGCCCTCCAAACTCCCATTTCAGTTTGTCCCATCCGTTTCTAAAGCCATCGATACCCGTGTCGTTCATCACCACCACGTGTGTTTAGCAACTTAAAACATAGCTGTCAACTTTCCCCTTTTCTTGCGAGGAATCCTATTCGGAATAAGGGAATTTCCCTTTAAAAAAAGGGAAAGGTTGACAGCTATGAACTTAAACCATGCCTGATGCTGCTCTTTGAACTTCCCTTCCCTCTCCTTTTCAAAAAGGCGGTACCTGGGAAGAGGGAGATTAGGGAAAGCTCCGCCGAGGTTTCCTCCTCTCCTCTCCTCTCTTCCGTCAAAGGGTTTCGAAGGCTGGAGGCGGAGAGTTTTCTGCCCTCTCCAAAGATGGCGGCTCCAGCTTCACTTCCTCCTCCTCCCCATACTCCCCCCCCAGTATCACGTGCGTGGTGGCGCCGCGCTGCTGTTCTGTCGTCATCAGCCCTTGCCGGCGACCCTCCTGCACAATAGAGGCGGCTTCAATCGACGGTGCCCGCAGGGTAGTTTTTTGGGGGGAGGTAAGGTAAGGCCAGGCCAAGGCAAGCTTCGCTCGGAAGGGGATTGGGGCACGGGGGGGGGTGCATGTGTGTGTGTGTGCAAAGTCCTGCTTTCCACCGACTTGGAAGAAGCGCCCCGTTTCCCATGCATGCAACACAAGGGCCGCACAAGCCTCTCTCCAACCCCCTTTCCCCTCTCTCCTCTGGGGCTGCACCAGTGCCCCTCCGCAGAACTGCACCAGTAAATCCCATGCATGCAACCTGCCTGTCCCTTGACGAGCCCGATCCACTTGCATGCCTACTCGGAAGTGAATTCCGCGGAGCTCAGTGGGATTAACTCCCGCGTCGGAGAGGGGCATAGGATTGCAGCGTGATCTGTGAAATGGAACCTCCGGGTTGAGAAGCAGTACACCTTTGAACGTCGGTTGTTAGGAGAGGGAGCAACCCCCGGAAATCGGGAGGGTTGTTGTTTTTCTGCCTTGTTGAAGGCTTCGCAGAAGAAACATGCAGCCAGCCCTTGTTGGAAAAGGGGGTGTTGTTGGTCTGGTCAGGGCAGCTGCCCATTAAACAGCACAGTTTGCATTAGTTGCTAACAAAATCAGCTGTAGTTTGGGAAAGGAATGTAGGCTATGTTACAGAACTAGTGTAGCTTAATGGTGAAAAGACTGGAAGTACTCCATTCAGATGTTGTCTCAGAATGTTGTAGCAAAGTGGGGCAGTGAAGGTTAAGTGCACACACAATAGGATGATAACCATCCTGGCCCACCTTGAAGGGTTGTTTGTGAGCATTATTTTAAAGTGCTCTGTATAAATTCTGAGTAGCTCCGTTTATTTTTGTTATGAGCTTCACTATAGTGGACTTGGATCTTTCGTATCTCATGGATGGTTGTGTGGTATGCATCTTCGATTGTTTACATTGACTTGTTTATATCTGCCTCCTAAAGTTTAATCCAAAGTGGCCAAGCACACATTAAAAAGTGTGTCTCCTGCTTACTTTAATCCACTGCATGGTGCATTTGCTATAGTCCAACGCATGCAGCGTTACCCCCCCCCCCTTTTAAGTCTCCCCGCAATCCTGTGTCTACCAGTGGCTGTCCTGTGGGAAAGGTTCTGGAGGCAGACAAAGGTTTCGTACACATTACCATTTACTCCTACTCCAGCGCTCTCCCACCACTGGGGTCCGTAGGTATCCTGCGCTTTCTTGAGAAACACTGTTGCTTGATGCATTTCCCATCTGATTTGAATATATAAACTATTGCTATGCTGAGGTGTATACTTTTCAGACATTTCTTGTGCATGTGCGGATGACAGCCTATGTGCAGTTGGCAGTTTCGTTGAGTAGCAGTTTGGGGTGCATGAGTTGCAGGCACGGGGAAACAAACCTGGTAGTGGTGTGTACAGCTGCTTAAAAAAAGCAACTTGAAGCACAGGGGGAACTACTCCCACTGTGTTTTAAGCCGCTAATGTGTACATGCCAGCAAATGTGGCTCCTGTCCCAGCTCCCTTTGCCCCTCACACAAGTATTGACCACCAATTTTCTGTTGCAAGGATCCTGACAACTCTTTTACACATTGATCATTGTCTTGCGACATTAATGTTGTTTGTAAGCCATCATGGAAGGAATTGCTTCCTGAAAGGTGGGGTATAAATCATTGTTGCAACGATGACCACACTTCTAGGCATTTTTCAGGCTATGCTGTCTTTCCTTTTCCCTACACCATATGCAGCAGTTTCTCTGCTAAAAAGCACATGTGTGCGTGTTTGTCTCTTGGCTTTCGGGGGGTGGTTGCCTTGTAAGAGCAGCTTGAAGCTGTAGGTAGACACTTCTGCCTCTTGATGTGGCCAAAGCATGATATTTAATTTATTTGGAACTCAATAACCGTCACTGTCAGTTGTTGGTACAAGAGAAGCTAAATAAATATTAACACAGAACAAGCACACAAAAAAATAGCAGCATTAAGCAGTTACAGAAAGTCACAGAAAAAAAACACATCTAGACAGTAAAGACAATATACTGGAAAATAAAAACACTGTTGGTATAGGAACCTGGTCAACCATCAGTTTTACAGGAAAGCTTACACCAAGTCAGGCCAGTAATCCGTCTAGCTCAGAATTGTCTACATCAGTGTTTCCCAAACTTGGGTCTCCAGCTGTTTTTGGACTACAACTCCCATCATCCCTAGCTAGTAGGACCAGTGGTCAGGGATGAAGGGATTTATAATCTGAAAACAGCTGGAGACCCAAGTTTGAGAAACTCTGGTCTACACTGATAGGCAACAGTGGCTTTCCAGGGTCTCAAGCAGGGCACATGCCCAGTGCCGCCTGTAGATGGCGGGGATTGAACCTGGGACCTTCTGCATGCAGAGCAGGTGCTCTTCTGCTGAGCTAGAGACCGTTCCTTTCATGGGAAAGATGGAGGATGGTTTCCCCCGGTCCTCCTAAGTAGGCTGGTAGCAAGACCTGTTGCTGCAGCAACCACCACACCATGGTACTGCACTGCAACAAGATCCTGCTTGGGGAGATGGAACTTGGTCCTCTACTTGCCAATCATAATTTAAGAAGAGCCATTGTGGATTGGGTCCAAGGGGCAATCTAATCTAGCATCCTCAGTCCGTCATAGCGCCCTCCGGATGCATCTAGGGAAGCCACAAGCTGGACAGGAGAGCCACAGCTTTCTCTCACTGTCAGTCTCCCAGCAATGCCCATTTAGAAGTAGACTGCCTCTGAACATGGAGGTTCCATTTGAATATCATGATTTCTCATGCCCATCTTTTTTCTCAGTGCGGTAAGGCACTATCTAGCCCTTGTGGTTCATATCTCTCCTAATCAAAGTCCCTTGGCTTACTGATCGTGATTTCTTTCAAGAGACACGAACCACAGTCAGTGAATTCCGTAAGCCTGGCAGCCTGAAGATTAACAAGCCCGGCCCCTTTTTCAGAAGCTGCCGTAAGTGCTGATCCTTCCCTTTTTCTGGGTCATTTATATTCTAGCAAGTTTCAACTAAATATCTGATGTATGCTTGTTTTGGTTTCTGTGCATGTGTTACAGATAAATAAGATATTGCCTCACCGCATGTAACACAAGTGTTGGTTTCTGCCGTTGAGAATAGCTGTGCCAAGTGGGGAGGCGGTGAGCTCAATCTTCCCACCCCTCCAATCTTAATTTGTGGGATAATTGTTGTCAGTAGCTTTTATCCATGTTAAGTAGAGGACCAGGCTAATTTCCTGGATGGTGGGAATACCATGGAATCTGTATCTGTCCTGCTACATAAGCTGCCCAGGAGGACATCACTCCTATCAGCGACCATAAAGCAACTAACTGTACCTTTTGGATCAAGTGCATAGAGCTCACTGCAGCCATCCAGGTTTGAAGTAACCAGTGCCTGAACTACTGTGGCCCAGCTTCCCCAGTCCAGGTTGCAGCTGTCGTAACCAGTTGCAGTTGGTAAAATGCACTTCTAGCTACAGTGGTACCTCGCAAGACGAATGCCTCGCAAGACAGAAAACTCGCAAGAAGAGTTTTCCGTTTTTCGAGGTGCTTCGCCAGACGAATTTCCCTATGGGCTTGCTTCGCAAGAAGAAAGCCCATAGGGAAATCTCTGGGGACCTTTTTTAAAATGCTGGCCGTCGGGAGCAAAGACTTTCGCCCACCACCGGCCTTCAGAAGAGGTCCTGGACCTCTTCTGAAGGCCGACGGGGGGCAAAAGTCTTTGCTCCCCCCCCCGCCTGCCTTCCCGGGACAGTGGAGACTTCTCCGCTGTCCCGGGCGATCTTAAAATGCTGGCGGTCGGCAGCAAAGCCCTCCTGTCACCGGAGCTTGCGGTGCGGGAGGTGGGGAGAAAGGCTTTTCTTCCCACCGCCAGCCTTCAGAACAGCCTTCTGAAGGCTGGCGGTGGGAAGAAAAGCCCTTGTCCCCCCCCCCCCAGCCTTCAGAAGAGGTCGGGGGACAGACTGTCCCCGGACCTGGTCTGAAGGCGGTTTCCATAGGAACACATTGATTGATTTTCAATGCATTCCTATGGGAAACTGTGCTTCGCAAGACAAAAAACTCGCAAGAAGAAAAAACTCGCGGAACGAATTAATTTCGTCTTGCGAGGTACCACTGTATTCATGTTACCTGGACCTCCAGGGACAAAGCTGGATCCAGAAGCAGCCCCAGACTGTGAACCTGCTCCTTCAGGAAAAGAATGGACCAATGGCTTGGACCTGGGAACCCTTCGCCCACAGTGCCTCCGCCTTGCCAAGATTCAAACTCGGCTTGTTTCTCCACATCCCATCTCACCACTGCGTCCAGGGCGCTGCTCTAGGGCTTGCTTGCATGGCCTCTCCTGATTCAAATGTTGTGGCTAAATAGAGCTGAGTGTCAGCAGCATACTGATGGCACCTTGCCCCAAAACTCCTAATGACTGCTCCCAGCGGCTCCATATAGAAATTAAATAGTGTGGGAGATGAGATAGTGCCCTGCGGCAGGCGCCCCATTCATTATGCACATCAAAAAGAGAGCTGAACGGTATAGTTGCCTCTATCCCGAGTCAGACCATTGGCCTCTCACTTTGAAGGCAGCAGCTCTCAGCAAAGACTGCCAGACCCGTTATTGGTGCATTTCAGGGGATTGGATTAGATGACCCTTTGAGTCCCAACTCTACAGTTCTGTGATTCCTTTTTGTTAACTGCAGATGTTGGGAACGGAACCTGGAACCCTCAGGATGCAACACAAGTTCTTTGCCACAGAGTTGTGAGCCCTTGAGAGAGTTCTGCTACCGTCAACAGCTGCGACATTTTGCAGACTGTTAAGTTTGGCTTTGAAAGTTGTTGAGATGTGCATTTCACTTTAGTCAGTGTCCACGCTGCCCGAGACCTTCCTCATTTAAGAATCCAAAGAAGGAAGCTTTTTCCCCCTTTCTTTTTCAAAGCGTATTCTCAATCGGGCAGGAAATGGGATATGTGTGAACTGCAGACTTGGCTGCCACAAGAGATGTTGTTGGCTCCAAATAATTGAAATATGTTTGGCAACGCCATGAATATTGGGCACGTACTTTCCCTCTGGGATAAAGTTACCGCCCTTGAACCTTGTTGCAAAGCGCAGTGTGAGAGCTGCCACTGGGGTGAAATTTCACCTTCCCGTCTCAAGTGATCAGGCAGTTTGAACAGAGCCAGAGGGGCTGCTCTCAGAGTGCCAGGTTAGACAGGTGAGTTGAACTGTGGCTGGTAAGTTTCTGTGGTGGTGTTTAGGCCCCCTGGGTGTTAGAAGAGGGCAGGGGCAAACTGGGAGGGTGAATTCCTCCCCTTTTGTAACTTAGATCCCCCCGCAACTTATGCTTAGCTGGTTTCAAGAACATGATGCAAACACATGCAAAAGCTTAGATCTCCTTTTGATGTGTCACAGCTGCCTGAGAGAAGGCTGCTGGCTGAAACCAGAATGGTGACGATGTTAGAATTTATACACCACCTTTCATTTGAAGCAGAAAATACCAAGGTTTGGTATTTGCACTTGGGCAAAAAAAAATGAGAGGCACAAATACAAGATGGGTGACACCTGGCTTGAGAGCAGTACATGTGAAAAGGATCTAGGAGTCTTGGTTGACCACTAACTTGACATGAGCCAACAGTGTGACGCGGCAGCTAAAAAAGCCAATGCAATTCTGGGCTGCATCAATAGGAGTATAGCATCTAGATCAAGGGAAGTAATAGTGCCACTGTATTCTGCTCTGGTCAGACCTCACCTGGAGTACTGTGTCCCGTTCTGGGCACCACAGTTCAAGAAGGACACTGACAAACTGGAACGTGTCCAGAGGAGGGCAACCAAAATGGTCAAAGGCCTGGAAACGATGCCTTATGAGGAACGGCTAAGGGAGCTGGGCATGTTTAGCCTGGAGAAGAGGAGGTTAAGGGGTGATATGATAGCCATGTTCAAATATATAAAAGGATGTCATATAGAGGAGGGAGAAAGGTTGTTTTCTGCTGCTCCAGAGAAGCGGACACGGAGCAATGGATCCAAACTACAAGAAAGAAGATTCCGCCTAAACATTAGGAAGAACTTCCTGACAGTAAGAGCTGTTTGACAGTGGAATTTGCTGCCAAGGAGTGTGGTGGAGTCTCCTTCTTTGGAGGTCTTTAAGCAGAGGCTTGACAACCATATGTCAGGAGTGCTCTGATAGTGTTTCCTGCTTGGCAGGGGGTTGGACTCGATGGCCCTTGTGGTCTATTCCAACTCTATGATTCTAAGGTGGTTCACAAAAAGATAAAGACAGCAGCGAAACGACGACAACAAAACCAGTAATGACACAGTTGCCCACAATTAATTAGAATGCATTGTAAAACAGCTGCATTAAAACATACATGATTAAACTATATAGGAAACAAGTCCATCAAAGCAGCATCACAATTAAAACATGAGTCTTAAGCGGGGAAGTGTTTGTCTGAACAGTTGTATGTTCAAGAGCTGGCAGAAGGCCAGTGCTTGATGGGGCCTCCTGTATTTCAGCAGGTGGAGCATTAAGCAACACTGGTGCCACGACTGAGAAAGCCCACCTCAGTGTTACCACAAGCAGATAATCATCAGGCTATGGCAGAATGAATCGTCTTAATGCCTTACCAGGGAGTGGTGGGAAATGGCACCTTTCGGTTAACCTGGTCCAGAGTTAAGCTCTTTTCCTTCCTCCTGGAAAGACCTGCCTCCGATCTTTCCAGTGTATCTTGAGGCCGCTATATATATTTTTTGGGGGTGGGGAATAACTTGTGTTTTAATGGGGCAGAGTGTTGGTGGGCTTTGAACCTTGGTGAATTGAGGAGAGGGCCCAAAGGTTCTTGATCCATGTACAGTGGTACCTCAGGTTACAGACGCTTCAGGTTACAGACACTTCAGGTTACAGACTCCGCTAACCCAGAAATAGTACCGCAGGTTAATAACGTTGCTTCAGGATGAGAACAGAAATCGTGGGGCGGCAGCAGCAGCAGCAGCGGGAGGCCCCATTAGCTAAAGTGGTACCTCAGGTTAAGAACAGTTTCAGGTTAAGAACAGACCTTCAGAACGAATTAAGTTCTCAACCCGAGGTACCACTGTATTCATAACTTACAAGAATGAGTCCTATAGAGTATGCATGAATACCCAATGATCTTTGTGACTTCACTCTGAAAGGCAGACACTGTATATAATATCACATCGGTGTTGGTTATTATTGGGTGCTTTATTGGCCATAGAGCTATTCGCTGTAAGGTTTTAAAATCCTTTCACGTTCATGTCACAAAAGCATGGTGCTCAGTTTAATGCTGTTTTGTTTTTGTTTTTTAATTCTTTCGGACGGCTTCTTTGCCAAAGATGGACCAGGTGCTTCCCACTGTTCCTTATCCCATGCAGCAGCTGTGCAGTTCTGCCCCCCCCCCCAATTGAACTGACCTGGCGAGCTCTTCCACAGTCACCATGTGCATGTCTCGTTTTGCACCTGGAGAGGCGAGCGGGTTATCTGAGCCTGTTAACCAATCCGAGGAGGAAAGTTTACGCTGTGCCATTTGCAACCTGCCCTTGACCCGGTTTTGAGCTACGCGCCTGCACCGCTTAATGCTTCTCACTTGGGGTTCTAGGATGGCTCCTGGCGCCTCTGCTCTGTTGGCTGTCTGAGATCTGTAGGTATCAATTATGTGAGTTAACCCAGCATGCTGGCTGATGGGAGTTGTAGTCCAAAATATCTGGAGGGCATGATGGATCGGCCTACGGCTATGTTAAGAGGAGATAGTGGGGGGTGGGGTGGCGCATGTCACTTCCATTCAGTTTTCTCTTCTGTCATATCCAGGCCTCATCTGCACCATACATAGAAAGCACTATTTAAACAGTTGTGGCTTCTCCCTAAAGAATCCTGGGAAACGGTTGTTTGTTAGGGGTGCTGGGAGTTAGGAAACCCATATTCCCCTCCCAGAGTTCCCTGGGAAACGGAATTGATTGTTAAACCACTCTGAGAATCGTAGCGCTGTGTGTATTGTAATTGGTCAAGATGACACGCACCCATAGGAGGCGAAGCCAGAGCAGTCATTCATACATTCACCTAGTCATTCACTAGGCAGGTTCTTCAATACTCTCCGTACTGGAAGTTGCTGAGCAGTGAGCAGTGGCTGAAAAGAGCCAACTCCATGAAGGCAAATGGGCAGTTGCTGTTGCGGATAGATGCATGTGTGTCTCAGGAGCCTTCGAAACAAACCAGCAGATAGAGGTGTGTGAACTTAGTACTGAGGCTGGTTTAGGAATGACCAAAGGAGATGCGGAAAGATACCCCAAACTGCAGGAAGCTGGTGCCTCCTTGGTTGCAGTGTTGGAGCAGAGAAGGCTGAGTTGAGGTCTGGCAGCTCTGGGTAAGGGATAAAGGAAAGAAGAGTTAGAAGTGAACGAATCTCCCAGTTAGAGGAGCATGAGATTCTGGTAAGTGCTTTCCCTTCTGCCTCGCAGATAACAGTCCCTCCCACCAGCCTGTGATGAAAAGGAACCAAAAGTATTTTCCTGTAAGCGGCTGTGGGGCTTTCCCTTTCTAGGCTTTTTTTACTTCTAGGCAATGCTGCAATGAGCTTGCAAGAGAGGGGGAGGAACCACTCATCATCGGTCCCCCCCCACCTAAAGTCCCCCCCCCCCAACCCTAAAGCTAATGGCTTTAACTCCAGCCCATCCCTCTGTCTGTAACTAGACACTCCTTGGGCGGAACAGCATAGAGGGAGGCTGGACCTCCGGAGAATTGAAAGCGAAACTTATCTGGCAGTTACGTTAAGTGAGTGATTCTAGCCTGCCTGCTGCACTGTGGAGAGAGAAGGGAGGAGGATAGTGGGGTGTTTGTGTAATTCTTGCAGAGTCCTTGCTTTGTGGCGAGCCTTTCCTTCTTCCCTACCACCCCCCGGGTGTCTGTGTCTCTCATAGTGTGGGGGACACACACCTCCTCTTCTCTTCCCTTGCCCCCTCCTTGTTCTGGGGAAGGCCTTCTCTTCGCAGAGCTTTCCCCCTCTTTTTTCGTTTCTTGCTATCTATGCAATGCCTGGTTCTTACCAGCGTGGAACAAAAAGAGGTAAGACTATCCGGTTTCCCTTATCTATACCTGTTTTACCAGTTGCTTCCCCTTGAAATGTCTAGAATTTTCTCTGCAACCCCTCAACCAACCCCCCCCCCCCCGCCTTCCTTGTAGCTCCTGAGATCGAGGTAGTTAGGGTTTGAACAGAGGGTATTCTGGAAAGGAATATAGCTCCCTCTCTATGGGCTTCAAAACTGCCGAAAACCCCAGAGAGCCACTGCCAGACAGTGTAGGCATTACTGAGCTAGCTGGACCAATGTTCTGACTTCTCATAAAGCAAGTTCCTGTTCTCCCAGAGGGCAGGAGACGCTTAATTTGGTTGCTGCAGAAAGAGTCTTGTGGTGCCTTGAAAGATAGCCCACCCCATGGCTCCATACCATAGTAAGTTTGTGAGTCTGAAAACACCACAGGTCTCTTTCTTTGTGTGTGGGTACTGTGACAAACTGAAGCCACAGTACTGTACCTGCTTTCCTGGTGACGAAGCCCCTGTGAATTTGGTGGGGTGATCCTGTACATCTAGGAATGTAAAAGGATTGCTTTGCCAGGCTGCAGTCTTGCTAGCACTTGCTCGGGAGCAAGTTCTGTTGAACTCAGTGAAGTTTGCTTTCGGATAGACCCGGCTGGGATGGCCTTAACATGGCTACCCCTCTCAAGGATTTTTTTTTCATCGACTGAAGGGAAGATATAACTGTTATGTTGGTTCTGTGGGTTAGAACAAGGTGGTTGTTTTTATTTTTAAAAAGTTTGGCTCTCCAACATCAGTCATAGATTTTTCCAAATCTGCCTCTTGGAGAAAGGAGTTTTGAAGGCCAGGTGGTGGTCAGTTTCACAGCTGTACTGTACTCTGAAACCATGTAAACAGACTCTGCTGACAAACCCAATTTGCAGCTGGGTTTAGTGACAAAAATCTCACATATGTATAGACTGGGGGAAATCCCAGTCATTTTGGTTTACAAGTTTTTCATCCTGGCATCTGGAATCTTAACTCTGCCCCAGGGTTGTTCCTCTTAACTATTTTCGAAAGGTCTCCTTGCCATTCTGCCATGAAGCTACTCTTAATCCGGCCCCAACCATATCACCACAAACGCAGGCAACATGGCTGTACGGGGAAAGGTGGGCTATGGGGTGGTTTTCCTTTGAAGAACATGAGGAGAGCTCAGAGTGGCCTGCCTGGTCCAGCATCTTGTTCACACCGTGTCCAAACAGATGTCGTCGAGAAACCCACAAGGAGGACCTGATTGCATTAGCAAAGCTCTGCACCTGCAGTTTGCAGCAACTGTTAACTCAGGGCATGCTGCCTCCCACCGATGGCCTCATTCTCCCTGAATTTGTCTATCACTGCCACCTGGGGGAGTGAATTCCATAGTTTAACTCTGAACTGATGGGAAGAAGTGCTTCCGTTCTTTCCCCCTGAATCTCTTTTACTATGTGCTGGGAAGTAAAGTCGCACAACTCTCCCTTGGTTGCCCAAGAAACCCTGAATCAAGCTGAACATACCTTGCGTTGAACCGTGTTTGGGAGACTCGTTCTCCATCCCAGGCTCATCTATAGATCTCCCCTGACCTCAGTGCCTTAAGCCAGTCTCCTTCTCTGATAAGGGAGCGCAGGTCTTCAGCAGCTGTACAGGAGGCTTCCGCTCTATCTGACGGGAGCCTCTTCCCGTCGCCAGGTGTTGTCTTTTGGGAACGGGGGCAGAGGGACTGGTTTCGGTAGAACTGCGTCGGCTCCCCCGAGCGTGTATCCGAGGTCTGAAACGTGCCCTGTTCTCTTGTTTTCTCTTTGCCAGGCCTCTGCGCAGCAGCCCCCGTGAGAGCAAGCCGCAGCTGCCTCTCGTCTGGTGCCCATGTGCCCGCCCCCAGCCCTGCGCCCCAGCAGCACGCTATGAGCAGAGGTGTCACTCGAGGCAGAGGTTCAGATCAGGTGCCCCCAAAACATAGCGGCCTCTCTAACCCAGCTTTCTTTAACGGTCCTCTTCTCCCGCAGGGAGGCGAGGATTTTCGGCAGCGGCAGGTCCTCTTCCTAAACGGGCAGCTCGGCGAAGCCCCGCTGTGGCAGCCCCGGGCGCAGCGACCCCAACTGTACCAGGGCTACGGCCGAGGTCCAGGCACCTTCTCACCTCCCCAGAGCTCCCAGCACAGCAGTTGGGGCGCAGCCAGGAGGCTTCCCTGCAACAGTAGCTGGCAGGAGCAGAAGCAGCCTCCCCAGCCCCCCCGGCCGAGGTACAGCGGCAGTTCAAGGAGGGAAGTTGACGGGCTCATCACAGACTTGCGGCACCTGACGCTCTCCGGCCAAGGAGTTGAACAGCGGCTCTTGGAGATCTTGGGGCAGCTCCGACCTGGGGAGGCCGAATCTGCCCGCTGCCTTGCCCGTAAACTCGAAGTGCAGAAGAAGGAGGTCAATCATCACCTCTACAGGCTTCTTACGCGAGGGCAGTTGTGCAAAATAGGGGAGCACCCTCCGTTGTGGAGGTTAGCAGACAGCCCTAGGCCCCAGGGAGCGTTGAGAGAAGGGAACTCCGCCGGCCAGAGGGGCCAGGGCCGATTCCCAGTTCCTGGGGTTGGAGGAGGAGGAGGAGAAGAAGAGAGCTCTGCCTCTGACCCAGAGGACTATCCCGATTCCGCCGCCATGGCCGAGGTCAGGGAGAAGATCTGCAACTACCTGTTCAGCGTCGCGGACTCGACGGCGCACGACCTTGCCAAAAACATCGGCCTCTCCAAGGCCCGGAACGTGAACTCCACCCTGCTGTCCCTGGAGAAGCTGGGGGAGGTGTGCAAGGAGAACGCCAACCCCCCCAAGTGGTCCCTCACGGACAACAAGCGCAAGAGGATGCAGAACAAGCAGAAGGCGGAAGAGGTCAGGGAAATGGCCGCCCCTGCTCCAAAACCGGACCCCGAGCCTCCGACCCCATGCGCGGAACCGGAGCTGCCCACCAGCTTGCCAGCTCCTCCTCTTCCTTCCCCTTCCCCGCCTCCTCCTCCACCGCCGCCGCCGCCGCTTCTAGAGAGTGAGGAGGAGAACGTCGAGAACGGGCAGCAGGTGTCGTCGGAGCCAGCGGAGCAGGGAGACGCTTGCTCTCCCCGGGCGGCGGCCCCCCCTCCTCGCAAGCGGCCCCGGTACCACTGGTTCCCCAACTACGACAACTTCGAGAACGGGAAGTGGGCCACCGACGACATCCCGGAGGACCTGAATGCCATCAACAACCAGGACGAGGAGTCCCGGTGCATCATGGAGTCCCCGCTCTCCCCCAGCTACGCGGCCCAGTTCGACACGGCCTTCCTGTGCACTCCCTTGGAGAAGCTCATGGCGTGCCAGAAGAAGAACCCCGTCAGCGGCTTGATTGAATACACCCAGTACACCTACCAGCATTGCGAGTTCGTCCTGCTGAAGCAGAGCGGGCCGTCACACGAGCCACGGTAAGAGAGGAGAGAGGGAGCGCTTTCTGGGGAGGGGGTTGTTCTTACTGGGGAAGGAGATTGTGCTTGCTCA
This sequence comes from Podarcis muralis, assembly GCF_964188315.1. NCBI lineage: Eukaryota > Metazoa > Chordata > Lepidosauria > Squamata > Lacertidae > Podarcis > Podarcis muralis. Next base: position 8,865,572 of record NC_135670.1, on the reverse strand, counting down.
GTGTTTATGCATTTGTCTCGGACCGTGCAGGTCATTGGCAAATATGTTAAAAAGAAAAGTTTTCTCTGAAAGGAGAAGGGGATTACTTTTGCTCAGGTTACATTTCAATGCATTTGCCTTGTCTTGTACAAGTCACTGCAGACATTAAAAAGAGCAGATTTCTTTAAAGCAAGAGATGTGAATTGGTTAAAATGCTAGTGTGATTGCAACTGGTTTAAGATTGTGTGCTCTTCCTTTCACAACTGCTTTTGCGTATTACTCTGCCCCGTAGGTTACAAAAGCCTCTTAATAAGCAGGCAGCTGAGATATATATCAAGGCTTCCCTTAGAAAGGAAAGAAAGACTGTTTGTTTTAATACTTAAAATGCAGGACTCTCTGTTTGTTCTTTCTTTTACAAAACACATTCTTCTTATATTAACAATTCGAGTGATGACACAGCAGTCTCTGCTGAATAATCTAATAACGTCCCACAGCCCCAAGTCCGTCTAAATTTAGTTGGTAGGCTCCGTGGAGCAAGGACTCGCCGTCTTTTAAAAACTCCGCATAACGCTGAGATGCTGGTGTTGAAACCCTGATCATCGTGTGTGACGGTTTCCGCCTTCAGGGCTCTGAAGTTGGGGAGCGCAGGACAGAGGAACGAGCATGAATGGGCAGCAATAGGAAGGTTTCGTTTCTGCTTGCTCCATCTCCTCCTTCAGGCCTGCAAAACGGCCACTTGCAATTTAAGAATCGCTTCCCACTGCCAGGCAGCGAAAGCCTCGGGGGGAAGGAGGAAGACTCGGCTAAGCGAGAGTAAAATGGAGAACCAAACCACCTGCATGGTGAATGAATTCCTCCTCCCCCCCCCCTTCTCTCTCCAAATTTGAAAAGCGGTGCCTGGCATGAGCTCTGCACTCCCCTTTAGAGCGGAGGGTGGGGAATCTCTTTTTCAGCCCGAGGGGGCCACATTCCACCATTGGCAGCCTTCCTGGGGCCACGTGCAAGCAGTGGGTGAAGCCAGAGGTGAAAGTCAGCAGGAAAAAGGCATGCGAAAATTGGGGCGTTTCTACACCCTCCCACCCACATCATCCAGGCGAGCGAGAGGCGTTGTTGAAGTTCAAAGGCACATTCTGTCCCGACAAAAGCACTTGAAGAGGGTGCATGGAAGGGGGGGGTGGGTCAGCCTGGGGAGGGGGATGCAGCCTGCGAAGTGTCCTGGGGGGCGGATAGAGAGGCCTGGAGGGTGACATTTGGGCCCCCAAGCCTGAGGTCCTCCACCTCGGCTTTAGAATAGCGAATCTTCAGCTGCAGTTCCAAGGGGGGGGGTAAGCCCGCTGTGTGGCTAATTAGTAGTTTTGCACTAGGCAAATATTATGCCCCATAAGTTCCTGTATGGCTGGAGGAGTTCCACGCTTCTGGCAGGGAGCATCTGTTGCCATGTGGGGGGGACCCGGAGCGTTCCTCTTCCCTCCCTCTGGCACATCGCTCTGAACAGTTGGGTGGGTTGGATTTTATTTTTACGTTCTTGCTTGGCTGCTCTTTATAGCCACTGTGTTTTTAGAAACACACACACACACGAATCTCTTTCTTTCTGTCTCACTCCTTGCCTTTTCTAGGCACCAGCAGAGTGTGTGTGCCACCCTCTGGTACATCAATAGACCCGCTAGACAGGAAAATTGGCCTACTTTTTTCCATGAGAGCAGATTCTTCCCAAGCAAAGGAGCGGGGAGCTTGAAACCGCAACCGCTATGGGGGCATTTAGCTCTGTAGTCTCTGTTGCTACCTGGGCCAGTGGAGACTGGTCCGCTTGAAATGTATGGGGCTTTGCCCTGCCAATCTCACTCTGCCCCCTCAGTCAGCTCCCACCTGCCTGCCCCTCTTTCATTTGTTGCAGAGGGTGGCCCCGCCTGTCGCCTTCCTCCCACTCTGCCTCAGTGTTGCCCTTGTAGATCTCAGCAGGGAGGGTGGCTGTGGCAAAGCAGGAATTGGGTGGCGCCACCTACTGTTGGGCTCCCTAACCTTCGGCCGTACAAGCCCCAACAACAGGGGTCAGCAAACTTTTTCAGCAGGGGGCCGGTCCACTGTCCCTCAGACCATAGTTTCTGGGGGGAAATGAACGAATTCCTATGCCCCACAAATAACCCAGAGATGCATTTTAAATAAAAGGACACATTCTACTCACGTAAAAACACACTGATTCCCGGACTGTCCGCGGGCCGGATTTAGAATGCGATTGGGCCGGATCCGGCCCCCAAGCCTTAGTTTGCCTACCCATGCCAACAAGCACCTGCCACCACCAACCTGGGTCTTTTTCTTCCTTGTCTTGCTTGTAGTGTTGCCACAGTTTGAAACTGAGTTCCTTGGGAGTTTTAGTTTTGGGGGTGGGATGGGGCTTCCTCCAAAGAGAAAATCTGCAATGGCAGTCCAGCTTCCCTGAAAGAGAACTGCTAGCACCTTCTCAAAGCAGGAGCCAGTATGGTTTCAAATTGGACAGGGGAACTGCATGTTGATATTCCTACATTGCAAGGGGTTGGGCTAGATGAGCTTTGGGGGAACCCCTTCCAACTCTATGAGTCTATGATTCACCTGGCAGCCTCTTTGTCAGCACATCCACAGAAGAGGGCTGGGCAGCTTCTAAGGGTTCTGTTCCTTAGAACAGATAGGCCTAGCCGGCTAGCAAGCATTTAGAGCATGCCCCACAACCCTTTGCTGTGCCCACAGATCAGGCAAGGAGGAAGGAGTTCTCTAAAGGCGCAAGACAGTGGTGGGGGACATCTCTGGGCTTCCAACTTTCATTGGGACTCCTAGCTCCCCACAGCCTTGGCCAGCATGGCCAATGCTCGAGTGATGGTTCTGCCACCCCCGGTGTAAGTGCTGCACCGATAAAAAGGTAAAGGGACCCCTGACCATTAGGTCCAGTCGTGACCGACTCTGGGGTTGCGGCGCTCATCTCGCTTTATTGGCCGAGGGAGCTGGCGTACATGTGGCCAGCATGACTAAGCTGCTTCTGGCAAACCAGAGCAGCGCACGGAAATGCCGTTTACCTTCCCACCGGAGCGGTACCTATTTATCTACTTGCACTTTGTGCTTTTGAACTGCTAAGTTGGCAGGAGCAGGGACCGAGCAACGGGAGCTCACCCCGTCGCGGGGATTTGAACCGCCGACCTTCTGATCGGCAAGTCCTAGGCTCTGTGGTTTAACCCACAGCGCCACCCGCGTCAATAACTCCTTCCTAACAAAACCTATTTGCAGAGGCAGAGGGCTTGGAAAGGAGAACCAGTGTTCTGTAGTTGTCAGCATCAGACTTGGGACCATAGAAACCGAGGCTCAAATCCCTGCTCATCCGGGACGTCCACTGGGCTAATCACACACTCTCGAGGCCTAACTGTGTGGTTATCACTGCGAGGATAAATTGGGTGTCGGGGGGGGGGGCACATACACTGCCTTGAAGCTCCTTGGACATAAATGTGATAAATAATGGCACCAGATTCACTGATTAGCACGCATCCTCACCGTTTTGTACCTTGTGTGTTTTGGTCAAGGTTTAAATTCCAGGCGGTGATCGACGGTCGCCGGTTCCCCCCAGCGGAAGCAGGCAGCAAGAAGTTGGCCAAGCAGGAAGCGGCTGCCCACGCCATGAAGATCCTCTTGCGCGAAGTCGAGCACGAAGGGGAGGATGGCATGGACCTGGAGAAATCCTTGTATGAGGACAGTTCTCTCAGCGAAGCAGAACTGGTGAGTGCGGCTCCCCACCCCACCCCAGTAGCAGGCAGGGGCCGAAAGTGGAGCTCTTTGGAGCTGCCATTTCTGTGAAAAGCGGCTCCACCACAATCCGATTTCCATATCGATTTATTTTCTCACAATGGAAGTGGCCCAGCTTCTTCTACTTGTTGAACCGTAATAGTTAGGTGGTAGATCTGTGCTAGGGTTTTTTTGGGGGGGGGGGAGTATGGTTTTTGTTTCTTAATGGTTTTTGTAAACCATTTTGATGTTTCTTGAGAAACTGTGGTATATACACACATACGCATCCCTACCTTTTAGTTGATTGTTGGGAATGCTGCCTCTGTCAGTGGAGAACATAGCTATCAGGGTTAGCCCAGAAAGGGTGTTGTTTAGTGATAACAACAGCAAAATGACAAGGGGATTCAGATATTTAATTTGGCACAACTTACCTGAGAATCAACTTACCTGAGAATCTTAAGGGACACGGGTTAAACCACAGAGCCTAGGACTTGCCGATCAGAAGGTCGGCGGTTCAAATCCCCGCGACGGGGTGAGCTCCCGTTGCTCGGTCCCTGCTCCTGCCAGCCTAGCAGTTCGAAAGCACAAAAGTGCAAGTAGATAAATAGGTACCGCTCTGTTGGGAAGGTAAATGGCGTTTCCGTGCGCTGCTCTGGTTCGCCAGAAGCGGCTTAGTCATTCTGGCCACATGACCCAGAAGCTGTACGCCGGCTCCCTTGGCCAATAAAGCAAGATGAGCACTGCAACCCCAGAGTCGGCCACAACTGGACCTAATGGGCAGGGGTCCCTTTACCTTTACCTGAGAATGTTCTGCTATTCTGTTCTATTTAATGCAACAAATAATTTTAGTAACTGTGGCTGTGGTTTTATTGTATTTGTGGTGTCTGATGATTTTTATGTTTTGGGGGTTTTTTGGGGTTTGTTTGTTTTTTATTCTCCTTCTGAATGATGCCATGGCCTATGGCTAGTGCAATAAAAAGTTTAATTGGTAAAAAAATAAAAAATAGCAAAATGATTTCCCCCCACCACCTCCTTAAATTAGGCTGCAAAAATGAAGAAAGCTAGCCAGGTATGGACTCAGGTGTGAAAGGATTTTGAGCCGAGTTCAGTACTGTTGAAAATAGATCCTTAGGTCATGAGCATGAGGTCAGAGGCACCCTGTCCTTTTAATTCTTCACTGCTGGTCTTTCGCACCTGACTCTGCTTGGCAGACCGTGGGGTTGTAGTAAGCAGCAAAGTAGATCTGTCTTGCCTGATGTCTGCCCGCCCCTGCTGTAGTCTCTCCCCCACCCCCTGGGAAATTATCCACAAGCCCCTGGGGTTCTGCACCAGGCTAGTCAGTGGGGGAGGGTCCCCCCCAGGCTAGGGTGCCCGAAACTGCAGCCCTGTGAGCCAAAGTTTTGCCTCTGGGGAGAAGTTGGGGGTCAGTGGAAGATTTGTTGAGGGTGGTGGTCAGCTGGCTTTTACAGCCATCCTTTCATTTGCATTTTAAATTGCATTTTAACCTGTATTTTAAATTGGGGTTTTTTGTTTGTTTTGTTTTGTTTTGCTGTAATTTTACTGGTGTTAGTCGCCCGGCTCTAGCCGGGGAGGGAGGGGTATAAATAAAATTATTATTATTATTATTATTATTATTATTATTATTATTATTATTATTATTATTTTCCTCTTCTGGGCACCAGGAGCATAATTTCCCATTGGTGCCCCCCCCCCCAGTTGCCAAACCAACATGGCGCTTCAGTGAGAGAGATACTGAAACAAAACAGCAGAAAGAGCCCCACTCTGCAGCGTCCTGGTACAGCCCCTTCTTTATTTCCTCTCTTCCTTCCTTCCTTCCTTCCTTCCTTCCTTCCCTCTCCAGCCTGAGCAGACAGAGTCAGAGTCTTTGTCTACAACGCAACAGATGAACGTGCTTTCTGGGAAGAATCCCGTCAGCGCCCTGATGGAATACGCACAGAAGTCGGGGAGCGTCTGCGAGTTCCAGCTGCTCTCTCAGGACGGCCCTCCCCACGATCCCAAGTAGGTCGCGACTTGCGTTCAGAAGCGTGTGAAGCTCTCAGCATGGCGGGGCCCTGGGCTGCTGTTTCTCTCTGGGGAATAGACCAGGTACAGTGTTCCCCAACCTTGGGCCTCCAGCTGTTTTTGGACTACAACTCCCATCATCCCTCGCTAGCAAGACCAGTGGTCAAGGATGATGGGAATTGTAGTCCAAAAACAGCTGGAGGCCCAAGGTTGGGGAACACTGGACCAGGACACAGGCACCAGCTTCCTTTATGGGGGTGGGTGAGGATGTAGGGAGGGCTTGTTTATTTATTGCAAGAGTCCCTGAGGATGTTCGCGCACGCACATCATCACCACCGGGAAAACTTCTCGTTTCTCCTTGTGCTCCAAGTGAAAGGCAAGCCAAGACATGGCCATGTGGGGTCTTCTTCTGCTGCCTGCTGCTCTCGGCCGCAGCCAGTGCAGGTTGAGGCTCAGCAGTGCCCTGGGTTCTGTTTATTTCTTTTTCTAAAGCATTTTTATTAAACAATTTCAGCATAACAAAATATCAATCCACATAATCACATTATTTCCCCCCTACCAAGGAGTTCCCTCAGCTCCTCTCTCTGATTTTTTTTTTGCACATATTATTCTCTGCATATTATAAAATCGCACATATCCTTGCTTTACCTATCATGTCTTTAACTAATAAATTTGTAGCTGTCTATTCAAAACCTGCCAAGGAGTCCAGACCATTTTGTTGTCTTTTAAAGTAATTTGTAAAAAGTTCCCGTTCTTCCTTGAAGTCACTGTTGCCCTTTTCACGCAGTTTATATGTCAATTTTGCCAGTTCCGCATAGCTCATCAATTTTCCTTGCCACTGTTCTTTCGTTGGGATTTCCTCATTCTTCCATCCTTGTGCTAACAAAACTCTTGCCGCTGTTGTAGCATACATAAATAAGTTCTTCATTTTTCTTGGCAGGTCTTGTCCTACAATCCCTAACAAAAATGCTTCTGGTTTTTTTGCCCTGGGTTCTGTTTCTTGACTGTGCAAAAGACAAAGCTCTCAAGGCTCACTGCTAAAGATCAAAAACATTATTGGAGGTCTTGCTTCAAGAGGCCTGACTAAATCTCTTTTAATTGCCTCTCCTGAGCCCCTTCATTCACTAGGGAAGCCTTTGGCCCTCCAGATGTGGCTGTGTCACAGTTCTTATCAGCTCTAGCCAGCATGACTCGTGGTCAGGGATGATGGGGACTGTAACTCAGCCACATCTGGAGCCCAAAGGTTATGAGAGCACCCAGCCCACTAACCAGCTTTCGTCAACCGGGTGCCCTCCAGGTCTTTTGTACTCCAACTCCCATCAGTGCCAGCTAGCGTGGCAAACAGGTCATGGATGATGGTAGTTGTGGAGGGCCACAGGTTGAGGTAGGTTGGAATCAGCCTTGCCTTTGCTCCCCCCCCCCCAAAAAAAACAGTTATCTCAAAGGGGGGGACGCGGGTGGCGCTGTGGGTAAAAGCCTCAGCGCCTAGGGCTTGCCGATCGAAAGGTCGGCGGTTCGAATCCCCGCGGCGGGGTGCGCTCCCGTTGCTCGGTCCCAGCGCCTGCCAACCTAGCAGTTCGAAAGCACCCCCGGGAGCAAGTAGATAAATAGGGACCGCTTACTAGCGGGAAGGTAAACGGCATTTCCGTGTGCGGCTCTGGCTCGCCAGAGCAGCGATGTCACGCTGGCCACGTGACCCGGAAGTGTCTCCGGACAACTCTTGAGTGAGATGGGCGCACAACCCCAGAGTCTGGCAAGACTGGCCCGTACGGGCAGGGGTACCTTTACCTGTACCTTATCTCAAAGGGGGACAGTCTAGCTTATAATATTTGACTAGCTTGGTCTAGGTTATAGTATTCAGCAGTGTGCTGGGCTCTGCACAAAATGCAGAGGAAGATATTGGCTCTGTCTCGTCTAAAGTGGCTTGTCTGTCTAAAAGGAACTGAAATCAAGAAACATGTTTTTTTTTGCGGAGGGCAGGCTTCCTCTCCTTTTTCTGTTCAAAGGGCGTGGGGATTCCGGAAATGACCCAGGCCCCACCTGCCTTCCTGCTGCAACCACTTTCTGTGTGATCTACCTTCAGTCTCAATAAGCCCATAAACTCTCTGTTTTCCCCCTTTCCTTCGATCAGGTTCAAGTACTGCGTGAAAGTGGGCGAACGCGTCTTCCCTGCCGTGGTATCGAACAGCAAGAAGGGAGCGAAGCAGATGGCCGCCGAGGCCGCCATGAGGGGCCTCACTGGGGACACCAGCACCTTACCTGAACAGGTATCCTTGTTGCTTATTGTTTCCTAACGGTATAGACCGCCCCATACCCATAGATCTCAGGGCGGTTCGCAACGTAAAATCGCAATATGAAAAACTCTCAGTACGTCATGAGAATGGAGACAGGTCTCCCGGCCTCCTCTGTTTTTTTTAAATAATTTTTTTATTAAAGTTTCAAAAGTTTTTTATAACAACAAAACAATACAAAACAATACAATAAATCTGACAAACAAAAAATATAAAAAACAAGTATAATTTCAACCCTTATTTTCTTATAACTTACTTCCCCGACTTCCTCATACCTCCCCTTTCTGTATTCCAATTTCTAGTTTATTATTCAGCAAATCCTTCCCTTATTTTTCACTTAATTTTGACCTTTCTTTTCTTCTTAACTTATCCATTACCGCTAATAACCACATATATTCTGATCCAGCGTCATTCCAACATTCATTAATTTTACAGTATTTCTTTAGATAGTCCTTAAATTTTTTCCAGTCTTCTTCCGCTGTTTCTCTTCCCTGGTTTCGGATAATGCCCGTCATTTCTGCCAATCCCATGTAGTCTATCACCTCCTGGCCTCCTCTGTGCGCCGCGCTCCCTGGCCTCGTTCCAGCCTCCTCATCAGCCTCTTTCTCTCTCTGTTTCCTTGGCGACTTTTTCAGACAGAGGCCCAGGGCGACCAGCCTGCCGATGTGCCTGGTGTCCAGCCTGCAACTGTGGAAGAGGCAAAAGCCGCGAGCGCTAAGGGTGTCGGCGAGCTGATTAAGTACCTGAACTCCAACCCAGTCAGTGGCCTCCTGGAGTACGCCCGGGCCAATGGCTTTGCTGCTGAATTCAAGCTGATCAATCAGACTGGGCCACCCCACGACCCCAAGTGAGTAGGCGCAGCGGCGCTCTGCCCAGCCAGCCAGAGGGTTCTTTCCTTGTGTTGCTTGCAGAAGATAGAAAACAAAGCCCAGGCCCTTAGTCTCCAATTCGATTGTCATCTTCTGGCTGGCAGGGGCTGTTCTGTCTAAAGGTCTTTCCCAAGCCCTGCTGCTTAATCTCTCTTAATCAGAGAGACCCCGGGGAGAACTGGAGTCCTGTGTGCAGAGCAGGAGCTCCGCTGCTGAGCTACAGAACTTCTGTATCGGAAAGGACTCTCCTGCATCGCTGATAAGTCCTCCTGGTCCACTAGGGAACTGCCCTAGGCAGGATGGCCATTAAACATAAGGAGATTCTCGCTGCAGCATCAGGCCAGCAGCTCTGCTCATCCAGCCTCCTGTTCTCACAGTGGTCAGCCGTACGCCACAAGGGAAAGCCCGAAAGCAGCACCCAAGCACAAGAGAAACTCTCTTGTGGTTTTCATTATTATTACAGTGGACGCTAGGGTTGTGAACGTGATCCACGTGGGAGGCATGTTCAGAACCTTCAGCGTTCGCAACCCACAGCGCTGCGTCTGCGCACGCACAGGTTGCGATTCACCACTTCTGTGCAAAGCGCAATTTAGCGCTTCTGCGTGACCGCTGAAACCTAGTAGTAACCCGTTCTGGTACTTCCAGGTTTCAGCACGTCCATAACATGAAAAAACACAACCTGAAGTGTCTGTAACTCGAGGTATGACTTGTATTATCATCATCATCATCTTCTATTTTCTGGATACTTGTCCAGAGATATATGGAAGTTCATACTCAATGCAAGGTGTGTTTTTATAATGCACCAGAATGAAAGAAACGCTTTTAAAAATCTAAATCTAAAAAGGAACGGAAGGAAAAAGAGGGAAATGGAAAGAAAGGAAGGGGGGAACCCTCTCTTGTGGTTTTCAGCAGCTGGTGCCTCTGTGGAGGCAGAGAATAGCCATCGTGGTCTTTGATAACCTTATCCTGCATTAATTTGTCCAATCCTCGCTTAAAGCCATCCAAGTCAGTGGCCGTCACCCCCTCCTGCAGAAGCAAGTTCTGTCACTGCTGCCTGAAGAAGTCCTTTTACGACCAGCTTTCTAGGATGTCCCTGTTACAAGAGAGGGAGAAAAAACGTTTCTCGATCCGCTCTCTCCTGTTAATATGCCCTGCTCTGTCCTTGTGGCTATAATTTGTTCCCAAACTGTTTTTAATATTGTATTTTAAATCGTTGTAACCTGCCCTGGGACCTTATGGCAAGAAATTGAATTATTATTATTACGATTGTCATTTACCACATGGTTGCCCTGGACTGTAAGCTGAGGATGGGGCACCTGTTGAGGCCCTCCAGACGAGGTCCGGCTTCCCACACCTGTCCGTCCCAATCGGCTTGGCCATTGGGAACCCAGCCACACCTGGACGGCCTCAGGTGTTCCCTTCGGAGAGATGCAGCGATCCAGCCTGCTTGGTGGAAGTCCAGCAGCCTCTTAGCAGGCTAATCTTAAAAACAGAACAAGGTGGGGGGGGGTAGGACCCAGCCAGTCACTTTTCGGGCTTTACTCAAGCTTGCTGCCTTTTTTTTCTGACCTTTCCAACTCTCTCAAGCTCTCTGCCTGTGCATAGTTTTCCCGCTGGGGCTCTTGATTTTATAGCGCCAACCTCACCCAGGGCCCCTCGGTTACTGAACCTGCACCTTCCCCTGGCTTTCTTCCTCCCGGCAGATTCGTCTTCCAAGCCAAAGTGGGCGGCCGCTGGTTCCCGGCCGTCACGGCGCACAGCAAGAAGCAAGGCAAGCAGGAGGCTGCCGACGCGGCGCTCCGGGTTCTGATCGGGGAGACGGAGAAGGCGGAGAACTCCGAAGGGCTGACCATCACAGAGGTAACACTGCCACCCTCGCTTGCCTCTCCTTTCACTGTTAATGGGCCATATGGGAAGACCTTGGACCCATAGGCGTTGCTGAACTACCTCTCCCATCACCCCGAGCCATTGGTCATTCTTGCTGGGGCTGATGGGAGTTGTAGTCCAGCGATGTCCAGAGGGGCTTCCTTGCAGTTTCCTTCTCTGCCCCCTCACCTGGGCCTTGTTCTTCGGCTGTGAAAACACCCGGCCTCCCCTTCTTCTTCTTCCACCTCGCAGCTCCCCGTGAGCGGAAGCACGCTCCACGACCAGATCGCTATGCTGAGCCACCAGCGGTTCAACACCCTGACCGCACGTATCCAGCACAGCTTGCTGGGGCGCAAGATCCTGGCCGCCATCATCATGAGGCGAGGGCAAGAGGGCCTGGGGGTCGTGGTGAGCATCGGAACAGGTAAGAGACTCGGCTGGACCAGGCAGGGGGATTGCTCATATCGGAGCTGGGAAGAATCTCGCTTAAAAGCTCCGTTTACCCATGGCTAAGTGACTCGTAAGGGACGCGGGTGGCACTGTGGGTTAAACCACAGAGCCTAGGGCTTGCCGATCAGAAGGTTGAATCCCCGTGACAGGGTGAGTTCCCATTGCTTGGTCCCTGCTCCTGCCAACCTAGCAGTTCGAAAGCACATCAAAGTGCAAGTAGATAAATAGGTACCACTCCGGCGGGAAGGTAAACGGCATTTCCGGGTGCTGCTCTGGTTCGCCAGAAGCGGCTTAGTCATGCTGGCCACATGACCCAGAAGCTGTACACCGGCTCCCTTGGCCAATAAAGCGAGATGAGCGCCGCAACCCCAGAGTTGTCTGCGACTTGACCTAATGGTCAGGGGTCCCTTTACCTTTACCTAAGTGACTCTAAACTGGTGTTTCCCAAACTTGGGTCTCCAGCAGTTTGGGGACTACAATTCCAATCATCCCTGACCACTGATTCCTTCTAACTAGGGACGATGGGGATTGTAGTCCAAAAACCGCTGGAGACCCAAGTTTGGGAAATCCTGCTCTAAACAAATACTTAAAAAAAAAAAAAAAAAGGCCATGGGCAGCCGATTATTTTTGGACACCACCCACTCAGGTCACTTCGTTCTCCACACCCCCCCCACCCCCCAAAAAAGCCAGGTGGAAATGGAGTAAGCAGACATCCCGCCTTCTTGTTCCTGTTCTATTAATGGAATCTTGAGTGAAATCAGATCCAGCAGAATTAATATGAGCTTAGAAAAGCCCATAAAGCTGAAAGAGGAAATGGGGAAGAGTTATCACTCTTCCAACTTCCTCCTTCAGCTCCATGTGCTTTTCAGTGGAGGAAAGGGCAGCCGCGCTCATCTCCTCGCGACCACAGGGGCAGAGCATGGAAGGGCTAATGGGTGCCAGGGAAAACCCTGTACAAACCACTGGCTGCCTCTTCCTCTGGGAATAAGTGCCCTACGTTTTGGGTGGTTTTCCTTCCACGAAGAGGGTTTTTAAAATCAAACCCAGAATGAAAATGGAAACTAGTCTCAGCTGTCTTTTCGTTTAATAAACAAGTAAGTAATCAAGGGGGCTAGAACAATCGGAATGCAATTCAGCTGCTGCAGAAGGCCAATCCGTATAGATTTGCTCTCGTTGTAAAACACAGCTTTGCAAGCACAGTCCATATCGTGCAGCTTTTCAAGATGGATTTGTGGAGTCCGTTACGTAAACTGCAGCACAGCATCAGGTTCTACAGCAGGCTCATATTCAGTGATGGCTTGCGAGTGACAACTCTTTGTCCCAGCAAACCGCCAAGGACTCCTTGGTCTGCTGTTAAAAAGCCCCCCACACAACAACAACCTGGAGGGCCAATTCGGCTCTCCTTTTGTCCACACCAAGCCCTTCGCGCGGGGTCTGTTAATGCACTGTTTTCCTGACCGCTTTCTTTCTCCTCCTTGCCTCTCAGGGAACCGCTGTGTGAAAGGGGAGGAGCTGAGCCTGAAAGGCGAGACGGTCAATGACTGTCATGCGGAGATCATTTCCAGGAGGGGTTTCATAAGGTGAGGAGGCGGAAGCGGGAAGCCAAGTAAGGCCATTCAGCAGAGCTCTGCCCAGAATGGGGCATGTGTTGAGTGCCCAGCCCCTGTTCAAGGAGAGAATACTAGGCACTGGTCCTACCTTGCAGGTGGCTGTGAGCGATACTGTGAATGAACGGAGTATTTAAAGAAGGCAACCTTTATCTGTATCACACAGGGGCGGGGAACTTGTTTTTTTTTTTCTGTTGAGAGATATAATATTTTGGGAGGGGACAGAGAGGCTGGTGGAGGGTGAGGCACCCCCTTTTCTCTTTCACTGTCTACCCCTCTTTACAGGGTGGTGACTGGCAGGTATGAATAATGATACCTTAAAATGATGAAATATACAGTAAAACCCTAACACCGTGTGCACACGTGTTTTATAAACTGCTTCCTGGTGGCTTGAAGCACCTTTTCATCATTTATTTAGATTTTAACACATCCCACTTTCGAGGCCAGCAGAGCCTCCCAAAGCCTGCATTAAAATTCTAAAACGACAAACCTGTTTAAAAAGCAGTTAAACAAGGAGCAGGAGGGGGAAAGGAAAGCCAAACAACTGATTGATTAAACATTGCAGTCCTACTTGGGGGGGGGGCAGCCTTGCTGTGGGGGGCTTTACGGCCAAGTACAGTGGTACCTCAGGTTACATACCCTTCTGGTTACAGATGCTTCAGGTTACAGACTCAGCTAACCCAGTAATAGTACCTCGGGTTAAGAACTTTGCTTCAGGATGAGAACAGAAATTGTGCTATGGCGGCAGCAGGAGGCCCCATTAGCTAAAGTGGTGCTTCAGGTTGAAAACAGGTTCAGGTTAAAACAGACCTCCAGAATGAATTAAGTGCCGTATTTTTCACTCTATAAGATGCACCAGACCATAAAACGCACCTAGTTTTAGGAGGAGGAAAACAAGAAAAAAAATATATTCTGAATCCCAGAAGCCAGAACAGCAAGAGGGATCACTGCGCAGCGAAAGCAGCGATCCCTCTTGCTGTTCTGGCTTCTGGGATAGCTGCGCAGCCTGCATTCTCTCCATAAGACGCACACACATTCCCCCTTTTTAGGAGGGGGAAAAATGTGTCTTAATAGAGCAAAAAATACGGTAGTTAACCCAAGGTACCACTGTAAATGTGTGCAGAATGGGGTCCCAAGGCCAAGAAGGTTGACCCAGGCACTGCTTCACATTATTCCAGGTTCCTCTACACAGAGCTCATGAAGTTTGACCCCTCGGCACCCGAAGACAGCATCTTCCAGCCCCTGGAGGATGGCAAGCTGAAGATCAAAGACGACATCACTTTTCACCTGTATATCAGGTGAGCACCAGCCGGGGCCTGACCTGCGTGCAGCGGTGCAAGGTGGCTGAGGGGTGTGTGTGTGCCTGATTGTGCTGTGTTTTGCAGGGGATGTTGACTGCAAAGCGGGGCAAGAGCTATCGGGGAAACCAAAAAACAGCAAAGGGGAGAGTTGGCAGATAGTGTGACGTTGATTTTATTTCCTACCCCTCCCCTTAAGGTCCCAGGGCAAGTCGCAACCATTTAAACAGCAGTTCAGAACAAATTGCAGTCGCAGGGTGGGTTCCCCCCAAACACACAGTTCAAGTGTCAAAAGGACAGGGCAAAGTGGTGTGTCTTCAGCACACAATGAAAACCATGTTAGTGAAGGTGACAGGCGCACCTCTCTCGGGAGGGAATTCCGCAGCTTGGGGGCTGCCGCAGAAAAGGCCCTGTTCAAGGCTGCTTCCCCGCAGCAAGCTCTGTGAGGGAGGTGGAACTGCCCAAGGGTCAGATAGAGAGGCCTGCAGTTCTGCATTTGGCCATATGACCTGAGCTGCTCTCTCCTTGGGCTAGAAGGGCCATTTAGCGCAATGCCTTTTAAATTGCCGTTTTAAGGATTTGCTTGAGTGCTGTTTCAGGGGGACCTGCTGAAAAGCAGCCCACGCAGATTTCTTAATAGCCTCTCGGGTTCAGGGTGTGCCTTGTTCTTCTGCCCCCTAGCACGGCACCTTGCGGGGACGGGGCTCTCTTTGACAAATCCTGCACCGACCAGGCCAACACAGTCGGGGAAGGCCAGCACCAGCCGCTCTTCGAGAATCCCAAGCAGGGGAAGCTGCGCACAAAAGTTGAAAACGGTGAGTGCCAGGGGATCTGAGCCCAGCGACCGGGGTCTTGTTGCTTCCCTTTTTCAGCTTTTACACGTGCAGCCGGGTATTCTGGTACGTGGTTTTTTAGGATAACAGTTTCCAGCCTTCTAATTGCTTTATACTGAGTGAGTCAGTCAGTCCATCCAGTAGCAGCAATAACTTCTTTTCATTGTATGCATCCCAATGCCCGTTGCAATACAGAAGGGGGATGAACGGCAATTTCACTTTTGAGCTACAGGCTTGTTCCTTTTCTCTTCTTTTTTGAAATTGGTTGCTTAATTAAAGTTTTTTGTGATACAGATAAGCAAGGAGAGGTACATATAGCATCTCCACCTTCAATTCTGGGGAGGGGGGAGGGAAAAGGCTGGGGGAATAGTGGTCTTTTCATTCTGTTGCGTAGTTTGTGCATGGTTTTTGCGTCAGTGTCTCGTGGGCAGGCGCCTTTCAGCCATACCTCATGTTACGTTTGCTTCATGTTACGTTTTTTCAGGTTGCGTCCCGCGGCGACCCGGAAGTACCGGAAAGGGTTACTTCCAGGTTTTGCCGCTTGCGCATGCGCAGAAGCGCCAAATCACGCTGCACACCTGCGCAGATACAGCGCTTCAGGTTGCGGGCTTTTCAGGTTGCGAACGGGCCTCCGGAACGGATCCCTTTCAAAAGCAGAGGTGCCACTGTACAGTGCTACTTCGGGTTAAGTACTTAATTCATTCCGGAGTTCCGTTCTTAACCTGAAACTGTTCTTAACCTGAAGCACCACTTTAGCTAATGGGGCCTCCTGCTGCTGCTGCTGCACCGCCAGAGCACAATTTCTGTTCTCATCCAGAAGCAAAGTTCTTAACCCGAGGTACTATTTCTGGGTTAGCAGAGTCTGTAACCTGAAGCGTATGTAACCCGAGGTACCACTGTATTTATATAGTTGTTTGCTTTTGCTACTGGCATTGTGAGGCTGCCCTGGCTGCCCCGCTGCCCCTCTGCCCAGGACACTATTTCAGCCAGGCTGAAATGCTCAAGGAAACTCTGGGGGGGGGGGTGTCCTTGGGTGAGCGGCAGGGAGGGTGTTCTGAAAGTCCGATGCAGTGCCCTGCAGGTGTGCATCTGGGGCTTACAGGCCCACCCCTGTTTTATGCTGCGGTAACAGCTGAATGGAACCTCTCTGTGCAGAGGCGGCATACCTTTTGAACACATCAGGTGCTGGAAGGGGCCCCCATGCCCTCCTCTCTGAGGACCCAGCAGCATCTGTCCGGCGGCAGCAGCTGGAGACTGCCACCCTTGGACTCTAGTATGGGTGTTTGTGTGGCCTTTGGGCCATTCCAGCAAAGGCAGCTCCCGACTGGCTCCCTCTCTTCCTGCAGGGGAAGGCACTATCCCGGTGGAGTCCAGCGACATCGTGCCAACGTGGGACGGGATCCAGCACGGCGAGCGTCTCCGCACCATGTCCTGCAGCGACAAGATCCTGCGCTGGAATGTGCTGGGCCTGCAGGGGGCGCTGCTCTCCCACTTCCTGCAGCCTGTTTATCTCCGCTCAGTCACGCTTGGTAAGGGATCTCTCCATCCTCCTTGTTGCTGGGTGTGGGGGTCTCGTATCTCTCTTTTCTCCTGCCTTATCAGCTATAACCCCCCAAAAGTACCTATTGCTTTACCCCATTCCATTCCAAGATGTCTGAAAGGCCACTTCCTTCGCTAAAGAGATGCAGACCCTCTAACCAAGGGTCAGTAAACTTTTCCAGCAGGGGGCCGGTCCACTGTCCCTCAGACCTCGTGGGGGGCCGGACTATATTTTGAAAAAAATAATAATGAACGAATTCCTATGCCCCACAAATAACCCAGAGATGCATTTTAAATAAAAGCACACGTTCTACTCATGTAAAAACACTGGGCAGGCCCCACAAATAACCCTGGGGTGCATTTTAAATAAAAGGGCACATTCTACTCATGTAAAAACATGCTGATTCCTGGACCGTCCACAGGCCAGATTTAGAAGGGAATTGGGCTTGATCCAGCCCCTGGGCCTTAGTTTGCCTACCCATGCTCTTGGGTGTTAAGATCAGCAGGGGAAGGGCAGTGTTGGCCTGGGAGAGGGGGGAGCCTTCTCTGTGTCAGCCCCATGTGGTAGAATTCCCTCCCAGCAGAGGCGCCCTGGTACCTTGACTGTGTAGCTTTCCGTGTACACAAAAGGCACACCCCTCTCTCTCTCCGCCCCGCCCTGCCCCCCCCCCCAGCAGCTTTGACACCAGAGAAACATTTCCTATTGTTGATGGGGCAGACTGTCGCCAGTGCGTTGCTCAAAAACCTTGCCCTGGCTGCCAGGATGCTGCCAAGCTGAGTTCAAGGTTCCTACATTAATTTCAGCATCCTTAATGACTTGGGTCCAGAATAGCTTAGGAGTGCTTGATTCCTTCTATCGCTGCCTGGCCACTTAGGTTTTTGGAGAAGTCGCTGCACGTTCCGTATGGTGGACCCAGTTCTGCAGGACTTCCTCCTGGCTGAGATCAGAGATGTCCCTTCCCTGTTGAACTTTTAGGCGTCTGCTGGAGACTTTAATAATAATAATGATGATGATAATAATAATAATAATAAATAATAATAATAATAATAATAATAATAATAATAATAATAATAATAATAATAATAATAATTAATAATAATAAATCCCAGCAGCCATTCTTTCACCGTTCTGATTTTACAGTTGGTTAACTGGTTTTATCTTGATTGTATTTGTTGGGCTTGGTATACACTGCCTAGAGATAATCAAAATTAAGTGGTGTATAATTTTTTTTGGGGGGGGGTCCATATATATAGAGAGAGAGAGACACCCCCCAAAAAATCTTTGGTTTAACCAGTTTTAATGCTGCACATTTAAACTGTTGTAACCTGCCCTGGCATGGCAAAGCACAAGTAAAATATCTGATTAGCAGTCATCATAAAAAAAATGGGCACAATCGGTGAGAAGACTCGAGAGCACAGAGGTGCAATTCTGCCACAAATGACTCGCCTTAGGGCAGGGGTTGAGGAACATGCGGGGCTCTCCAGAAGGTGCTGTACTACAACTCCCATCACCCATTAGCCTTGCTGGCTGGGGGCTGATGGGAACTGGAACCCAAGAACATCCACATAGCCCAGTTTTCGCATCCCTGCTCTATAGGAAGCAAAAGAGGCAGTTGGGATTTTGCTGCATGTTCATTTGGGTGTTTTTCCCCTCCTCCTCCTCCTCCTTTTGGGACCTTGGAAGCCCCCGTCTCATGACAAGGACACAGCAGGCCCCGGCTATAAATGTCTTAAAGGCAGCAAAGTACTCAAGGCTTGTGTTAAACCTCTGTCCTTCCTGTCGAGATGCAGCTGCCGCTAGCCCTTCCAAAGAAGGTGGTGCCCTTCATGTTGATGAAGCAGCTGATCTGTGCTCCTTTTTTTTCAAAAATAAATACGCCTGCGCCACCAACCTCATTTTGTGTTCTCTTTCCAGGCTACTTGTACAGTCAAGGTCACTTGACGCGTGCCATCTGCTGCCGCATGTCAAGAGACGGCAACACATTCCAGTCCGGACTCCCCGAGCCGTATTTTGTCAATCACCCGGAGGTAACCGCTGTTTGATTCCCGTTGCGGCTTTAATTCCTTGTCTTCATCATCAATTATTTGTATGCCACCTTCCCATAGTTCAGTTCAAAGCGTAGGTGTCTGGACCTTTTCTCTATGCGGCTGCGATATTTGTCGCATATGGTCTAGCTGAGATTCCTGCGTTGCCGGGGTTTGGACTAGACAACCCTCAGGGAATGGCTCTCCAACGCTACAATTCTATAATTCTAGTTTGGAGGAGGGAAAGCAAGTAAGTGCAGGACATTATAAAAAGGTAAAGGTACCCCTGCCCGTACGGGCCAGTCTTGACAGACTCTGGGGTTGTGCGCCCATCTCACTCAAGAGGCCGGGGGCCAGCGCTGTCCGGAGACACTTCGGGGTCACGTGGCCAGCGTGACAAAGCTGCATCTGGCGAGCCAGCGCAGCACACGGAACGCCGTTTACCTTCCCGCCAGTAAGCGGTCCCTATTTATCTACTTGCACCTGGGGATGCTTTCGAACTGCTAGGTTGGCAGGCGCTGGGACCGAGCAGCGGGAGCGCACCCTGCCGCGGGGATTTGAAGCGCCGACCTTTTGATCGGCAAGCCCTAGGCGCTGAGGCTTTTACCCACAGCGCCACCCGCGTCCCTTCAAGGACATTATAGAAGTATACAAAACAAAGCCTGCTGTGGAGAAATTGGATTGATGGGAGGGAGACTCTGGGCCCATCCAACAAACCTGAACGTTGGAAGATTCAGGACAGGCAAAATAAGGTACTTCTGCACCATGGACTGCTGAGTTTGCTGTTGCAAGATGTGGCAGAATCTTCTTCTTCTTTGGCAATCACTCGTAGCCAAGTAAGATTGTCTTCCATAAACACGGTTTTAACAATGAGTCCGTAAGTGACTGTGGAGGCCAATTCTGGATCCACATGTCCTTACACAGTGGGGACATTTGTTTCTGGGCACAAGTTGGTCACAGTGTGGATTTGCCAAGCGTGCCTTCCTCTTAGCACGTTTCTCCCTTGCACCCTGAGTTCAAGTGTCTTCAAAGCCCATGACACCTTTGGTAAAGGCTGTTCTCCAACTGGAGCGCTCGCAGGCAAGTGTTTCCCAACCGTTGGTGTTTATACTACATTTTTTAAAATTTGCCTTGAGACAGTCTTTAAACCTCTTTTGTTGACCACCAGCATTACGCTTTCCATTTTTAAGTTTGGAATAGAGTTGTTGCTTTGGAAGACGATTGCTTTGGAATAGCCACCAGATTGAATGGCTTTAAAAGAGAATTAACACATGCGTGAAGGATAAGGCTGTCAATGACTGCTAGGGCATGTTCTTACCTATGCTGTTGGAGGCAAAGTGCCAGCCAGTGCCTCTACCTAGGTCCACCCTTATTTCAGAGATCGTGATATATGACTCTTAACATGACATTTAGCTGGCGATATATCGCAGTGTTGAAACCCGGTCCTGGTGAAAACCACTGGATACACTGTTTTATAGAGAGAGAGAGAGCTCCCGTTGTTTGGTCCCTGCTCCTGCCCACCTAGCAGTTCGGAAGCACATCAAAGTGCAAGTAGATAAATAGGTACCACACCGGTGGGAAGGTAAACGGCGTTTCCGGGCGCTGCACTGGTTCGCCAGAAGTGGCCACATGACCTGGAAGCTGTCTGCGGACAAACGCCGGCTCTCTCGGCTTATAGAGCAAGATGAGCTCTACAACCCCAGAGTCGTTCGCCACTGGACCGGGCGGTCAGGGGTACCTTTACCTTTACACACACACACAGAATATTCAACTTTGCTATCTCTCTCTCTCTCTGCCAACACAGGTTGGCAGAGTCAGCGTCTACGACTCCGCAAGGCAGACGGGGAAGACAAAGGAATCCAGCGTCAACTGGTGCCTCCCTGATGACTCTGAAGTCGAAGTCCTGGATGGCACAAAAGGCAAAGTAGATGGGTAAGAGTGGGGCACAGCTATCAGAGGGGAGGCGTAGAGGGGTAACCATAACATCAGGCATGGTTGGGTCGCTGCTTCCAGTGGGTGTGGGAAGCAGATTTTTGGCTGCCTTTGTTTTCATGCATATTCCATCCACATGCTCGGGGCCAGCAACGAAACTGACACTGGATGAGATATAAGAAAAGTGAGTAATTGGGGGGGGGGGCACCGCCTGGTGTGGATGGGGGGGGCACACTTCCTTTGCACAAAGATGGTCCCAGGCATCTCCAGGCAGAGCAGAGAACACACCCAACCTTGCACATACTTTCAGTGTAGGTCAGTGGTGGCCAAACCTGGCCCTCTAGCTGTTTTTGGACTGCAACTCCCATCATCCCTAGCTAACAGGACCAGTGGGCAGGGATGGTGGGAACTGTAGTCCCAAAACAGCTGGAGGGCCAAGTTTGGCTGTCACTGGTGTAGGTAATACGAGCTGGACGGCCCAACAGTTTTGACACATTCTTACGAAAGATAAGCACATTCTTATCTTTCTGTCGCCCAGTTTGAATTGCTAGCACTGGCGACCGTCGTGGGAAAGCCAGGAGGACAACGAAACACTTAAGCTCCCTCCTGGAGTCCTTTTCTTTTACGTTCCTTCCTTCCTCAGACCAAAACTGGACGTGTCCCGGGTCTCCAAGAGGAACCTGTTTGCACTCTTCCAATCGCTCTGTGCCAAGATGGATCGCAAGGCCCTGCAGAAACTGACCGTGTACTCGGAGGCCAAGGAAGCGGCCGTCACATACCAGAGTGCCAAGCGGCAATTCTTCTGGGCCCTGCAGGAGATGGGCTACGGGAGCTGGATCTGCAAACCCCAAGAGGAGAAGACCTTTGGCCCGTCCGAAGTCTAGCAAGCTGTGCATTTTTATTATTTTATTTTATTTTACTTTTTTTTTTGGCTGCGGGGGGAGGGGTGAAAGGAAAGGGGTATTTTTTTTATTAACATAGGTTGTGTGTATTCTTTTTTTAAAAATGGAAGCAGGAATGTTAACTTAGGGTTATGGATTTGCCGCGAGGCCTTCCTTCCTTCCGATTTAAATTGGCAGCATTGGGGAAGGAGCAGGGGGGAGCCTCCCTCCCCTTTAATTCCCCCACCCCCTTATCAACGAACATTGCAAAGACATGATCCGAGTGTGCAAACCTGAGAGAGAGAGAGAAAGAGAGAGATCCACCAGCATCAACGCTCGTCTTGTGACAACACCCTCTCCCCATCTCTGTCCCCTTCTGGTTAGTCAAAAGGCCGCCTTCCTTGTCCTCTCTTTTCTTTAAAAAAAAAATCAATTCTTTGAACCCCTCCTTTTATTTTATTTTTAAAAGCTGTGAATTGAGGAATTATGCACACACTGTCTTTTCCACAGCAGTTATGTCTCTCCATGGATTTGCATAAAGGTGAACTCTAGGAACATCACAGAGATTTCCCCTCACTTGAATTTAATTTTCTGATATATATATAACCCAACCCCTCCTCTTACCTTTCTGTTTAATTCAGAATTCTGCCTTTGGAGCCACTACAACATTTACCCATCGCACCGCCAGGTTATGGTATAATTTCGGGGGTTTTTTTAATTGGGGGGGGAGTGTATGTGTGATAATTTCCCCTTTCCCCGAATCTTTGGAATGCTGTTGAATTCACCTTGTTCCCAGCGAGACAGGCCAGCCTTTCTGAGGTCATTCTAAGCTAAAACCGCACAGCTCCCCCACATTCTCCCAAACTCCTTTCCTCCCTGTTCTGTGTTGACACCTGCTGTTGTAAGAGCCAGCCACTCACCTTAATTTTTAATATTAAAAGGCACAGAGGAGCAGTCACTCAAGCAAGTATATCCTAGCTGTAGTCTCTGTGGCGGCCCAGCCTAGAAACATACCACCGGGTCTCTATGAATGTTTAAATATGGGGTCATCACTTGATTCCTTCTAACACCTCCAAATTCCCACGCTCCCCCTTTCTTTTAAGTTACTAGTCCTCAATTTTTAAATATATGTATATAAGACTCCAGTTCCAAGGTGTTGGCTGCTATAGAGTCGGCAGTGGTTTGTCTTATTTGTGGAATCCTTCCCCCTGATATTCCAAGCAGCCTTTGTTTTTCCGTTTTCTAAAGGTGCATTTGAAATGCAAAGGATCCCAGCCAGGAGAGGCTTTTGGGATTTTTTTTTTTTTTGCCCCCTCCAGCTTTTCTCCTCCCCATCAGTTACGTCTGGGCAGTTGCTGTAGTGGAATTAACTGGGGGGAGCTCTCTTTATGCAAACTCTTTTTCTGTCGAAAGGCGGCAGCCTCTCCTCCGTCCCTCATCTCCCCACTTTGTCCCTCATGACGCACAGTTCATTTCCTTCCTTAGTCGCGAAGGCGCTGGCGAGCAAATAATAATAAAAAACAGATGTAAATTTATTCAAGGCAAATCTTGATCCTTCTCCCACCACTATTGTAATTCAGGTTATTTCCTCCCCTCCCCCTTTTTTTGGCAAGTCTGCTTTTAATTGCCCCTCTAGATACCATCGTTTGACAACTGAAGTCATCACATTCCGCCTGAAAATAATAATAATAATAATAAAAAGGTTTTCTGTATTGGTTTCGCTGGTGTGATTCTTTTCCTTTTCCCGGGGGGGGGGGGCAAAGCAAGCATCTTTTTGTTTTTTTTGTTCCTCTTTTGGGAGGGGTGGAGCACCATCTCCCATGAGATTTTCTAAGGCGGGAGGAGGGATCTGTGTGCTTAATTTCATGCATTTGGGAAGGAGGGTGAGGGAAGAAGCTGAAATGGCTGTGGGGAGGAGAGCGAGGGGAGCCAAGACCTCTGCAAGCAATCGCTCTGTTACTCAGGCAGGAGCAGCCTTTTCCCTGAAGGAGCGTCTCCACCCCCATCATTCTGCCCAGACACTGAGGTCCAGCGCCAAGGGCCTTCTGGCGGTTCCCTCGCTGCAAGAAGCCAAGTTACAGGGAACCAGGCAGAGGGCCTTCTCGGTGGTGGCACCCGCCCTGTGGAACGCCCTCCCACCAGATGTCAAAGAGAAAAACAACTACTGTATTTTCTGGCGTATAAGACTACTTTTTAATCCAGGAAAACCTTCTCAAAAGTCGGGGGTTTGTCTTATACGCTGGCTACAACAGCAGCTCCTGCAGCAACTCCCCACCAAAGGATAAAACAGCAGCAAATTAAATCAGAGGACGCCAAGCTATCTAGATGAAGCAGAAATACGCTTGAAAATTGGCCCCAGAAGCCCCCGGCCACTGGGAAGTGGAGCGGATTTCCAAGCCGGACTGGAGACTGTTTTTTTAAATTTATTTGGTGTGCGTTGGAAGAGGGGTAGTCTTATACGGCGAGTATATCCCAAACTCTATATTTTAACTGGAAAAGTTGGGGGGGTCTTCTTATATGCCGGAAAATACGGTACCAAACTTTTAGAAGACATCTGAAGGCAGCCCTGTTTAGGGAAGCTTTTAATGTTTAATAGGTTATTGTATTTTAGTGTTCTGTTGGAAGCCGCCCAGGCAGGGTATAAATAATAAATTATTATTATTATTATTATTATTATTATTATTATTATTATTATTATTATTATAGCAGCCACCTTGGGTGGGGCGAGGCTGGAAGGGAAGAAAGGTGGCAGAGAGAAAGAGAAAGAAGCGGTACCCTCCTCACTGCCAGCTCTGGCCCCTCTCGTTGCCCGTCCTCTTGTTTATCTGCCTGGGATAGGCTTGTGTTGGGCACATAATCGAGGCTCGCTCTGCCATGCTGTTGGTGAAAGAAACGATAGCTTGGTAAGGTTTTTGAGCCCTGGGTCATAATCGGAAGCGCCAATTCCTGGTTAAACTTGAGTGCGCCACTTGCGTTTACCCAGCAGGGTCAAAAATGAGGCCCAGGGGTCGGAGGAGCTGATAAAGCATTTATTTGTTTGCATTGTGCTTTCAAAGTGTAGTAAGGAAAATCCAGTTCTGGCAAATAAGATTGGAGGGGAATATGATGGTTTTGTATAAATGAATGAGGAATGGGAGGGTTTTAAGGAGAAGCAAGGAGTGGTTGCATTGAATTAGCTCTTAAAAACTGGGCTTGACCTTTAGAATAATGCCTCCAAATTAGATAGGTTGCAGGTTTTTTGTTTTTAAATGCAGGTTCTTATAAAAATGTTGACACCAGGTTCCATCTCTTTTTTTAAAAAAAAGACATTCGTTTTGGGAAAGTATATGAATGAGAACCTTGTTAAGCGTTCTGGAGAGCTCGAAACCTCTCGCGATATATTTTGCGATCTTTTGGCTTAATAAAGGAATTGCCCTTATGCACGACTTCTGTGGTTTTGTAAAACTGGCTTAAGTTAGAGGGAACCCATCGGTGATAAACCAGCCAGAATGTCTTGGGGTCCAAATATACTTTGCAAAGAGATGGATCCAGAGGCGCTGGTGGTGCAGTGGTTAGAGTGTCGGACTAGGGCCCAAGGAAAGACCAGGATTCGAATAGCGCCCTCGCAAGCAGGTGCATGCCACCCCCCAAAAACCAAAAGAAGCCTACCCCACCCCAAAATAATTAAAAAAAACCCAAACCCGGACATTTCCTTAAAAATGCAAAAATCCGCCCAGATGGACATGTTGGCCCGCCAAAAAGGAGGGCACGTCCTGGTTTTCCAGGACATATGGCAACCCATATTAAGGTAGTTCCCAGCGAGGCTGCAGAACAGTCAAGAGTATCTGTCATGCATCTCTGCCTTAGATTTATTGTTTCTGATGGCGGAGATTGAGGCCTTTTTGACCAAGGCTCAGATGATCAAAACAGAGACTGGCAGAAACCTGGCCTGGAGCCTGCGATTTTCATCATACGGTGCTGGTAGAAGCCAGGATTTTGCTCCTGGGTCCAAAGACAGAAACAGGCAGGCTGGATGCTGGAATGCTGTCCGTTATCGGAGGCTGAAACGGACAGGATGTTACAGCGGCGTTCAAAGGACTTTGCTTACCAAAGGAAGCCCCCCTGTTCCATTAGGAAGGCAAGGCTCACAGTTATTAAAATACAAGTCTGTGCTTTGATTTGCAGAACAGAGGGGGAAATGAGGGAGACGGCCACCTGCCGCACACCTGTACTTTTCAAATGAATTGTTGAGGGGAGGGGGGTCTGATAACCAAAAACTACACCATAACCTTCTCCCCCTCCGTTTAACGAAATGCAATGCAGGCCTTCCAGCAAACCCAGCATCAATTTTCTCTCCTTCCATCTCCCCCCTGCCCACAATTTTTTGAACATCTGTGTCTCTCCCTCCCCACCCCCCGCCTCCAAACTCATCAAATCATCATAAATCATTCTTTTCAAGATAGTCTGATGGTGTATTAATTTTTGCAGCAGCTGCCTTGCCGACCTCACACAGAAAGACAGGAGGTATAAATGGAGGAAGGGGGTGGGAGCTAAACGCAGCCCTCTGATTTGGCCCTTGGAATTTTCAAGAGGCCACACCCCTTTGCTCAGCAAGCCACACCCCCTCACAGGTCCTGCTCTGCATCCTCCAGGAGTGTTTTTGCCTGGCTGGGATATGTCTTTGAACTCTGATCATGACTTTAGCTTGACTAGACAAAGCTAAGAGAGGGAGAAGTGTGTGTCTGTGTAGCAACTAGCCTAGTTCTGCGTTCTCTGCCCTGCCGACTTTTTCCTTTGGCCCCATTTGCCCCTGGGATGAGGACCCTGGGAGGCTGCTGAGAAGGCCCTGAATCTGCAAAGGTTTCCCCATCCTGAAGATAAATATTGCATGTTAAACCTATTGTTAGGGACGCGGGTGGCGCAGTGGGTTAAACCACAGAGCCTGGGACTTGCCGATCAGAAGGTCGGCGGTTCGAATCCCCGCGATGGGGTGAGCTCCCGTTGCTCGGTCCCTGCTCCTGCCAACCTAGCAGTTCGAAAGCACGTCAGAGTGCAAGTAGATAAATAGGTACTTCTCCGGCGGGAAGGTAAACGGTGTTTCCGTGCGCTGCTCTGGTTTGCCAGAAGCGGCTTAGTCATGCTGGCCGCATGACCTGGAAGCTGTAAGCCGGCTCCCTCGTCCAATAAAGTGAGATGAGCGCCGCAACCCCAGAGTCGGCCACAACTGGACCTAATGGTCAGGGATCCCTTTACCTTTTACCTTTAAACCTATTGTGCTTTGATTTTTGGTTCATCGTCAATGGGCCCACATCTTTCCCTACAGCTTTTAAAGGTGGTTTACACCTCTTGTAGGGTGGGACGCAGGTGGCGCTGTGGTTTAAACCACAGAGCCTAGGACTTGCCAGGTCGGCAGTTCAGATCCCCTCGACGGGGGTGAGCTCCTGTTGCTCGGTCCCTGCTCCTGCCAACCTACCAGTTCAAAAGCATGTCAAAGTGCAAGTTGATAAATAGGTACCGCTCCAGCGGGAAGGTAAACGGCGTTTCCGTGCGCTGCTCTGGTTCACCAGAAGCAGCTTAGTCATGCTGGCCACATGACCTGGAAGCTGTATGCTGGCTCCCTCGGCCAATAAAGCGAGATGAGCGCCGCAACCCCAGAGTCAGTCACGACTGGACCTAATGGTCAGGGGTCCCTTTACCTTTACCTTTACACCTCTTGTAGGCTTACACTTCCACGGTTGTTGGGAGAAGAGTCCCACTGAATCCTAACCCAACATCCTGTTTTCCACACGCAAGACATGAGAGCAGCTGGCCTCTCTCCTGTTGCTGCCAGCCGCTGGTCCTGAAAGGTAGACTGCTTTCTACACAGAGGTTTTTATTTGTTTGTTTGCTGTTGGTGGTGGTGAGCTATCATCGCCTGGCTTCCATGTGTCTAATGCTGAACAGAAGAAGCTACCTTACACTGAGGCAGACCACTGGCCTATCTAGTTCAGTGGTGTCTGCACTGACTGGCAGCAGCTCCCCAGGGTTTCAGACAGGGAGGTTTTCCCCAGCCCTGCCTGGAGATGTTGGGGATCGAAGGTGGGACATTCTGCAGGGTCTCCATCGCTCTGCTGCCGCCCTTCCTAAAGGCTGGTGCTTCTGCTATGCTACTCAGAGCCTTGTGTCCCTGTCTCTCGGCTCTCAGCTAAACAGATCGGCCGGCCTGGTTGCGGCTGGGTCACCGTGGCAGGTGGAGTTTTGAGCCGGTGGAACTGAAGTGGAAAGCCGTCTTGCCGGCCTGCCATCTGCTGCGGGTCAGAGGGAGCTAGGAGATTGTGCTTCTGCAGCGAGCTTCTTTCTGCCTTGTCTTGAGGATGAAAAGCGGGCACAGCGGGACACCATCCAGGCAGCCTGGCAGAGCCGGCCACGTGTTAAGCGTTTGGGGATGATGTACGCAGATCCAGCTGGAAGGAAGGGAGCAATGCAGCAGCCGGAGACTCAGAAAGAACAGGAGAGAGTTCAGCATATTTTGGTTTGCAGGACAGCAGTGGGGGGGGGGGGAGTTGCTGAATGGATCAGACTGGGAAACCCAGAGAGATGGGTGGCGTATAAATATTATTATTATTATTATTATTATTATTATTATTATTATTATTATTTATTATTATTATTTATACCCCGCCCATCTGGCTGGGCTTCCCCAGCCACTCTGGGCCGCTTCCAAAAAAAATATTAAAATACTATAATACATCAAACATTAAAAGCTTCCCTAAACAGGGCTGCCTTCAGATGTCATCTAAAAGTCTGGTAGTTGTTGTTCTCTTTGACATCTGGTGGGAGGGCGTTCCACAGGGCGCCACTACAGAGAAGGCCCTCTGCCTGGTTCCCTGTAACTTGGCTTCTTGCAGCGAGGGAACCGCCAGAAGGCCCTTGGCGCTGGACCTCAGTGTCTGGGCAGAACGATGGAGGTGGAGACGCTCCTTCAGATATACTGGACCAAGGCCATTTATCGTTATCATTATCTAGCTATTATTGATGCTTTTAGACACCATACATTCAAAGCACTTTGGTGCCACTCTAAACTGTCATTCCACTGCGGTGACTTAACAGAACCCACCCTCTCTTCCCCACCCTATATTTTCCAGTATTTTGTCACTATGCTGAGGACTAGGGACTTCTGCAGGTTCTTTGCTTATTTAAAAGCTCAATGTGGATCTGGATTGGATTGAATTTATATTCTGCTGGAAGCTGCCCGGAGTGGCCTGGAAAACCCAGCAAGATGGGTGGGGTAATTATTATTATTATTATTATTATTATTATTATTATTATTATTATTAATTCATTCATTCATTCATACCCCACCCATTTGGCTAGGTTTCCCCAGCCACTCTGGGCGGCTCCCAACAGAATATTAAAAACACGATAAAACATCAAACATTGAAAACTTCCTTAAACAGGGCTGCTGTCAGATGTCTTCTAAAAATCAAACAGTTGTTTATTTCCTTGACATCTGATAGGAGGGCGTTCCACAGGGCGGGTGCCACTACCGAGAAGCAGTGGCGTCGCGTGGGTTGTCAGCACCCGGGGCAAGGCAAGTAATTTGCGCCCCCTAACCAGGTAGGGGCAGAGAGCTGCGAGTGCGAGCGTGCCCCCCCAGATGTTGTGCCCAGTGCGGCCAGCTCCCTCTGCACTCCCCACACTACGCCACTGCCGAGAAGGTCCTCTGCCTGGTTCCCTATAACCTCACTTCTCGCAATGAGGGAAATGGCAGATGGCCCTCGGCGCTGGACCTCAGTGTCCGGGCTGGACAATGGGGGTGGAGACGCTTCTTCATATATATAGGACCAAGGCCGTTTAGGGCTTTAAAGGTCAGCACCAACACTTTGAATTGTGCTCAGAAACATACTGGGAGCCAGTGTAGGTCTTTCAGGACAGTTTTATATATGGTCTTGGCGGCCGCTCCCAGTCCCCAGTCTAGCTGCCGTATTCTGGATTAGTTGTAGTTTCCGGGTCACCTTCAAAGGTAGCCCGCATTACTATTATCTGTAGATTAAACAGGATGTTGGTTTGGCCTTTACAGTTTAGAAGACATCTGAAGGCAGCCCTGTTTAGGGAAGTTTTTAATGTCTGACATTTTATCTGTGTATCTGAAGAAGTGCGCATGCACACGAAAGCTCATACCAAGAACTAACTTAGTTGGTCTTTAAGGTGCTACTGGAAGGAATATTTTTTTGTTTTGACATTTTAATGTATTTAATATTTTTCGTTGGAAGCCGCCCAGAACGGCTGTGGAAACCCAGCCAGATGGGTGGGGTACAAATAAATTGTTGTTGTTGTTACTGTTGTTACTACAGTGGAACCTCAGGTTACAGACGCTTCAGGTTACAGACTCCGCTAACCCAGAAATAGTACCTCGGGTTAAGATCTTTGCTTCAGGATAAGAAAAAGAAATCGTGCTCTGGCGGCGCGGCGGTAGCGGGAGGCCCCATTAGCTAAAGTGGTGCTTCAGGTTGAGAACAGAAATTGCATGATAGCAGCAACCCTAACCTTGAAATGCGCTTAAAAAACAACCACTCGCACACAGCTGAACTGAAAGAAGGAATCTCTCCCATCTATGTGACCTATTTTATTGGTATTGCGGTGTCAGCGTTTAGCTTTTCAGGAGCAGAGGAGGAGGGGCCCAGGAAGACACACCCAATGGCTCTGTGGGGGGGACACTGGTCTCTCTACCGAGGCTGCTGGTGATGGCCCAGAGTGGAAGACCCCGCCTGAAGCGGACCCTGGGTGGCTGGAGCACCAGTCTACGCTCCATCTCCTCCGGCCACAAACACACATATGGTTAGGGGAGCTGGTCCTGGCATCAGTCTGTCCTGAGAGATCCTGAGAGTCCCTTCTTCGCGCAGGGTTACCACCTGACCTTGTGGATGAATTGGTCAAATCTCATGGAATCCCCCCTGCGAAATGTCGTTTTTTCCCCTGTCAGGCACTCCCCACCCCACACCTCTCCCCGCCGAGGGTTGCGCCCCAGGGTGGCCTTCCAATCTGCAGCTGCTCCTCAGAGATGGAGGGTGTAGATGTGGGTATTTAATTATATATAGACACATAGATGATGATGATTTTTCCCTGAGTTGGGAGCTGGTTCCCCGTAATTGGCACAAGCCAGGGGGTATGGGGTGGGGGGGGCAGGGAGAAAGCTGTCGTCCGTATCCAAAATGCCCTTGAGGCTGCAAGACTCACTGCCCCCTGTGCCCCATAACGCATCCAGGAACTTGACCTCAGCCTCTTGGAAGGAACTGACTCCTCCTGGCTGCTTGGAACTGACACCTCCCATCAATGGGAATGGAGGAAGCTGCCTAAAATAAGTGGATAAGACAGCCAGGCTTGACCCTGCTGCAACCTTTTCCACCACCACCACCCATTATTTTTTTTAAGTGGGGAAGCCGGGGATCGAACCTACGACCTTCCGCATGCAAAGCAGGTGCTCTACTGTTGAGCTACCATATCATTCTGGCAGCCCGGAAGAAACCAACCTATTCCAGTATTGTCATTTTGGCTCTGGTCTGCTTCTCTGCAAGCAAGGCTCTGTTTTCAGTACTGAAGCTTGAGCCGGGGCGATGGCAGACAGCAGGGGAAAGGGCCTGCAGTCCCTTACTGAGCGCGCCTCAGGCCGGCGTCCGTAAAAGTAGGGATCAGGTAGGGTGTCTCTCTGTCCCGCTCCATCTCCCTCCCTCCTCCCTCCCTCTCTCTTTAATCTTCCTTGGCCTGCCTCTCTTCGCTCGCTCCGAAAAGCTTGGCCAAGGAGAAGGGCGAGCCCAGACGCTAATTGGAGCCGGAACCACCGTGGTTGATCTGCAAGAGGGAGTTGGTGGCATAGTTCTGGAAGAGAGGCTGCAGGAACATGCCGATGGTGCCAAAGACGCAGACGAAGACGAAGATCCACAGGAAGAGGCGGTCGATCACCATGGCAACGTACTTCCAGTCCTCGCTCACCTGGGGAAAGGGCAAGGAGACGGGGCGTTAGCACCTGTCAGCTGGAACCCTTTTTGGCTTGGCAAGCACCTGTCGTGCGTGGGCCCGCTTCCGACCAAAAGGGTGCCAGATCTAGGTAAAATAAAACAAAATAATAAAAGCAAAACAAAACAAAACACTGCACAGAAAGCCCAGTCAGGGCTGTCTTAAGCATATGCAGTGCCGGGGTGCAAAGATCCACCCAGTGCCCCTCCCCCCCAGTTGCCCAGAATTATTGCATAATTGTATACAGTGGTAGGGACGCGGGTGGCGCTGTGGGTTAAACCACAGAGCCTAGGGCTTGCTGATCAGAAGGTCGGCGGTTCGAATCCCCGCGACGGGGTGAGCTCCCATTGCTCGGTCCCTGCTCCTGCCAACCTAGCAGTTCGAAAGCACGTCAAAGTGCAAGTAGATAAATAGGTATCGCTCTGGCAGGAAGGTAAACGGCATTTCCGTGCGCTGCTCTGGTTCGCCAGAAGCGGCTTAGTCCTGCTGGCCACATGACCCAGAAACTGTACGCCGGCTCCCTCGGCCAATAAAGCAAGGTGAGCGCCCCAACCCCAGAGTCGTCCACGACTGGACCTAATGGTCAGGGGTCCCTTTACCTTTTTATACAGTGGTACTTCGGGTTACAGACGCTTCAGGTTACAGACTCTGCTAACCCAGAAATAGTGCTTCAGGTTAAGAACCTTGCTTCAGGATGAGAACAGAAATCATGCTCCAGCGGCGTGGCAGCAGTAGGAGGCTCCATTAGCTAAAGTGGTGCTTCAGGTTAAGAACAGTTTCAGGTTAAGAACGGACCTCTGGAACGAATTAAGTACTTAACCCGAGGCACCACTGTAATTATATGATCGTTGTCTAATCTTAGGGGCGTATGAGGGGGCATTTCTGTGACTACCTTGAAGGGACCCTGGACTTCTCAATTTGCCACCACACTCCTGGTCAGGCCCCTGCCTGCTTCCTTACAGCCAGTCCAATGGATAGCTGTTATGTACTGAGTTGAATAGGATCCAAACTGCAGCAGTCTGATTGGTCCTAGAACAATATGATCCAAAAGGCAGCAGTCTGATTGGTCCTAGAACAATAGGATCCAAAAGGCAGCAGTCTGATTGGTCCTAGAACAATAGGATTCAGAATGCAGCAGTCTGGTTGGTCCTAGAACAATGCAGCAGTATGATTGGTTGGCAGGAACTACCCACTTCCAGATAGAAGTGAATCCACAACCTGATTGGCTTACAGTAGAATTCCGGAATGAGCCAATCATGTGCAGCCCATTGTGTAAATAATGTATATAAAGCAGATACTTTGAGGGGACATTCATTCATTCCTCCTCACCACTATGAGCTGAATAAAGAGCATGAAATCACTTAGCGACTCTGAGTACCGTATTTTTCGCACCATAGGACGCACTTTTTCCCTCCTAAAAAGCAAGGGAAAATGTGTGTGCGTCCTATGGAGCGAATGCAGGCTTTCGCTGAAGCCTGGAGAGTGAGAGGGGTCGGTGCGCACGGACCCCTCTCGCTCTCCAGGCTTCAGGAAGCTATCCGCTAGCCGTGGGAGACCCAGTTAGCGGAGACCTTGCCGGCACCCAGAAGCTTGGGGCGCGCTGAGCTCTGCACGCCCCAAGCTTCGGGATTAGCGCTCCGCTAGCCGTGTCTAGGCTGCGGATAGCAGCCTGCTTCCCCGAGCGTCGGGCACCCTGAAAGCAGAGCGCCCGCGCTTCGGGAACACACCCGCAGCGCGGAGAGCCTTGCAGGAGTTCCCCGCAAGGCTCCCCACGCTGCGGATAGCAGCCTGCTTCCCGGAGCGTCGGGCGCCCTGAAAGCAGAGCGCCCGCGCTTCGGGAACACACCCGCAGCGTGGAGAGCCTTGCAGGAGTTCCCCGCAAGGCTCCCCACGCTGCGGATAGCAGCCTGCTTCCCGGAGCGTCGGGCGCCCTGAAAGCAGAGCGCCCGCGCTTCGGGAACACACCCACAGCGTGGAGCGCCTTGCAGGAGTTCCCCGCAAGGCTCCCCACGCTGCGGATAGCAGCCTGCCGCCCGGCGCAAGGGGCGCCCTGAAGCAGAGCGCCCCTCGCACCAGGCATACATCCGCAGCGTGGAGAGCCCTGCAGCAGTTCCCCGCAAGGCTCCCCAAGCTGCGGACAGCAGCCTGCTTCCCGGAGCGTCGGGCGCCCTGAAAGCAGAGCGCCCGGCACTTCGGGAACACATCCGCTGCGTGGAGAGCCTTGCAGGAGTTCCCCGCAAGGCTCCCCACGCTGCGGATAGCAGCCTGCTTCCCGGAGCGTCGGGCGCCCTGAAAGCAGAGCGCCCGCGCTTCGGGAACACATCCGCTGCGTGGAGAGCCTTGCAGGAGTTCCCCGCAAGGCTCCCCACGCTGCGGATAGCAGCCTGCCGCCAGGCGCGAGGGGCGCCCTGAAGTAGAGCGCCCCTCGCGCCAGGCATACATCCGCAGCGTGGGGAGCCCTGCAGCAGTTCCCCGCAAGGCTCCCCAAGCTGCGGATAGCAGCCTGCCGCCCGGCGGGTGAGGCGCCCTGAAGCAGAGCGCCCCACACGCTAGGCAGACATCAGCCAGCCCCACAAGCTCGGGGGACAGCAGGGAGGCGCAGCGCCACTATCCCGCTGTTCCTCGACCTGGTTCGGTTTCCCTGACCTGCTTTTGGGGGGGAAATAAAGGGAAAAATTTTTTCCTTTATTTCTCCCCAAAAAAACTAGGTGCGTCCTATGGTCCGGTGCGTCCAATCGTGCGAAAAATACGGTATATTT
This sequence comes from Podarcis muralis, assembly GCF_964188315.1. NCBI lineage: Eukaryota > Metazoa > Chordata > Lepidosauria > Squamata > Lacertidae > Podarcis > Podarcis muralis. The sequence continues at coordinate 8,831,508 of NC_135670.1, read as the reverse complement.
CAATAGCCCTGGCTGTTAGCTTTCTCCTTCTGAGTCTCAGTTTTGCCCTTTTGAACGGAGCAGGAAGGAAGAGCAGAAGCAATTGGCCTTGCCTGCCATTGGCTCTGGCGCCACCTGCTGTTGATCTTCTTCTTTCTTCTTCCTTGGCGATCACTCACAGCTGAGTAAGATTGCCTTCCATAAACACGGTTTTAACAGTGAGTCCGTAAGTGACTGTGGAGGCCAATTCTGGATCCACACATCCTTCTACAGGGGGGACATAAGTTCCCAGGCACGAGTTCATCACGGTGAGGGTTTGCCAAACGTGCCTTCCTCTTAGCACATTTCTCCCTTTTGTCCTGGGTTCGAGTGTCTTCAAAGTCCATGACCACCTTTGGCAAAGGCTGTTCTCCAATCGGAGCACCTGCAGGTCAGTGTTTCCCAATTGTTGGTGTCTATACTACTTTTATTTTTGGTCCGCTGCCCTAACAGCCCCAATGAGTACCAGCCACCAAAATTATTAGCGGGGTTTATTAATTTTTTTACAATTTCAAATGTTGCACGCCCCTCCCCAACCCTCAGAGAATCCTAAGTGGGGTGTACATTGCTAATTCTCCTTTTGTGATTTTTAGCCTCCTTCCCTTCCTTCTGCTGAACCTGTTCCTGGGGAGAGGCAAGACCTGCTTAAATATTTTAAAGAGCAGACTGTTTAGCCTGCTTTTAAAAATGGTTTCAGCTCGGGTTCCCCTCCACTTTCTTTCTTTTCTGTAATGCTGGTTTTAATTACTGCTTTTGTTTTAGGAAGCTTTTTTTCATTTGCTAATTTCGCAACCTGCCTTCAAACCAATGGTGAAAAGCAGAATAGTAAAGTAACCATTAAAGAAAAATGACAATAGAGTTGCCTGTGTTGATTGAACCCCTTACAGTTGTGTTAGGTAAAGTTAAAGGGACCCCTGACCATTAGGTCCAGTTGTGGCCGACTCTGGGGTTGCGGCGCTCATCTCGCTTTATTGGCCGAGGGAGCCAGCGTACAGCTTCCGGGTCATGTGGTCAGCATGACTAAGCCACTTCTGGCGAACCAGAGCAGAGCACGGAAACGCCGTTTACCTTCCCGCCAGATCGGTACCTATTTATCAACTTGCACTTTGACGTGCTTTCAAACTGCTAGGTTGGCAGGAGCAGGGACCGAGCAATGGGAGCTCGCCCCGTCGCGGGGATTCGAACCGCCGACCTTCTGATCGGCAACTCCTAGGCTCTGTGGTTTAACCCACAGCGCCACCCGCATCCCTCCAGCAACTGGTATTCAGAAGCACTCCTGCCTTCGACTGAGGGTGACGAAGGGAGTGTCTCTCCGGCCTCCTCCCCCCACCCCCCAATCAGTGCTCAGCTGGCTTGGCCCCAAACCTGCAGCCTCAGAGCGCAGCCTGGGGCAGCGACATCACTCTGCTGCCGTTCCAGGTTCCCCTTCCTCTCGGTTCCTATGGCAACTGCTTCATACCTGACACTTCCCTGGTCCAGTGGGCATAGAGCTTGTCCTTCTGCAAATAGTTTCTGGCAAGGCTACCAGATCAGATGAATGATTTGCTTTGGTGAGGAAGGCGGGGCTAGCTTTGACCCATTGCTCTCTGACCACAGATGGATGGGGGAAGGACTTGGACAAATGCCTGAAACAGCCCCAGCAACCCTTGTAATGTTTTATTATGTTTTTATGTATGTTGGAGGCTGCCCAGAGTGGCTGGGGCAACCCAGTCAGTTGGGCAGCGTACAAATTATTATTATTATTATTATTATTATTATTATTATTACAGTGGTACCTTGGGTTAAGTACTTAATTCGTTCTGGAGGTCTGTTCTTAACCTGAAACTGTTCTTAACCTGAAGCACCACTTTAGCTAATGGGGCCTCCTGCTGCCGTTATGCTGCCACCACACAATTTCCGTTCTCATCCTGAAGCAAAGTTCTTAACGAGGTAATATTTCTGGGTTAGCGGAGTCTGTAACCTGAAGCGTATGTAACCTGAGGTACCACTGTATTATTATTATTATTATTATTATTATTATTATTATTACACCAGCAAAGCAGCAGACCTCCAAGAATTAAAAGTCTGTTTCTCCCGACTTCTCTCTCTCTGTCTCTCCCTCCCTTACATCCATATCTCACTGCACATGAATTTTTCATGCGCCTTCAGCACAGGGATCCAGCCGAGCAGAAGGGAAATATTGATTCTGGAGCCCGGCGGTGTCTCAGTTGGAGAACACAGCTGCCCTGCGCTCGGAGGTGGGGAACAGGTCAGTAAAGGACAGGGTATTCTGACTCATGGCTTGGCAAAGGAGAGGCGGCAGGGAGATGGGGAGGAAGCAAGGAAGAGCTGTGTCTCCCCCAGGAAACATCCAGGGGATGGGAAATTGCCACAGCCTTTTTCTAAAAAAAACCCAAACAAACAGTGCATCATGTTTCAGGAGGTGATGATTCGAGATATGGTGGGAAAGCTTTGTAAGAAGTGCCCTGACTGATCAGAACGAAGCGTCGAGTTATACAGTGGTTCCTCGGGTTAGAGATGCTTCAGGTTACAGACGCTTCAGGTTACAGACTCTGCTAACCCAGAAATAGTACCTCGGGTTAAGAACTTTGCTTCAGGATGAGAACAGAAATCGTGCTCCAGCGGCGCGGCGGCAGCGGGAGGCCCCATTAGCTAAAGTGGTACCTCAGGTTAAGAACAGTTTCAGGTTAAGAACGGACCTCCGGAACGAATTAAGTTCTTAACCCGAGGTACCACTGTAATGTGTTCAGGCAGAAGTGTCCAAATCGAACCCTTAAAGGCAACCACTGAGTTTGTTCCCCAGCTACTGGAATTCAGAGGTAGACTTTGCCTGAACAAGGAAGTTCTACATAGCTACCTAGGTAAGGTTACCAGACGTCCCTGTTTCCTGGGGACAGTCCCCGGATTTACAAATCAGTCCCCTGCCGAAATCCATCTATTCAATAGGAAGTTGAAAAAATGTCCCCAGATTCATTGAAAAAGATCTGGTAACCTTAGCCCAAGCCCACACATTGAAAGCAATTGCAATACAGTGGTACCTCAGGTTAAGAACTTAATTCATTCTAGAGGTCCGTTCTTAACCTGAAACTGTTCTTAACCTGAGGTACCACTTGAGCTAATGGGGCCTCCCGTTGCTTCCGCACAATTTCTGTTCTCATCCTGAAGCAAAGTTCTTAACCCGAGGTACTATTTCTGGGTTAGCAGAGTCTGTAACCTGAAGCGGCTGTAACCCGAGGTACCACTGTACCACGTTAAAAGCTCATGGCTCCGCCCCTTGCAAAGAATCCTGGGAACTGTAGTTTAAGGGTGCTGAGAGCTGTTAGGAAACTCCTGTGACCCTCACATGGCTACAGTTCTCAGAGCTCCCTAGGGAACAGGATGCAGGATTAGATAATAATAATAATCTTATTATTTATACCCCGCCCATCTGATGGGGGATTAGCTTGGTCCAGCAGGGGCTCTTCTTAAGTCTTTATATCAAAGACCGGCAGATTGGTTTTCACCCAGAGATCATTGCCACTGTATGTATATGTGGTAAAGAAATAAATTAGAAAGCAAGTCCCATCATGCGTCTTGGGACTAAAGGATGCTGTCATGGAAGTTTTAGCTGAGATTCCTGGATTGCAGTCAAACAGTTGTTTATTTCCTTGACATCTCATGGGTGGGTGCCACTACCGAGAAGGCCCTCTGCCTGGTTCCCTGTAACCTCACTTCTTGCAGTGAGGGAACCACCAGAAGGCCCTTGGCGCTGGACCTCAGTGTCCAGGCTGAACAATGGGGGTGGAGACGCTCCTTCAGAAAAATGTGGGCGGGTATGTTATTTACAAGACTGACTTAAGGCCACAAAGCCCCCCCACCCTCACCCTGCCCCCAAGCCCCTTCCCTTCCAGACACTCACACTCTGGTCGTCGTCTTCGCTCTTCATATGATCTGCGATGAAGCGTACTCCGTCCACAGCCTCCTCCAGGCCGCAGCAACAGGGGCCTGGCGGTGGCACCGTTTGACCCGGCCTGTCCCGGTAACCGTTGACTCCCGGCTCCGACGTTTCCGTAAAGGGCCTTCCCCCGCCATCACCGCCGCTCCCCGTCCCAAACTTCTTGACCGTGGACGGGTTGACGTAGCAAGTGCAGGACCTAGCTCCTTCGCGGAGGAAGAAGCTCCCGGTCGTCCGCTCCTGGTTCTGCCGCTTCTGGCGCAGCCTCTGGCGGGCGCAGTTCTGCCGGGGCTGCTTCATGAAGAGGAGGGTGGGCAGCTTGTCCAGGAAGACCACCTTCACCCAGGGCGGCATGGTGTGGGTGGTGGGCGAGCGGTGGTGGACGTTCAACACGCAGACGCTGGTGACGATGGAGAAGGTGACCAAGACCATGGTGAACATCAGGTACTTGCCCACCAGCGGCACGTCCAGCGAGGTGGGCGGCACGATCTTGGAGATCAGAAGCAGGAAGACGGTGAGGGCCAAGAGGACCGAGATGCAGAGGGTCATCTTCTCGCCGCAGTCGGAAGGCAGGTAGAAGACCAGGATGGCTAAGGAGGTGATGAGGATACAAGGGATGATGAGGTTGATGGTGTAGAACAGTGGCTTGCGGCGGATGATGAAGTCGTAGGTGATGTCCACGTAGGTGGAGTCGTTGGGGTTCTCGTTGCGCCGTCCCGGCAGGGCGATGATGTCCCACTCCCCGCTGGGGGTGAAGTCGTCCAAGCTGGCCACCTCGCTCTTCAGCACCAGGTCAATTTCCGTCCGGTCGTAGGTCCACGAGCGGAACTTCATGGTGCAGTTCTGCTGGTCGAAGGGGAAGTGCTTCACCTCGATTTTGCAGGCACTCTTGTAGATGGCCGGAGGGAGCCAGAAGATGCTGCCGTCGTAGGAGACCACGGCGTTGGAGTAGAAGGACACCTCGTACATCCCGTCGGCGCTGGGGGAGGGGAGAAGAAGGGGAAGCAATGCTCATTGTTGGTCTAGAACAGGGGTCAGCAACCTTTTTCAGCCGTGGGCCAGTCCACCGCCCCTCAAACCATGTAGTGGGCCGGACTATATTTTGTTAGGGGAGGGGGGAAAGAACGAATTCCTATGCCCCACAAATAACCCAGAGATGCATTTTAAATAAAAGGACACATTCTACTCATGTGAAAACATGCTGATTCCCGGACCGTCCGTCCGCCAGGTTGAGAAGGCAATTGGGCCAGTTCCGGCCCCCGGGCCTTAGGTTGCCTACCCCTGGTCTAGAAGGTGCATGTCACAGGCTTGGACTGAGGAGGAATGGTGGGAGCCGCCGCCCCCTTCTCCTGAACCTTCCCAAGGGCAGGAGGACAGTATTGAGTTAGAACAGTGGTTTGCAGAGGGGCACAGTCCAGAGGGGGAAAGCTGGGAAATACTGGATGAGGAACAGCTAGAAGAGGAAACACCAGGAGGGAGACATCTGGCAGATTCAGTGTCCTTGGACAGCATTCCTGACCCCCCTTCGCCTAGGACTAGAAGGGCTCCAAGAGTGATAGAACAGAGAGCGCAGCAGCAACGAGCTCAGGTTACCTGACGTAGGAGTGGCAGAGATTAATGGGGACAAAGGAGGTGAAAACCTTTACTGGGAGCACCGCCATTTCTAGAGAGAGATGCATTCCTTTGTCTCTCGCTGTGTTTATTAAAGAAACTAACTGGTAAGAATGCTCCTTCCATTTGATCTGCTTATTCACTGCAACCAGGGGAGGGATCCGATTCTCCGAAGCCTGACGGTGCAGTTGCACAGATCAGAGCTCACGCACCATGTGCACAGCCCTACCCATGCCATCCACACGTTCATCATAATGCAGGCCACCCGGGCCTGCCTTTTTATTTGTTTGATTCTGTTTATGAATTGTGGCCCATAACATAGTTTGAAGCGCTTTCACAGTAGAAATCTCCACAGCCGAAACAATGAAAAGAAGAAAATTGGTCTATAAAAGTGCTTCCGTATATAAAAACAATTAAAAACTATTTCATGTTGGACTGGGCAACCCTCGTGATCCTTTCTAACTCTACAGTTCCACGTGGAAACCAGGGCTTTTGTTTCAGCCGGAACTCAGTTCCAGCACCTCTCAGGTGGGCGCCGTTGCCATTGCCTTCCTAACCTGCCTTTACACCACCTCAATCCCTATCTAGCAGCAGGCAAGGTTTAAAACAAGTGTAGGGGACCTATGACCCTCCCAATGTTGCTGAGCTACGCCTCCCATCGTCGCTGCCCATTAGCCATGCTTGCTGGGGCTGATGGGAGTTGTAGTCCAGCAACGTTTGGAAGGCCAAAGGTCCCCTACGCCTGGCTTTGAAAGCTCTCCTGACACCGCGGCATTGTGACAAGGAGGAAGGTGGGGCCAGGCGGGCCCCTCCAGGTGGTTCTGCAGTCCTAATACGGCCCATGAACTGCACGTTCGCTATTGTCGTCCCAGATCCGCAAGCGTTAGACCCAGGACAAAGAATGCCGAGATGCACCTACTTGTTGTAGAGCACAACATCTGGAAGCCAGATGTGTTTGGATGGCAGCCGCACCTTCTTCATGTCATCAAACTCCTCTGGGTTCCACGTAAGGCGATAATCCTCCCATTCCTGCAATGGGGAGAGAGAGAGAGAGAAAGAGAGATGGGGGGGGGGCTCGACACAATCAGGATGGCCCCAAGTCTGACCTGAAGTCTCCAGTTCTACCTCACCCCTTCCAGTTGGCAGGGGGAGGGCCTGAATCTTCAGCTGGGTGAGAGTGGCTAATTTTTTTAAAAAAAAATTAGTATTAAAAAGACTGTGCAGGTGGCTTGCAAGGTTCTGTTAGGATATAGTTCCGTTCCACCTTAAAAGAAACAGGTATGACTGTTGTGTGTCACATGCCTGTTTAACCAGATCATGTAGCCAGTGCTTTTTTCTGGGGGGACGCAGGGGTACGCATACCCCTAAACATTTTGCGAATCTAAGTTTGGCCCCATTGAGGGGCAGTATTTCAATATGAGTAGGAAAATGAGAGTACCCCTAAACATTTTTTTAGAAGAGGAAAAAAAGCACTGCATGTACCACTCTGGCGAGACAGTCTGCAGGCAGGTAGAGTCTCAACCAGTGTACCAGATGGAGCTGGTAAGAATTCTTGACACCTTTAACAAGCTACTATCCCCAGGATTCCTTGGGCCTGTGCACCTGAGTTATGGGGGACCTCTAACAGTGACTCCCCGAAATACCACAGTGACCGGGCAGTGATTTGAGAAATCAGACTGGTCCTTCAGATATCTTGAACCCTGGTTGTTATGGGGCTTGTAAATTAATGCAAGACCTTTGAATCAGGCGTGGCAGTGTATGGGCAGCCAGTGCAAGCTTTGGAGCACTGATGATTGATGGATGATGCACTGGTGATTGTCTCCATCAACAGTCTCCCTGCAGCATTTTGCAACAGCTGGAGCTTCTGGTCTAGATAGTGTCCCACATAGTGCTCATTTCCCCCTTCCTGCTTCTGACTGCAGCAGAAGGTAGGAGGTTAAGCAAACCACTATTATTGAAAAGGGGCACATTGGTTCTATTTATGAGTAAATAAATAAAGAGAGGGGTGGTGGCAGGCGACTTACCTGGGTCAGCCACACGTTGGTGGTCATGATCTGCTCCCGCTCGTGCTGTCAACAGAAGCAAAAGAAAAGGCATCAGAATGATGATGATGATGATTTATTTATTTATACGCTGCCCATCTGGCTGGGCTTCCCCAGCCACTCTGGGCGGCTTCCAACAAAACACAGTGGTACCTCGGGTTAAGTACTTAATTCGTTCTGGAGGTCCCTTCTTAACCTGAAATTGTTCTTAACCTGAAGCACCACTTTATCTAATGGGGCCTCCTGCTGCCGCCGCACCTCCGCTGCACAATTTCTGTTCTCATCCTGAAGCAAATTTCTTAACCCGAGGTACTATTTCTGGGTTAGCGGAGTCTGTAACCTGAAGCATATGTAGCCTGAAGAGTATGTAACCCGGGGTACCACTGTATTAAAATACCGTAATGCATCAAACATTAAAAGCTTCCCTAAACAGGGCTGCCTTCAGATGTCATCTAAAAGTCTGGTAGTTGTTTTTCTCTTTGACATCTTGTGGGAGGGCGTTCCACAGGGCGGGTGCCAATACCGAGAAGGCCCTCTGCTTGGTTCCCTGTAACTTGGCTTCTCGTAGCGAGGGAAGCGCCAGAAGGCCCTCGGAGCTGGACCTCAGTGTCCGGGCAGAACAATGGGGGTGGACACGCTCCTTCAGATATACTGGACCGAGGCTGTTTAGGGCTTTAAAGGTCAGCACCAACACTTTGAATTGACGTGAAGAACACGAGAAGAGCCCACTGGGTCAAGCCAATGGCTAGTCCAGCGTCCTGTTCTCACAGTGGCCAAACAGATGCGTGCAGCTCCTGAGCACAAGGGCCATCTCTGCTCCTGCAGCTTCCAGCAACTGGTTCTCAGCAGCATTGCTGCCTTCGGTCGTGGAGGCATTGCAGGCAGTAGCTACTGATAGCTCCTGTCCAATCTTCTTTGAATGCAAGCTCCAGCTCCCGGCAGCCAGCATGGCCAATGGTCAGAGGTGGTGGGAATTGTAGTACCAAATGCTTTGGGGGGATGACACCACGTTCCCTCATACCTGATACCAAATTTGCAGAGTATCAAGGTGAGAACTGTTCAGGTGTGGAGCAGGCTCCCTCAGAAGGCGGACTCTCCTTTCAAACAGAGATTGGATGACCATCTGTTGGGGATTCCTTCGCTGTAATGCCCACCTTGTAGAGGACTGGACTCAATGACCGTTGGGGTCCCTTCGAACTCTGCAGTTCTATGATTCTAAAAGGTCAGCTCCAGGGAGGAAGCTTTCTCCAGACTTACAGAAGACCTCTGCTTTGAGCAGCATTTGACCCGTTTGGCAGTTCCCACTTCCCCATCTATATCTATCTATCTATCTATATCTATCTATCTATCTATCTATCTATCTATCTATCTATCTATCTATCATCTATCTATCTATCTATCATCTATCTATCTATCTATCATCTATCTATCTATCTATCTATCTATCTATCTATCTATCTATCTATCATCTATCTATCTATCTATCTATCTATCTATCTATCTATCTATCATCTATCATCTATCATCATCTATCTATCTATCATCTATCTATCTATCTAATTTAATTAGTTTTTTAACATATCATTTTCAACAGTAATTAAACATACTTTGACATCATATTCAATTTGTTTGACTTCCATCAGTCCTGTCTGAAAATTTCCCAATCTAATCTCTTAGTATGCATTTCTTATTTTCCCTATGACATTCCAAACTCACAACCAATATATCTATCTTTTTCTACTTTGTAACACTTCATATATTTCTCCTCACAAAACTTCTTGTAGTCCTAGGCATTAATAGACAAGATGTCAAACTGTTCTTATATGCAACAACAGTGGCAAGAGTATTGTTAGCCCAGAAACGGAAGCAAGAAGAAATTCCGACGAAAGAAGAATGGCAGACGAAATTAATGGACTATGCAGAATTGGACAAAATGACAGGAAGGATTCGAAACCTGCGGGACCAGAGATTTGCAGAAGATTGGAAGAAGTATATGAACTATTTGAAAAGCAATTGTAACCCACTTCCCCCATCTTGGGTACATACCACGCTGATGAGCTGGGCCAATGATACCATCAGCTGCACAGTGACCAACTCGGATCCATTGGTGGCCGGGCGGATCAGCTTGTTGTACCGTGACGGATCCAGGAGATGTTCTACAAGCCGCTCTTCCGTGTCTGTGCCCAGGGTCCCTGCGCGGTGGCGGAGAAGGAAGCAGGCAGAGTAAAGCAAACACCGTCCAGAACGAACACAGAACATATGCACAACAAGGCAGACATTCCTACCTATCTCTTTTCACCAGTGAGCCATAAAGGTAAAGGTAAAGGTACCCCTGCCCGTACGGGCCAGTCTTGACAGACTCTAGGGTTGTGCGCCCATCTCAAGAGGCCGTGGGCCAGCGCTGTCCGGAGACACTTCCGGGTCACGTGGCCAGCGTGACAAGCTGCATCTGGCGAGCCAGAGCCCCACACGGAAACGCCGTTTACCTTCCCGCTATAAAGCGGTCCCTATTTATCTACTTGCACCCGGGGGTTCTTTCGAACTGCTAGGTTGGCAGGCGCTGGGACCGAGCAGCGGGAGCGCACCCTGCCGCGGGGATTCGAACCGCCGACCTTCCGATCGGCAAGCCCTAGGCGCTGAGGCTTTTACCCACAGCGCCATACAGCTTCCTAAATCAGGTTGTTCAGTGATTGGTATTCAGACACTGACTGCCTATTAATATGCAGGTTTCGTTGAGCTACCGTGGCTGTATTAAATATCAGCGAGCCTCCCTCTCGTTTAGTGTCTCCTCTTTTTAAAAAACTTTTATTTATTTTTAAGATAAAAACTTTACATTCACATATCGAACGTACAAGATGGAAATAGGATTCCAAGGAATCTCCTGGACTTCCCTCCTCCCCTTTGTGGGTCCTGTTGTTAATCATTTCCTCCTGCATCTTTTATGACAATCTACATCTTTTACATCTCCATTGTGTCCAAAATTCTCCCTTAAACAAGAAGTGATATTCCAATCCTAGTAACAATTTTAAGTGTTTACAATGTTTTTTAAGATAGGTTAGATAGATATATAATTTATTATGGTTGGAGACCAGCTTATAAAACACACTTGGGGGTACAATCCGAGAAGGAAAACAAACATTTAAAACAATGTAAAAGATAGGGTATAAATTTCCCCCATTCCTTATTAAAATTTTGGTCTTCCTGATTTCTTATTCTTCCGGTCATTTTAGCCATTTCCACACAATCCATCAACTTGTTCTGCCGTCCTTCTCTGGTAGGGACTTCCTCTTCTAGTTCCATCTCTTCTTCTAGTTCAGTGTTTCCCCAACTTGGGCCGCCAGCTGTTGTTGGACTACAGCTCCCATCATCCCTAGCTAGCAGGACCAGTGGCTAGGGATGATGGGAGTTGTAGTCCAAAACCAGCTGGAGACTCGAGTCTGGGAAACACTAGCTTCCTTTTCCTCAAGACACCTTTCGGTCACATCTTGTGACAGAAACGGCCCTAAGCCAATGAACATTTGTACGAAAAAGCACTATTTTGAGGAGGGATTCAGGGGCCCGTCCTGAATCTCTCTCTCTCTCTCCTCTCCACAAGGAGCTCCCCTGACCACAAGCAACAGCCTCTCAAGCAGGCTCGTTTCCAAGCCAGCTTCCTGATGGATAGCTAATCCCCAGGCATTCATGAGCCCATTTTGGCAGGCTGTTAAAATGTCACTGGCTCTTAGCTTGCTCAGAATTACGGCCTGCCCTGATCCAGCAGCCCTTGAGCAGAGCCAAGGCTGCAGCTGAGTAGACATGGAGGCTGTGTGTGTCTTGCTCTTCCTGTCTCCGAATCCTTGCATGGCACCAGAGGACAATAGGGACGCGGGTGGCCCTGTGGGTTAAATCACAGAGCCTAGGGCTTGCCGATCAGAAGGTCATCGGATCGAATCCCCGCGACGGGGTGAGCTCCCATTGCTCAGTCCCTGCTCCTGCTAACCTAGCTGTTCGAAAGCACGTCAAAGTGCAAGTAGATAAATAGGTACTGCTCTGGCGGGAAGGTAAACGGCGTTTCCTTGCGCTGCTCTGGTTCGCCAGAAGCGGCTTAGTCATGCTGGCCACATGACCCGGAAGCTGTACGCCGGCTCCCTCGCCAATAAAGCGGGATGAACACCGCAACCCGAGAGTTGGTCACGACTGGACCTAATGGTCAGGGGTCCCTTTACCTTTATGCCCTTGTAATTCCAAGCAGCTGGCATTCAGTAGCATTGCCACCTCTGACTGTAGCCTTTACCTGATCTTTCACACATTTGTCTAAACCTACTGTACATAACTCCTGCCAACCTAGCAGTTCGAAAGCACATCAAAGTGCAAGTAGATAAATAGGTACCGCTCTGGCAGGAAGGTAAACGGCGTTTCCGTGTGCTGCTCTGGTTCGTCAGAAGTGGCTTAGTCATGCTGGCCACATGACCCGGAAGCTGTACGCCGGCTCCCTCGGCCAATAAAGCGAGATGAGCGCTGCAACCCCAGAGTCGGCCACGACTGGACCTAACGGTCAGGGGTCCCTTTACCTTACCAGAGCCAATGGTAAGTGGAGCCAGCTTGCTCGAATTTTGCCCCCTTTACCCTCCTCCTAAGACTAGGGAGGAGGAAGGTGACGGACCGTGTCACCCCATGAACTGGGAGTAAGTGGGAAGGCAGCCAGGTGGGGAGTTGACTGAAGGCAGGCAGAAGTTCTTGAGGTAAAGCCTGAATCGACCAGCCTTCATCGTGGCTGCAGCATTATCTGAGTCACGTCCCACCTATGATTATCAACTCTTTTTGTTTCTTTCTTCCTGGGCTCCTTTTGCCTTTGGCTGCTGGATAACAGGCTGAAAGCCAACAGTTCAAGCTGGACCTGGTGTGGTGGTACACAGCAAGGGCCACCAGCCAAATTTTCTTCCCAGATGTCACGAAGGAGGCCTGTTTCAAAAATCTCGTTCCTAACTCTCCTCTGCACCTCCTTCTTCAACACGGTAATATTCTTGTCGTTCCTGTATGTGCGCCTATATCCCCACACTTGGTGTTGTTCAGGGTTTTGGTGAGTTGAGTGTGTGTGCCTTTTAACTCTGAAAGCCCTTTTAGCCTCACGCACAAAGACCACTTAAAAACCACCACACGCCGTAAGGATGAGCACAGCTAAAAGGAAGCCATCAGAAATACATTAAAACGGCAGTATAAATAGAATTTGAAAGGCCAGCTGCATCTGGCCTCCTCTCCCTCAGCTGCCACCAGGTAGCAGTCATTCCAGCAGGCTACGTCAGTGGGAGAGACGAGAAAGGCCATCAGCTGAAAGGCCAGCTCTGAGCTGCTTCCATTCCAGCTCCTCATGATAAGAGTTCCTGTATCACTTTAAGAAATGGTGCCTGAGCTTATTTCTTTCCTCTTCCCTGCTTGTTGCCTTTTCCTTTTGTGCCACCGCTTTTAGGCCTGCGGGCAGGGAAGGCCTTGTTTTAATTTGTAGTCCACAAACTGCTCTGCAAGCCCTTTGGCTTAAAAAGGGAGTCCAACCGCTCTAAGGGAGTCCAACTGAGATGCGGGTCCCTGACCATTAGGTCCAGTCGTGACCAACTCTGGGGTTGCGGTCTCATCTCGCTTTATTGGCCGAGGGAGCCGGTGTACCGCTTCCGGGTCATGTGGCCAGCATGACTAAGCTGCTTCTGGCGAACCAGTGCAGCGCACGGAAACGCCGTTTACCTTCCCGCTGGAGCGGTACCTATTTATCTACTTACACTATTATGTGCTTTTGAACTGCTAGGTTGGCAGGAGCAGGGACCAAGCAACGGGAGCTCACTTCGTCGCGGGGATTCGAACCGCCGACCTTCTGATCGGCAAGTCCTAGGCTCTGTAGTTTAACCCACAGCACCACCCGCGTCCCTGGCGGGGCTGGGGAGGTCCGGGGAAAAAAAAGTGTAACTCCTTAGCTTTCTGTCCCAGCGCATTGCGATCCGGACCTGCCCACCTTCCTTCCTTTCCTGCCGAGGCTGTGAATTGCAAACGCTTCTGCTCGCTCCCTTGACAGCTTAATTGCAATTTTGGGAAGTGGCTGACAGGCGTTGGAAAACAAGAAGCCTGACTTGAGTAAAGAGGTCGTTGGGAGGATCGATCGAAGGAGGGAGAGAGCGAGGGGATAATGTACTACTGTACAGAAAATATATTTTACGGCAAGGGGCGGGAGAGAGAGAGAGAGAGCGCATGTTTAGTTGGCCGCAGATCTCTGTGCCAACTTTGTCCTTGCAACAGCATGGCTCAGGCAGGCAGCATCACTCGGGGGAAGGATGAAGATGAGGATGAAGATATTCTTGGAGGAAGGGTACCCTTGAGCCCAGGGCATCGCGTTTCCCTTTCTGATGGTGAGAGCCATTTGACAGAGGAAACAGACTACATCGTTGGAAGTTTTTTAACAGAGGTTGGATGGCCATCTGTCAGAGATTATTTAGCTGTGAATCTTTCCTTGCAAGGGGGTTGGACTAGATGACCCATGGGGTCCCAGCTCTATGATTTTACTTTGAAAAACTCAATTTAATTGTCCTTTAACACCAATTCTGTTGGGATGGGGAACCTGCAGCCCTCCAAATGTATTATTATTATTATTATTATTATTAATAGATCAGTTGGTTAGAGCATGGTGCTGATAATACCAAGTTTGTAGGTTCAATCCCCAAATCGGACAGCTGCATATTCCGGCACTGGAGGGGTTTGGACTACTTATGATTCTCAGGGTCCCTTAAAGGTAAAGGTAAAGGGACCCCTGACCATTAGGTCCAGTCGTGACCGACTCTGGGGTTGCGGCGCTCATCTTGCTTTATTGCCGAGGGAGCCAGCGTACAGCTTCCGGGTCATGTGGCCAGCATGACGAAGCCGCTTCTGGCGAACCAGAGCAGCGCACGGAAACGCAGTTTACCTTCCCGCTGGAGCGGTACCTATTTCTCTACTTGCACTTTGACGTGCTTTCGGACTGCTAGGTTGGCAGGAGCAGGGACTGAGCAATGGGAGCTCACCCCGTCATGGGGATTCGAACTGCCGACCTTCTGATCAGCAAGTCCTAGGCTCTGTGGTTTAACCCACAGCGCCACCCGCGTCCCTTTCTCAGGGTCCCTTCCAACTCTACAATTCTACGATGATGATTTAAACTTATTGCCTACTTTTCACCATCAGGTCCCAGGACAGCTCCCGGCAGTTGAAAATTAAATATTAAAAACTATTAAGCCAGGATCAAACTATACTTTATTATTCCAGCTTTTGAACTAACCATCATTTACAACTACGTTTATCATCCCTGGCCATTAGGCAAGCTGGCTGGGGCTGATGGGTCCAAAGATATCAGGCGGGCCAGAGGTTCCCCATCACAGCTGGTTCTCAAATGCCTTGGTTCTCAAATGCCTTGGTTCTCAAACGCCGAAAACCTGGAAGTAAATGTTCCGGTTTTCGAATGTTTTCCGGAAGCCAAACATCCAATCCGGTTGCCGGCTATTGTTTCTGGGGCGCCTGCACCAATCAGAAGCTGCGTCTTGCTTTTTGAACATTTTGGAAGTCAAACGGACTTCTGGAATGGACTAAGTCTGGCACTTTGGTTTTTGCTACTTATTTTGCGTTTTTGTTTTTGTGGCTTTTTTGGTTAATTTGTTTTTGTGGCTGTGTGGAACCCAGTTCAGCTACTGATTGACTGATCTGTGTGACAGCAGACATGGATAAAAGCCCCCCGTCCAAACAATGACTATCATCGGTGCAGGTAAGAAAAAATAATGATTTTAATTTTTACCACCTACAATACTGTCTTATTTATTTTATAGTACAGTACATTGATTATTGCTTCCATTTGATGGATCCATGGTCTTGTTAGATAGTAAAATTCATGTTAAATTGCTGTTTTAGGGGTTGTGTTTAAAAGTCTGGAACGGATTAAGCTGTTTTGCATTACTATGGGAAAGCGTGCCTTGGTTTTGGAATGCTTTGGTTTTGGAATGGACTTCCGGGACGGATTAAGTTTGAGAACCAAGGTACCACTGCAACACAAAGCCCACACAATTGTGACACCCTGCCAAGCTGATCGCAGCCTATCACTTGTATCTTATAATTCATGGGGCAGGGAAGAGCTCACCTCTCTCTCTCTCTCTCTCTCCCCTCCCCCCCCCCATTTTTGTTACTTGTGTCAGATGGCAGCAAGCGGGCATGACCAGTCACTCTGGCAAACCATGCTAGCTTTGCCTTGGCAAGGTGGAATCTGCCTCTGCTTCTTCTATTCTTGGCAGACAGCTTGACAGTTTTGGCTAGATTCAAGCATCACACCCAAAACAAGGCTTGCTTTTGTTTTTTACACCTGAACCTTTTGGGCACTTTCCAATGCAATGCTAAATGCTTCTGGCGTGAGCTGGCGTGAGCTAGAGGCTCCTGTCTCCCTCCCTCTTGCGGTGCCTCTGGGGTGGAGAAGGTGCCACCTCTGCTTTTAAACTAGCCAGAGTTCCTTGTTATGCCAGAACTTAGGGAAACACTGGTTAGTTTAAACCAACTGGGTGGTCTACTCTCATCATCCCTAGCATGGCCAATAAAAGGTAAGGGGACCCCTGACCATTAGGTCCAGTCGTGGCTGACTCTGGGGTTGCGGCGCTCATCTCGCTTTATTGGCCAAGGGAGCCGGTGTACAGCTTCTGGGTCATGTGGCCAGCATGACTAAGCCGCTTCTGGCAAACCAGAGCAGCGCACGGAAATGCCGTTTACCTTCCTGCCGGAGTGGTACCTATTTATCTACTTGCACTTTGACGTGCTTTCGAACTGCTAGGTTGGCAGGAGCAGGGACCGAGCAACGGGAGCTCACCCCTTCACAGGGATTCAAACCGCCAACCTTCTGATCAGCAAGTCCTAGGCTCTGTGGTTTAACCCACAGCGCCACCCATGTCCCAGCATGGCCAATAGTCAGGGATAATGAGTCTAATAACATCTGGAGGGTTGAATGTTCCCCAACCCTGGTTTAAACGGAGAGAGAAGGAAATGCTCGTCAACTCAAGGATTGCAATTCCCTACTGGGTAGCCTTTGGGGCAGAGAGGACCATGACTAGAGCCGAAGAGAAAATTGGGCAGAACCATGGATGTGACTCTTTACTGAGCTATGGCCCTTCCCTAATACATAGGGACAGAGGAAGCTGTCTTATACCAAGTCAGACCATTGGATTCACCTTAGCTCAATACTGTTTACACTGACTGGCAGTAGCTCTCCCGGATTTCAGGCAGGGGGCCTTCTTCCACCCTACCTGGAGTATTGGACCCGGGACCTTCTGCAAGAGGTAGATGCTGTACCACTGAGCGATGGCACTCATAGAACATTGGCAGCAGAAGCAACAAGAACAGAGAAATGAGAGTGCAGTGTTTTGTGCCTGGAAGATGGGAGCTGTGGGGGGAACCACTGGGTGTGTGGTCCATGATTCATATGTTGCTTCCTTTCATAACACATCACACCCAATGCATAATGAATGGTGCAAGCTTGCCCATGAAGTCATGAGTTGCTGCTGCGTAGGGACTGGGGTTTGGTGGGTGGGGGAAAGAAGGGAGGTAGAAAGAGATCCGAAGAATCATATGGAAAGGGACGATAATGTAAATATTGAATGTTTATGGGATTTCAGCAGTGGGGCTTGGAAGGTCATGCAAGAGCAGCCCAGACCCCTCAAGGCTCACAGAAGACCTGCCTGTCACTCAGCACCCTTCTCTCCTTTCATTGCTCTACATGTGAATACAATATTTCTTTCTCTTTAACATAGGAAATGAGGAAACTGAGGACCTCCAGATGTTGCTGTACTACAGCTTCCATCATCCCAGACTACCTTGGCCTGATGGGAGATGGAGTCCAGATGGCCCCAACTTCCCCATCTCTGCAAAAGAGAGAAAGAAGAGTTGTAAAGACCTCTTGTCTTCAGGAGCGAGTCTCCTCTAAAGCAGAGGTTGGGAACTATGGGCTCAGGGGCCATACGCATCCCTCGGGGCTTCTCTGAGACCCTCCTCAACCTGCACACCCTCCCATGCCACACCCCTCAATCACCCTGCTTGGCTTGGGGTTTTCCCCCTGGCTATAATGTGCTATGGTTTTCCCAGTAGTGATGTATGGAAGTGAGAGCTGGACCATAAAGAAGGCTGATCGCCGAAGAATTGATGCTTTTGAATTCTGGTGCTGGAGGAGACTCTTGAGAGTCCCATGGACTGCAAGAAGATCAAACCTCTCCATTCTGAAGGAAATCAGCCCTGAGTGCTCACTGGAAGAACAGATCGTGACGCTAAGGCTCCAAGACTTTGGCCACCTCATGAGAAGAGAAGACTCCCTGGAAAAGACCCTGATGTTGGGAAAGATGGAGGGCCCAAGGAGAAGGGGACGACAGAGGACGAGATGGTTGGATAGTGTTCTCGAAGCTACCAGCATGAGTTTGACCAAACTGCGGGAGGCAGTGGAAGACAAGAGTGCCTGGCGTGCTCTGGTCCATGGGGTCACGAAGAGTCGGACACGACTAAACGACTAAACAACAACAACAACAAATAATGTATCCTTGACCTCTGATAATGCTTCTTCTTTGCTGAACAGAGGACAGAGAAGTGTGTCTATGAAGACACTCACCTACTGGTCATTGGTTAAAACCAGCCACGTTTTAAAATGTAGTTACATAGAAACTGTGGCCTTCTAGACGCCACTGGACTCCGGTTTCCATCATCCCTGACCACTGGTCAGGCAGGATGGCACTGATGGGGAGTTCAGCAACATTGGGAAGGACAAAGGCTACCCAACACTGGACTGATTGGGTAAACATTGCAATAATGATGCTTACTGTTGCTTAGTACAGTGGTACCTCAGGTTACATACGCTTCAGGTTACATACGCTTCATGTTACAGACTC
Source organism: Podarcis muralis (assembly GCF_964188315.1). Lineage (NCBI taxonomy): Eukaryota > Metazoa > Chordata > Lepidosauria > Squamata > Lacertidae > Podarcis > Podarcis muralis. The sequence continues at coordinate 8,813,011 of NC_135670.1, read as the reverse complement.
CACTAACCCAGAAATAGTACCTCGGGTTAAGAACTTTGCTTCAGGATAAGAACAGAAATCGTGCTCCGGCGGCAGCAGGAGGCCCCATTAGCTAAAGTGGTGCTTCAGGTTAAGAACAGTTTCAGGTTAAGTACGGACCTCTGGAACGAATTAAGTACTTAACCTGAGGTAGCACTGTACATGTATAGAATATTTCACATGGGAAAGTCTGTTGCATACCTAAAGCAATCCTTATGACAGTCTTGCAGGGCAGACTAGGGAAAATGTTATTTCCCCTAATTGAAAGGTGGGAGGGGCGGTGCTGAAGCAGAGAGATGGGGAATGGTACCTGTGGATGAGCTGGCAATGGACTCAGCTGCTTAGCCACCAGGGACCCTGGAGTCCTTTGGAGTCTGGATGCTGGAGGCTAGCAGTAACTCGCAAGTAACTGTGGTTCATCCATCTTCCTCACTGCTGCTGCTGCTCTGTGCAGCTCTCCTGCGCGACAGGGCTGGAATTCCCTCTGAGAGTTAACGATACATACAGCGCACACACATACACCCAACTACATGATTAACTGTGATTCCTCTTGACATGCATGAGAGAAGAAAGGATGTTAAGTTGCCCTTCTACAATGCACAGACGGAATGGATTTGCCTGCCAGAACAGGCATTGCAAATTCGAAATTACCTACACAATGTTTATAAAGTTCTGCTTGCGTGAGCATCATCTGATCCTCCTCAGGAATGTGACAGAAGTTTATAAGATCAGGAGTGATGTGATGTTGAAGAGAATGTAGTATGAAATGTTTCTCTCTCTCTCTCTCTCTCTCTCTCTCTCCTTCTCTCTCTCTGCTTCCACCACGCCTCCCTCAAAGCACTATCCCTTGAAATGAGCTAGGTCATCATTTCCTGTTAGAGAAATGGCTGGATTTCCTTTTAGAGCAGGTAGGGGGAACCTGCAGCCCTCCAGGTGTTTCTGGTCTTCAACTCCCATCATTCCTGACCATTGGCCATGCTGCCTGGCACTGATGGGAGTTGGAGTCCGACGACATCTGGATGGCCGCATGTGCATTTAATATGTGATCCCTGGCAGGTTGGGACATGTGTCTAGGAAATAGGCTGGTAGCTTCTGGCCCTCCTGATGTTGCTCGACTCCAGCTCATCATCATTCCTGACCATTGGCCATGCTAGATAGTTGGAATCCAAGAATGTATGAAGAACCAGACATTCCCCATTCCTGATCTAATAAATAACCTATAGAATTCTGCCCTGTGGCTTTGTTTAAGACAGTTTGATGGACACACAGGGTTCTTCTCTGTTGAATGCAGTGTCAAGGTTGCTCTACTCCACAATAGGAGATGGATCGTGTTCATGGAGAACAGGACTTTAGGCATGTCATTAGCTAGAAAATGTTGTGTGTAAGGCATCTATAAGGGGAGGGAATCTACAGGTCAACACAAAACAGCAAGAACCTAAATGCAAGGCATCTAATTTATCTACTGGAAGCTGCAGAATACCCAGATGTTAAACCTGCTTCCTTGAGGGACTCTGCCCTCTCTGGACGATCCCTCATTTTAAATATTGTGGGGTGGTTTTTGTTTTTAATAAATATCTCACTCCCCCTGCAATTCACCCCAAAACAGCTTGCAATTAAAAAACACACAAGTAAACATTATGTATTAAAAGAAACCCGTCACAGCAACAGCCAAATTATTCGAGGCCTGTAAGGCCCAGCTTGTGCATCTGCACCATTCAGATACTTCGTAAAGGGCCCCTTCTGCAACAGGAGTGGGGAGCCTGTGCCCATCAAGGCTTGGTTGGACAATGATTCCCATCAGCCAGGCTGGTCAGGGATGATGGGAGCTGGAGTCCAGTGATTCCAGGAGGACTGCAAACTCCCATTCCCTATTCAATACTGTCTGCAACTGCCTTACAACTGTCCTGTCATAGAAGTCTTGCAAGAACCCAATACCCAGTGGAGGCTAGTCCATTGGGGCACTGCCCCACCAAGCTTAATGTGCCCCCATCTGCCTGCCTTTTGACTCATAACCAGGCCAGGGTTGGCCCTGCCTGTCGGCACCCTTAGTCTCAGCGATGCCCCTTGCAGAACTCAGCAGGGAAGAGGAGGATGGGGACAAAACTATAATCAGTTAGCTCTGCCTGTCATTGACTCTGGCTCCGCCTACTGCCGGGCTCCCTGCCTTCCGCCCCACCAGCCCCAATGAGCACCAGCCACCAAAGTCATTAACCCCCAGATAACCATCTAGTGCTCCTATCAACCGCGCCTCCATCCTCATATCACTCAGAAGGTCCTCCGGCGTTTGCGGGTTCTCCCCTTCTCCCTCTCCCTCTCTCCTTGTTTCCTTCTCTCTCTCTCATCGTCATCGTGCCTGGGGTTATGAACTTTCGAGCTCCTGCAGCTGCCCCTTGCTGGAGGACAGATGGAGCTCGCTGGACTGTCAGACAGAGCCAGTCCCATGGAGTTTCCCTGGGGCTATCCTCCAGCTGTAAACAGTCGGTGCCTAAGGGGAACCTAATCTCAGCCCCCATCCTGCTGCCCCACTCCCCAGCCTCTTTCGCCTTGCCTAGCGCGGTTCCTCGGATGGAGGATGGGCAGATAAATGACCTTCCCAGATTCCCCCCCCTCCCGTTTTTCCCCCTTTCCTTTTTTCTTTTTGAGGAAACTTCAGCATGAGTTGGCCTGTTGAGATGGAAGTCGCCTTGCCCACCCTGAGTACTGGTTAGGCAGGAGCTGCACGGGGCGATCTGGCTTCCCCGCTAAGCCATCGGCGGCCTGTCAAATCTCTGCCCAGCTGAGTAACTGACGTATTTTTCAAGAGCATCATTTGGAGACACAATAAAAATAGAAGCTCGTACTCGCGACCGGCAGCGGCTCCCCTCCCTAGGAAGCCGAGAGGAGGAAAGGGCGCACTGTCTGATTCTAAACAAAGCCTCTGCTTTCATTTAGAGTAGGATGCTAGTCTTGGGGGAAAGGGAGCCCTAAACGCTATAGGGAAAGGAGGGGGGGTCACACTTACTTCTTAGGATCCCAAGGAGACAGAGGCAGATCAGAAGAGCCATTGAAGCGGGTGGGCGAGGAATCTTCTCCCTCAAAATAAAGACATTGCCTCTGTCCTTACGCGTTCCACACACCCCCTCCAATATGGGGGGGGTTTACAATCCAAGTGGTGCAGGCGGTTCCGGCAGCTCCTAGGATTGAATGAGGTGTGTGTGTGTGTGGAGGTGGGGAGACTGCAGAGAATGGAGGCTTCTCTGAGTTGTTTTGGGGGGGGGGGGGCACCGCAATCTCTAACCCAGCCCAAGTTCCTTCTAAGTCGCCCCCCACCTTTCGGCCGCTGTCCGTGGTGCTGAAGTCCAAGCCGGCGCTTCCTCTCTTGGGGCAACGGCGCGCTCTCCGTGGTGCTGGAGCGCTTTGCCGCTGTCCCTGGTGCTGAACAGGACAGTCAGCCCCGCCGGAGAGCCATGCGCAAAAACCCGGGAGCCCCCATTCACTCACTCACCCACCTACCCACGCCTCGACCTCGCCTGGCTCGCCAAGGCGATGCGCAGGAGAACCTGTGAAGGGGCCGAGGCGAGATGATGCTCAGGAGGGCGGGGGGGGGGGGAGAGAGAGAGAGGCAAGTGCCAGGATGCTCCAGGCTCTCTCTACATTTGGCGTCCTCTCTCTCTCTCTCCAGCGCCTTGGCTCCGGCTGCTCCCCTTGACGCAGAGGCCACCCCTGAGGAGCTGGCGAGCGCTGGCTCTTACGTCCCCGGAACACACGGGCCGATCCAGGTCCGCGGGGACCCATCCGCCGTCTGCCGCTAGAGGCGGAGGACGGGGAAGGGGGGGAGGTGGCTGCCCTTTTCCCAGCGCAGGGGAGCGGAAGCGAGCGCCTCAGAAGCTCGGAGATGAAGATGGACAGGACCACGCCGGCATCCTCAGGACTGGCCTATACCGAGTCCTCCTGATGGAGCGCATTGCTTGGTATATATTCAGGATATGGAGTAGAGTAGAAATCTGAAGGATGGGAGAAAGGGCTAAGATATTTGCTTGTATTTAGATGGCTCTCTCTTTGTGTGTGTTATTTTCTTTGTCGCGCAGACATAAAGGTACGGCTATGGGGAGTGGGAGAGACAAAGTCTTAATGCTCTGTAAAGACCCTCTGCCCCGCCTTGTGCAAGTCTGGATGAGTATGGGAGAAGGGGGGGGGGAGACTCCTTCCAGGGGGGAGAGAGAGATAAAGAAAAATGGGTACACGAGGGAAAGAGACGGAGGAAGCCGACTTATACTGAGTCAGACCACTGGTCTATCCGGTTCAGTGTTGTCTACATCAGGGGCTCCCAAGCTGTGATTTTTGCACTGCCAAAGGTTAGCAGGCTTTGTTCAGGGGATCCGAGGCATTGCTGCATTAAATAGGCATATTGAGTTTCAAATTGCCTTTTTACTGCTTCTTCCTTCCTTCCTTCCTTCCTTCCTTCCTTCCTTCCTTCCTTCCTTCCTTCCTTCCTTCTTAAAATTATCTTATTAAATGTATAATAAACAAGACAGGCAGGGTATTCCAATGAGTCAACAAAAGACGGAAGGAACTGAGCACGCTCAGGTATAAGGTAAGGAGATGAAAGGTATAAAGAAAAATACCTGAAGAAACTTGTACAGAAGAGGCAACACGGCAGCATCACAAGATAAGACATAAACAGCAGATCAAAAACTCATATAATCAAAAAGAGCGCCGGATGAAATTGTATTTGAATGGCATTTGCCATCCGTGTGACTGTGTCATTAAGTAAGCTACAAAAACCCACTACAGTAGACAGTTCAAAGAGTGTGCTTACCCTCTGAGAACCTGGAGTGGGTGGGTCAGTTATCTGATGTGGCTATAAATAAGGCTTTTTTAAAAAACCAGCTTGCTTTTTAAATTTATTGTATTGTATTCTATTGCCTTACCATTTTAATTCTGAGATACAATTAGAAATCAACTAGCACAGCCCATTTCAATTGCTTCAATGGGCAGAAATTTCATGACGTGATACACCAAGGCAGTTGAGCAATATCCAAGTAGTCCAATAGTCTACAATGACCAGCAGCCGCTCTCCAAGGGCTCCCCAGGGGATGTTTCCAGCCCTACCTGGAGATGCCGGGGATTGAACCTGGAACCTTCTACATGCCAAACAGATGCTCTAACACTAAACCAAGGCCCTTCACTGATGGGACACTCAGTTATACTGTGCCAGACCACTGGTCTCTCTAGGTGAGTAGTGTCTACTCCGCTCCAACTGATAGCAGCTCATTCCCAGCCCTAGTTGCAGATACTGGAGACTGAACCTGCATGTAGTGCAAACACTCTACCACCCAGCTACAGACAGATCTGTTACAGTATGTGCATATCTTCTTCTTCTTTGGCGATCACTCGTAGCCGAGTGAGATTGTCTTCCATAAACACAGTTTTAACAATGAGTCCGTAAGTGACTGTGGAGGCCAGTTCTGGATCCACACGTCCTTCCACAGTGGGGACATTGGTTTCCGGGCGGGAGCTGATCACGGTGTGGATTTGCCAAGCGTGCCTTCCTCCTACCACGTTTCTCCCTTGCGTCCTGAGTTCGAGTGTCTTCAAAGCCCATGACACCATTGGTAAAGGCTGTTCTCCAACTGGAGCACTCACAGGCCAGTGTTTTCCAGTTGTCAGATGATCCAGCGAGTGGATATATATATGTGTGTGCATATATAGTATGTAAGCAGAAGCAAGCACTGGAGAGAATTATATACTTCCCACCTTGTAGTATGTGAGAGCCAGAAAGTGGGGGTGGAAGGGGAGAGATCCCCTCCCTGTTTATTGTAGGAAAAGGTATTCATTGTGGTCAAGTATGTAGAACAAACCTATCCATTCTGAAGGAAATCAGACCCGAGTGCTCACTGGAAGGACAGATCCTGAAGCTGAGGCTCCAGTACTTTGGCCACCTCATGAGAAGAGAAGACTCCCTGGAAAAGACCCTGATGTTGGGAAAGATGGAGGGCACAAGGAGAAGGGGATGACAGAGGACGAGATGGTTGCATAGTGTTCTCGAAGCTACCAGCATGAGTTTGACCAAACTGCGGGAGGCAGTGGAAGACAGGAGGGCCTGGCGTGCTCTGGTCCAGGGGGTCACCAAGAGTCGGACACAACTAAACGACTAAACAACAACAACAAAAATGTACAGGAGGCATGCGTGAGTGTATTGTTTTGATCATGTGCAAGAGGTTCCATGAGTGTGATTCTGGGTACCTGCACAATAATTCCTGAAGCTTACATGCATCGTTATCTGTGTGTGTGAAAGAGAGAGTGTGTGTAACAGGATGATAGTTCTGTGTGCATCATCCTTCCATCCATTGATACTGGATGTTGGAAAATTCAGAAGAAAAGAAAGAACTTATTTTTGTAGTTAAACTATGGGATTCCCTCTGGCAGGAGGCAGTGATGGGCACCAACTTGGATGGCTTTAAAAGATTTGACAAATTCATGGAGGAGAGGGCTATCAGCAGCTACTGGCCAGTGGTCATTCCTCTGTTGGAGGCTTCATGCCTCTGAATGCCAGGTGCTGGAGGATCACAGGCAGAGTGATTCAGGTCCTGCTTGTGTGATTCCCAATGGAGCATCTTGCTGGCCATTGTAAGAACAGGATGCTGGAGTAGACTGGTCATTGGACTGATTCAGTGGGGTTCTTCTTATGAGTGAATAAGCCACGGTTGTACAATCTGTATCAACACTCCTTTCCTGTACTGTATGGCTGCGCTTCTGGTGTGGGAACTCAAGAGTGGTACCTTGGGTTACAGATGCTTCAGGTTACAGACTCCACTAACCCAGAAATATTACCTCGGGTTAAGAACTTTGCTTCAGGATGAGAACAGAAATCGTGCCCTGGCGCCGTGGCGGCAGCAGGAGGCCCCATTGGCTAAAGTGTTGCTTCAGGTTAAGAACAGTTTCAGGTTAAGAACGAACCTCCGGAATGAATTAAGTACTTAACCCGAGGTACCACTGTATGACTTTAAGTGTGAGAGAGTGTATGTGTTTGAGTTGTGCGAGCCTTTGTGTGGCGTTAGCTGCACACGGGTATGTCTGTGTTTTTAAGTTAAAGGTAAAGGGACCCCTGACCATTAGGTCCAGTCGTGGCAGACTCTGGGGTTGCGGCGCTCATCTCGCTTTACTGGTCGAGGGAGCCGGCGTACAGCTTCCGGGTCATGTGGCCAGCAGGACTAAGCCGCTTCTGACGAACCAGAGCAGTGCACGGAAATGCCGTTTACCTTCCTGCTGGAGCGGTACCTATTTATCTACTTGCACTTTGAGGTGCTTTTGAACTGCTAGGTTGGCAGGAGCAGGGACCATGTGTTTAGTTGGCAGGAGCAGGGACTGTGTGTTTAGTTGACTCCATATGCTTTTTTGTGGAGAACCGATTGGAGAAAGGAGAAACTGAAACAAAAATTGACATGGTCGCACATCCCTAACACACACACACCGTGACAGCAGAACAGTGCATTTAATCTCTCAGTGCGCTTCCCTGGCGCACATATACCATTTTGCGTGCTGTCTTGTTTACAAACACGAAGCCTTTCTGACTGAGCAGGCGACTGGAACGCATTGCACTCAGCTCTGCCCCCCAAACCACCTAGGGTTTGGCCAGGAAGAGGAATGTGGGGGGGGGGGGCTAGACTGAAACCAGCCAAATTCAAAGCAGGCTCCATTTAGGTCAGTCAGGGCTTAACCCACAAACAAGGCCTGATGGATGCCTGGGGAGGGGGCTGGCTGCTGGAGGGGGGGGGGGTAGGCAGGACACAAGAAGCCGCCCAGATGAACAGCCTGGTCTTTGTTTTCATTCAGTTTATCGGAAGCATCTACACACCTTCATACAAATACACCCCAGGGCAGTTCACAAGAAGAAATGTCCATTTCTTCATGAAAGCATTACCAAAATGTAATTATAATGCATCTGATGAAGTGATCTCTAGTTCTTCAAAAGCTGTGATGCATATGAATGTGATTCCTGCATTTAGCTAGCTGTGATTTCTTCGATTTTGCAATCTTCTTTGCTCAAGCTTCCCCGGGCCCCAAATATTTTTTTTAAATAAATTCATATGAACGCCCATTTTGTAAGCTTGTATTTTTACACTACTGTTTTCAATGTTTCATGCTGTATTTCTGTTTTAGTTTTAACAATATTCTTGACCCCGTTTTTATGCTGTGTACACATCTTTGAGATTTTTCAAAAATAAAAAATGATTGTTATGTGTTTTGTGGGTGAGGTTGGGGCTCAGTCCGGATATCATCTGGGGTCCTCTTCCAATATACGAGAGCAAGCTTGCCAAACCAGGTCCATTATCAAGTTAACGGCTGGCTAGTTAAGTGCCACGATTTAACATCCCCAAAGAAGTCGCTCTGTTGCCATAAAACAACTCAGTGGGCTTCCACCCCCCGCCCTGCTTCATGAACTTGCCAGCGTTGTGTGTGAGAGCTGAAAAGTGGAACGCTAGAAGCTGCAGACAGAGAGTCTGTCCTGGATCTAAAACTGTGACCAATGGAACAGCAAGATCTGCTGAGGTGTTAATGCTGTGAGCCCCTCCACCCTACGCTCAGGTTGTATGTAGATCTATCTACCTATCCCAAATGCATCACGGTCTCCTCTTGTTCCAAAGAAACTGAACCCTGGGCAGGTGCTGGAACAGCTGGAGTTTCTCACTGCTTGCAGATTGGGGCGGTATGTCACAATAAGAAGCAGTTTGTAAATGCTTTAAATTTGAATAAATCAATAAACCCACAGCATGGTCCCACCAAGTCCAAGAGAAGCTGTCTCCACATTTTACATTCCTTGTTTCTTTTGGTTTCATTTTTTTTTTAAATAATCTTTTTAAATAAAATTTTCAAATTTACGAATTCTTTTAAAAACACAATCACAACAAATCTCTCCTACCCGTTGATTTCCAATCCAACCTTCCATGGTGTTGTTTTATTCCCTGATAAAGCTGCTATGTTGCTTACATTTTATCCATCAAGGAGATGAAAGAACTACACAACTTTTAGAAGACATCTGAAGGCAGCCCTGTAATGGGAAGGGCTTTTGTTTTAATGTTTGACATTTTACGATGTTTTTATATGTGTTGGAAGCCGCCCAGAGTGGCTGGGTAAACCTAGCCAGATGGGCAGGGTATAATCAGCATCAGCATCCATTATATACGTTAATTCCAAATGGTTAAACTACAGATTCTCATCTTTTGCTATACTTCAAATCCTACGTTTAACAGAACCATGGTATTTCCCCCCCAAATGGAAATATTACACAATGGCAATGTTTTGCGGGATATTTGAAGGTTCCCTTTGGTTTCAATAGCAAGGTCAACAGCCGTGTTTCTCAAGTTCCTTCCCTGCTCGCCCCCCTCCCCACCCCATTCAAACAGCTCCCCTCCCTCATCGGAAAGTCAGGAGGTCAGGAAAGGCAGGCGCAAGGGCAGCCATGCAGATGGTGTCTGGCATTTGCTCTTCTGTTCTAGCCAGGCGTGATGCTCTGGGCCAGAATGCCTGTCCATGCGTGAAGAGCCTATGGAACAGAAAGGCAGGCTGCACAGGGGGTGAGGGGAGCTGGAAGAGAAGACAGCGCTCTCCTAGTTAGCTGGACTAATGGCTTTGTCTGTAGTCAGCTGTAGGAACCGAGAGGCGGCCTCTAACTCACCTGCTTTGCACGCAGAATATCCCAGGTCCAACCCTTGGCGTCGCCAGGTAGAGCTGGGAATGCCCCCTGCCTGAAACCCCGGAGAACTGCTGCCAGTCAGTGTAGGCGGTGTTGAGTTCGATGAGCCAACGGTTTGATGCTTTTTAAGGCAGTATCCCATGGGATGCAGGTGGCGCTGTGGGTTAAACCACAGAGCCTAGGACTTCCCAATCAGAAGGTCGGCGGTTTGAATCCCTGCGACGGGGTGAGCTCCCATTGCTCGGTCCCTGCTCCTGCCAACCTAGCAGTTCAAAAGAACGTCAAAGCGCAAGTAGATAAATAGGTACCGCTCCGGCGGGAAGGTAAAAGGTGTTTCTGTGCACTGCTCTGGTTCGCCAGAAGCGGCTTAGTCATGCTGGCCACATGACCCGGAAGCTGAACGCTGGCTCCCTCGGCCAATAAAGTGAGATGAGCGCCGCAACCCCAGAGTCGGCCACAACTGGACCTAATGGTCAGGGGTCCCTTTACCTTTACCTTTAAGGCAGTATCCTACGTCCCCCTTTTTTTTTGGAGAAGGGCCATAGTTCAGCCGCAGAACATCTGCTTTGCCTGTAGAAGGTCCCAGGTTCATTCCCTGGAGTTCTGGTACGACATCTGCTGACATCTGTGCAAGCGCAACAGCTGTCTCAAATATCCGCACCTGGGAAGCGACTGCGGTGTGTGTTTTCAAACCAAGTGGAAGCTGGTTTGAGGGGGAAACGCTCCAAGTGGGTCAAGAGGACCGCAGTGCCTCAAGGACCGACTCTCTCCATGTGAACCAACCTAGACCCTGAGATCACCCTGTGAGGCTCTTCTTTGTGTACCTCCTCCACGTTGAGTTTGGCAACCCGAGAACGGGGCCTTTTCTGCAGTGGCTCCCCATTTGTGGAATGCTCTTCCCGGGGAGGTTCGGCTGGCACCTTCGTTATACACCTTTAGGCACCAGGAGAGAACGCTCCTCTTCAACAAGCCCTTTGGCTGGTACCCTTTTAAATGTGTTGTGGGAGGGGGGAAATTCTTGGTTTGTTTTTATTATGTATTTTGTGTTTTGTATAATTTTATGTTGTGAACCACCCTGAGATCTAGGGATGAAGGGTGGTATTTTATTTTAACAACAATTCTCAAGAAACTATGGCATAGTGTGGCTCATGTCATGTGTACATGGCGTCGCATACGGGCAACAGGAACGCACTGGAGCCAGAGTAATGTGTACACAGACTCAAGTGTTGCCACTGTAGAACTCAACAGGGAGCTCTAGCACCACCTAGTGTTGGCCTCCCTGCCTTCTGCCCTACCAGTCGCAACAGCCGCCGCTGACTCTCTCTGTGTGTGCGATATACACTCATTTGTATCCTTTTCCCGCCAACCACGGTGCTCTGATGATTCAGCATCCCTGCCTTTAATAATTCACAATCGCCCGAGAGTGAGACGAGCATTTAGCCTGGGAAGCGGGAGCTGGATGATGAGTCAAGTCTAATAAAAGAAGTGGTGGGGACATTGCAAGGAATACAAATGTTGTCCTCCTCCTCTCTCCACCGCGTCCTCCCTCCAACCCCACCCTTATTGTGTTTGGTTTGCACCCTTATTGTGTTTTCTTCTGGCCCTTGATGAAGAGCAGTTCCTTCCCTGAAGTCTCTTCTTCAAACACCGGATCCAAGAGCAGGGCAGGAGACCATGTTGAGGCTGAGAGGGCAGGACAGCTCCTTCCACACAGTCCTCTCAGACTGTGCGGGCAGATCTCTCCCCCAAACACAGTTTGACCTTGGGATGTGATTCCCCGCACCCCAATATTTTTGTCTGGTGCCTCTCCTGCAAATTTCCCTCTGTGTGTTTGAGACACACACACACACACACACACAGAGAGAGAGAGAGAGAGAGAGAGAGAGAGAGAGAGAGAAGAAGAAGAAGAAGAAGAAGAAGAAGAAGAAGAAGAAGAAGAAGAAGAAGAAGAGGAGGAGGAGGAGGAGGAGTTTGGATTTGATATCCCGCTTTATCACTACCCGAAGGAGTCTCAAAGCGGCTAACATTCTCCTTTCCCTTCCTCCCCCACAACAAACACTCTGTGAGGTGAGTGGGGCTGAGAGACTTCAGAGAAGTGTGACTAGCCCAAGGTCACCCAGCAGCTGCATATGGAGGAGTGGGGAATCGAACCCGGTTCACCAGATTACGAGTCCACTGGGGGCCCTCAACACAATCAGGGTGGCCAGATCCCCAAGGCTGACCTGAAGTCTCCAGTTTTATCTCACCCCATCCAGGTGGCAGGAGGAAGGCCTGAATCTCCAGGAGGGTGAGAGTGACTTATTCCCCCCCCCCTTTTAGAAAGATAGATAGATGATAGAGATAGATAGATAGATGATAGATAGATGATAGATAGATAGATAGATAGATAGATAGATAGATAGATAGATAGATAGATAGATAGATGATAGATAGATAGATATAATTTATTACAGTCAGAGACCAGCTTATAAAACACACTTGGGGGTACAATCCCAGAAGGAAAACAAACATTTAAAACAATGTACAACAATATATTTAACATTTATAAATGCGATAAGCGTTAAGACACTTAAAACTTTAAGATAAGCTACTGCAGAGAGATGACCCAGAGTCACCCATGGAACCGAGTTTGGGGGTTTTCTTAACAAACTAGTTTGAGTCGGGGGATGGTCTGCGCCTCCAGATCTGTACACAGAATCTGGCGACCATCCGAGTCGTCTTATGATCTTTGCCTAACAGGAAAAGGAACCCTTTCTTCTAGTACAGTGGTACCTCGGGTTGCATACGCTTCAGGTTACAGACTCCGCTAACCCAGAAATAGTACCTCGGGTTAACAACTTTGCTTCAGGATGAGAACAGAAATCGTGCTCCATTGGCACGGCGACAGCAGGAGACCCCCATTAGCTAAAGTGGTGCTTCAGGTTAAGAACAGTTTCAGGTTAAGAACGGACCTCCGGAACGAATTGAGTACTTAACTAGGGGTACCGCTGTATTACGAAGACTGTGCATGTAGCTTGCAAGCTTCAGCCTGGCTGCAAATGATTGCGTAGTGTCTCTGGGGTGGGGGTCTGTTCTCCTCTGCTCCCCCTCCCCCTCTTCCAATTAACATCCCTCCAGCATATTGTGAATCAGCCACAGTACCACAACCTTGTTGGCATCTGTAAAGGTCACACTGTTCTGTGCCAGCTGCCTACTTTGGTAATGGAGTTTCCATGTTTGAGGGCAAATGCGCAGGGCCCTTGGAGGAGGGGGGAAGAGAATGGGGCCCAGGGAAGCACTTTTGGAGTGTGCCTTTCCGCTAAGGCGTTTCAAAGGACGACAACAGCAAATTTCGCGTCTCCAGGATTGATTCACCAGGGAAGCCTCCTCAGTGGCCTAGAAACATGTTCTAGAGGCTGGCAGATGTGGGAGATGTCATTAGTTTGATTATGGCAAGGAAGGAAGAATTGATGCGTTGACAGGTTCTCGTCATTTCGCCATCTGTAGAAGAGTAGCAGTGTAGGGAACGGGATGGGGGGGCTGTTCTTATTCGCTTTGGACAGGGGTGCCTCTCTCCTTGCCCCTTGGGATTCTTCCTTAGTGACAAACCCCCAGGTCACACCCCTCACTAGCCCAAACCCTCCAACTTCTCTCTGATGAAAATAGGGACGTCCTATTCAATAATGAATGGGATGCGGGTAGCACTGTGGGTTAAATCACAGAGCCTAGGACTTGCTGATCAGAAGGTCGGCAGTTTGAATCCCCATGGTGAGCTCCCGTTGCTCGGTCCCTGCCCCTGCCAACCTAGCAGTTCGAAAGCACGTCAAAGTGCAAGTAGATAAATAGGTACCACTCTGGCGGGAAGGTAAACGGCGTTTCCGTTCGCTGCTCTGGTTCGCCAGAAGCTGCTTAGTCATGCTGGCCACATGACCCGGAAGCTGTACGCCGGCTCCCTTGGCCAACAAAGCGAGATGAGCGCCGCAACCCCAGAGTCGGCCACGACTGGACCTAATGGTCAGGGGTCCCTTTACCTTTACTCAATAATGATGAATAACAATATTTAATAATATATATTTCTCTCTCACTTGCTTTCTCTAACCTAGCCTTTCCTGCAGTAAGGAATCTGGGCCTGGGCTTTGCCATCTCAGACGTCAGGCTCCTCCACTCCAACCAATTCCCTGCCCCTAGAAAGCCAGCACATCAGGGAAAGACCCAACTCTCCTCCTGGGCACACTAGATTTCTACGCGCAGGGTTGTTGCTGTTTCTTGCAAAGGAGCACTTGGTGTGCACTACAGATCAGCCATGTGCACATTATGCGTTGACCCTGGAAGAGGAAGCTGTCCCCCACCTTGCAGCAATGTACTACCCATTTTCACACCCTACCTGAGTGGGCAAGCTAGCAGCTTGAGTGTGAAGAACAGAAATATGAGGTTTGTTCACCTTCTGTTGAGAATGATGCACTGTAGGTGGCAACCCAGCACATATGCATTAATGCTTTAGTCCCAAACACACCATCCCTTTAATGCACATTGCTTCCCCCTAAAAAATTCTGGGAACTGTAGCTTGCCCCTTTGCAGGGCTACTGTTCTCAGCACCCCAAGCAAACTACAGGTCCCAGAATTCTTTGGGGGAAGCCATGTGCTTTAAATGGATAATAATAATAATAATAGTAATAATAATAATAATAATAATAATAATAATAATAATAATAATTTATTATTTATACCCCACCCATCTGGCTGGGCTTCCCCAGCCACTCTGGGCGGCTTCCAAAAAAATATTAAAATACTGTAATGCATCAAACATTAAAAGCTTCCCTAAACAGGGCTGCCTTCAGATGTCTTCTAAAAGTCTGGTAGTTGTTGTTCTCTTTGACATCTGGTGGGAGGGCGTTCCACAGGGCGGGTGCCACTACCGAGAAGGCCCTCTGCCTGGTTCCCTGTAACTTGGCTTCTCGCAGCGAGGGAACTGCCAGAAGGCCCTTGGTGCTGGACCTCAGTGTCCGGGCAGAAGGATGGAGGTGGAGACGCTCCTTCAGGTATACTGGACTGAGGCCATTTAGGGCTTTAAAGGTCAGCATCAGCACTTTGAATTGTGCTCGGAAACGTACTGGGAGCCAACGTAGGTCTTTCAAGACCGGAGTTATATGGTCTCGGCAGCCGCTCCCAGTCACCAGTCTGGCTGCCGCATTCTGGATTAATTGCAGTTTCCGGGTCACCTTCAAAGGTAGCCCCACGTAGAGCGCATTGCTGTAGTCCAAGCGGGAGATAACCAGAGCATGCACCACTCTGGAGAGACAGTCCGTAGGCAGATAGGGTCTCAGCCTGCGTACCAGGTGGAGCTGGTAGACAGCTGCCCTGGACACGGATTTGACCTGTGCCTCCATGGACAGCTGTGAGTCCAAAATGACTCCCAGGCTGCGCACCTGGACCTTCAGGGCACAGTTACCCCATTCAGGATACCCTCTGGATAGTGCAAATGTGACTTTCAGGTGTCAAACCATGTTCCAATGTCCTGTTTTCACTTGTTTGTATATTACTTTAAAATTGCAAGGTTCAAAAACTATAGCAAAAAGCTCCCCTTCAGTGCACACAAAGGAGCATTTGGACAGTTGAAGTGCTCGCTAGAAAACGCTGTGGTTACAGTGTTTGTCGCCTCAGTGAGGAAGTGGCCTTTCTCTCGAAGCACCAACGGTGATGAGGGAGGAATCTCCGTCCTTGGTATCCATGGCAACTGGTCCAGAGAGTCCCCCACTGAACCACCACATGCATTTTTCAACAGACTCCATGCACACAAGCAGACACCTGGCTTGTGAGCAGCAAAAACAGCTGGAGCAGACACCCTCCTTCACCTCTCGCCAAGGGCACTTCAGGGTGGCGAAAGAGGCTGCATCTCTTTCAGCAAGGCCCGAGGCTAAAGGACCCAGCGTCTGGCTTGATTGCCACATCCTGTTCACCGTCTTTGGTGGCCAAGTTTTCCCTGGGAATGAGCTAGCCGCTTGCATCTTCCTCCATGCCCTCAGATGTATTTGCCAAGCGCTGAGGGGAAAAGATGCTGTTTCTAGTTGGAGCTCCCTCACAGATCAGGTTCAGCATTGCTGCTCTCCATTTCCAAAGCTACTTAGGTCTTGCAAAGGTCTGCTTAGTTGCCAGGCTTTACATGTGAGCCATTCAGCTGCTCTGGTTTAACAACCCACTTCCTCTGAGCTTAGACTCCACCTATTTCCTCATTACATAGTGTTACGGAAATTACCGGGGGGGGGGGACATCTTTAAAGTTAAATATTACAAATATTATGCCTGAATGTATCCTTTCAACTTGACAGCTCAGGGAAGTTACCTAGCTTTAAAAATAATATAAAATCATCTCCTTTCCCAGTTTCCTCCATTCCAAAGCTATTTTCCCCTTGAAAAAGGACTCCAGGAAGTTCCCAGTGGTGACAATTGTTGGGCTCATTGTTAGCCAAAGGAAGCCAAATCTCATCACCTGACTCGCCTCAGCCTCCAGACATGCAAAGGAACTTCTATTGTACTTTTGGGTGGTGGGTACTTAAGACATATTTGTCTATGATAATCTTATACCTGAGTCTTGCCCTGCCATGTCTGCTTATGCTAATCTTGTACCAAGGACTTGTCTGGACATGTTTGCCAAGATTAAGCCATCCCCTTTTGTGACATGTCAGTGATGTAGCAATGATGTAGCAATGATGCTGTACGAACTGTATTCTGGGATATGGTGGGAAAGTTTTAAAAGTCTTTGTCACCCCATCCTCGGGGTTCAAATTGCGCAATAAACTTTGGTCTACAGCTATTTGCTCCGTTTGGCTGGACTCCTTCCTTTATCCCGCAGGTGACTGAGCTGGGTGACGACGAGCTGGGTGACTGAGCAGCCTCACACCTAGATTTTTCCGTAACAATAGTCTGTATTATTATTATTGTTGTTGTTGTTGTTGTTACTATTTTACAGTCATCAAGGGAGTGTTAAAAAATATGTTCTTTCCCTGGAGGGAATCCAAATGTCCTCCGAGAGCAGGAGTAGTCAACCGTTTTATACCTACGCTTTTGAATTATGGTGCTGGAGGAGACTCTTGAGAGTCCCATGGACGGCAAGAAGATCAGACCTCTCCATTCTGAAGGAAATCAGCCCTGAGTGCTCACTGGAAGGACAGATCGTGAAGCTGAGGCTCTAATACTTTGGCCACCTCATGAGAAGAGAAGACTCCCTGGAAAAGACCCTGATGTTGGGAAAGGCACAAGGAGAAGGGGACGACAGAGGATGAGATGGTAGGATGGTGTTCTTGAAGCTACCAGCATGAATTTGATCAAACTGCGGGAGGCAGTGGAGGACAGGAGTGCCTGGCGTGCTCTGGTCCATGGGGTCACGAAGAGTCGGACACGACTAAACGACTAAACAATAACAATGCAACTTTCTTGATGGTAAAATTTCCTTTCCGCCCACCAGTGCTCTATGGAAGGAGGATTCAGCTTGTGCTGTAGAACCCTCTACCGCCCACCTAGAATCCAGAAACGCCCACTATTGGGCAGTAGGAACCAGGTTGACAACCCCTGTCCTAGAGAAAGGGAAAAAGACTCACAAGAGGAAGGCACAAGACAGGTTTGGTTTAGCTTAACAGAACCCCAAACCTTGGCTCGTGCCGAAAAGTAAGGTGGCTTGCTTGCATTATTGTCCAAAGCGCTCTTATACAGTTCAGCAAAGCAAATCCCACGTACAATTCCGAATGTAACATCCGTAGCTGCTTCAGCACAACCGAACTGCAAAACTGGTCTGAGCTGGATTTCTTCTGCAGGCTACTTGTTTTTCTGCTGATTCATTAAAAAGGCGGGGGGGGGGGGCCCTCCTGCCCCTCCTCCTTCAGCAGGAATGCAGCTGGTGAGATAAGAAGGCCTCCAAAGGCCTTGAGCATTTCTAAGCAACTAGCATAGAATTCTAGGGCTGGGAAGGGACCCCCAAAGGTCATCCAGTCAACCCCCTGAAATAAAACCTGCTGTAGCTTTAATCTAACAGAAGACAAAGTTGATATACGAATTTTTCCACATTCACATTCTCTTTGTAAACTCTTGCTAAGGTACAAAAGAGGAGAAACAGTTTACAGTGCAATCTTATGCCTGCTGTCTCAAGAGAAGGTCCCGTTGAGCTCAAGGCACTTACTTCTAGGTAAACATGCGTAGACTGCAATGCTAACTGTACCTCCTAGGTAGTAATGCAAATCCTACGGATTTCAGAGGGGCTTCGTTTGGAGTAGCCAAGCAGAGAGATAGGTGTGCACAATAACATTAGAAAAAAACAAAGTATGATATTTTAAACAGCTGAAAATAAGTTTTCATTTATTACACAGCAGACAGATAAACGCCATTAGGAGCAAGATTATAAAACCAAGAAGACCTGGAGAAAAGGAAAAGGAATTTGGGAGAGGGCATTCTGAGTGGACCACCAGGCCCTGCACCTTCCTCCCTCACAATTCTTCCTTCTCACAAGGTTGATAGCACCTTCTAAGTGTCTTTATTTTGTTTTGAACAGTGCACACAGTATTATTGATTTGCAAGGAAACCCTGCTCTAGAAACTGTCTATAGGAAGAGCCGTCTATTATACATGAATGAGTAATGGAGCCTTCCTGACTAGAGGCAGTCTACCAGCTTCTTTGGAAGGCGGCAATAAAGAAGGAGGTAACCAGGCCTGATAACAGGAGGGCCTCATATGCTCCAAAAATAAATAGCACACCCTGTGGTAATCCCTCGCTATGACGTCACCGTGAGGATTGAGGGTATTAACACCTAGGGATTCTCGCCATGCCATTGGCCACTCGTGCCCTGACGTCACCAAATAGCTGTTCGTCACCCTCCCCCATATTTCCTGGGAGGTACATCTTCTTGCGTCACATTGGACAGCAGCCAATTGCGAGGGAAGTTTTCCAGGATTCCAAACTGCGCCCCCCCCACCCCGCTTTTTCCATCCCACTTCAGGGCAAGAGCTATTTCTCATAAATTTCCGCCCGTTTCCTTGACACAACTTCCGCTTCCTGTCAATACATATAAGACCCGCCCATGGGTGTTTGTTCCTGTGCGAGTAACATTCGAGTCCAACAACACCGGAACTTCCGGTGGACTTTGGAAGTCATTTTAATTCTCGAGCTGCGTATGGAGTAGCGTAAAGCCGCTCTAGGCAAAACCGGAGGCTTTTCTCTACGGCCGCTCTTGGTGCCGCTCTATACCTTACAATCTCTATGGTAGAAGGATCATTTTCTTAATAAAGCTCCCCAAGTCACCCAAAGGAGGAGCAGCTGATACTTCTGTGAAGCATATTGGAAACACGACATTCTGGCCCCTACGGCGTCGCTCTAGGGCTCACCACCTCTGTCACCGAAGGTAGCGATAGAACCGGGCATCGGGATTCCACTTCCGCTCGGGCCCGGAAGCGCCCGTCTCCATGACGACGGCGCCGTGCGTGCGCCCGCGCGGGCCTCCGCCGTCACCTCCTGCCGGCGTGGCTCCTCCTCTTCCTCCTCCTCCTCCCCCGCCCGCGCGCCGATGGGGGGAGGAGCAGGATGCGGGTCGTCACTTCCGACTGCGGGCCCTTCCCGGCCGCCATCTTGCGGTGTGGGGGGACGCGGGGGGCCCGGGGGCCGCGGCGGGCCGCTCGATGGGAAGATGCAGCGGACGGGGCCGGGCGGGGCGGGGCCTGGCGCCGTGCTGGGGGCGGGGCCTGGCGCCGCGCTGGGGGCGGGGCCGGGGCGCGCGCTGCTGAGGCGGGAGCTGCGGCTCCTCGAGTCCATCTTCCACCGCGGCCACGAGCGCTTCCGCATCGCCCGCGCCTGCCCGGACGAGCTGGGCTGCGAGTTCCTGCCCGGCCCGGGCGGCGGGGGGCCCGTCCGTATCCATGGCAACATCACGGTGAGTCCCCGGGTGGGGGGGGGCGCCTTCAATTGAGCGGGAGACCCTCGCCCTCCCTCGGGGGCGGGGCTTGGAGGAGAGTGGGGTGATGGGGCGGGGCGTGTGGAACCGGGGCGGGGCGTGTGGAACCGGGGCGGGGCTTGCAGAGGTGGGGCGGGGCGTTTTCTGAGAGGGGCGGGGCGTGTGTGGGCGGGGCTTGGAGGGCGGGGCCTAAGGCGGGCCGTGGGTGGGGGTAGTTGGCAAGGTACAAGAGGGATCATGGAAAGCCCCTGTGCAAACCTACGAAAGTTGCAAACTTGGCATATCATGGTACCCTGTGTTAACACGCTGGCTGCAGGGGAGGCGGAAGCCCCATCTTCCATCAGTGCCACGTAGCTTCCAGGTCAACATGGCATGATCTAAGCCGCTCACCCTCTGCCAGCCCACTTCCAAGCAAAAGCAAAGACTTGCCCTGCCTTTGCAACTGGGACAGAAACCCAGTGGGTTGGCAGAGGAGGGTTGGAGGGATCCTCCTCCTGCCAACCTACTCACTCGCCTGCATGGAATTTCTGCTCGCCTCTGGTGACCATCCTGAGGCTTAAGCACAATGCAGGCAGCTGGGAGGCAGGGGGTTTCCCATCTTGAACACTTCCGCAACATGAGAACCCAGCGGGGCCACCCGGTAAGCCAAATGTTGGACAGACAAAAGAAAGTAGTTCTTCACACAGTGTGCAAACGATGGGATGTAATACGGACACCAAACTGGATGACTTGAAAAGAGAATTGGACAGGTTTGTGGAGGAAAAGGCCATCAAGGCTAGTCACCATGGCTATATTCTCCTTTCCCTGTCCTTTCGCCTCTGAATTGCCAGCTGCTGTTGTGCCTGAGTCCTACTTGCGGGTTTCCCAGGGGCACCTGGTTCTCCACCATGAGGACAGGATGCCAGGACAGATTGGCCTTTGAGCCTAATCCAGCAGGGTTGTTCTTATGGGAGACCAGCCTTGATTTAGCAGGGGAGGTGTGATTTATATGGGGCAGCTGCCAGGGTAACACAGTGTGCAGCATGTAGCCAAAAAGGGGTGCAGGCTGTGGCATGGAAGCAGAGATGCAGGACAGCCCAGGTGCTCCAGTGGCCTAGGTGGAAAAAGATGGGAAAGGATCAGGCGAAGAGGTGTCACTATTTTGCTTTTACGACTCAGATCTTCAGCCCTGTTGACCTTCTTAGTGGTTTAGACTGGAAATACCACTTCAGAGATCTGGGGAATGTGTAGCCCCTCAGCCCTGACCATTGGGCATCTTGGCTGCAGCTGATGTGTGTTGGGAGGCCAACAGTATCTGTAGGGACCTGAAGGATCTCCAGCTCTGGAATAACAGATGCCTGGGTCAAAAAGCAGGGAGGGTTGTTATCTCAACTAAGACCTTAGACTTGAGACCCCTTGAGATTGGACTGGCAGACTTCATTATGGCATCGAGTTAGTCCCTAGCTGCATGGCTTTAATGTTCAGAGGGCCACAAGAACCCTGGCAGGTAGAATAACATTGCTAGCCCATGGGAGCTGAAGTCAAGGTATTTAGATCAAGACTGGAGAATCTGGTGCCCTCAAGGTATCATTGGACTCCAATTCCCATCAGCCTCAGCCAGCATGGGTGATGGGAGTTGTAGTCCAGTGACATCTGGAGGACCATAGCGTCCTCATCACTAGCATAATGGGCCTGTGACAGGAAGTTGCAGAGGACTGGAGCAGAACAACATTGTCATATCTGGTTATCTCTGTGAGATGCTAACCCCCCTCGGTTTCCCCGCCTTCTCTAGGAGTCTTATCCAGCTGTCCCCCCAATATGGTCCGTGGAATCGGACGATCCCAACCTGGCGGCGATCCTGGAGCGGCTAGCAGACGTGAAGAAAGGAAATACGTTGGTGAGGCGGAGGAAGGGCCATGTCTTTGGGGGAAGGAGGGGGAGAGATTGAGCTGGAGGAGGCAGGGGTGGTGATCAGCATTCCTCCTTTTTCTATAACTTTTGTTGTCGTTGGCTTCCTTCTTGGGTAGCTTCTGCAGCACCTGAAGCGGATCATTTCCGATCTCTGCAAACTCTACAACCTTCCCCAGCATCCGGACGTTGAAATGCTGGACCAGCCTCTGCCTGCTGAGCAGGTAAGCAAGGCTCCTGGGCCAGGTGGCATTCTGCTGTATGGAGGCTGCTTGAACGGGCACAATTGGTTCTGTGTTTATTTCTGCCTGTCCGGCACGTTTCCTCTGTGCAAAACCTCTTCAGGCAGTAGCAGAGTTCACAGCAGTTGCTTCCGTGTAAGGAGAAGGAAAAGTCCACACACTGCTCTTTCTATCTAACAGCATTTATTTACATCAGCAAGCAAAGGAACAAAGAAATCCACCCGAACACCAGTCACAAGTGTACTAAAATAGGTTCAATATAGGAAGGTGTTAGGAATCAATGCCCCAGGACACTCCTGACTGCTGCCTACGCAGCAAAGTAGCAGAGTAGTGGGACTCTGGTAGACGTGGGATTACAAGGAAACACAACACACAGGAAAAATCATTCATAGACGTTTACTAAGGCATAAGTTCTTTGTCAAGAGTCCAAATACAGCATAGCTCCTCTTAGAGCAAAAAATAAATATCCAGTTTCAGCCTAAAAAGACACCACACAAATATAAATGCAAAAATATAAAGGTAAAAGAAGTCAGTTGAAGAATGAAGAAAAAGGAGGAGGAGAAAGACTGCTCACTGGGCTGCAGATAATACGCTTTCCCGTGGCCTTGGTACTAAGATAAGGCACACTGTTCAAAACAACAGCTGCTTGCTTTGAGCCGAATGGAAAGTTACAGACCTGCTAGAACGCACAAGCATGTTCCAGCTTTTATTGGCAGCTTCTGCAAATACATAAAACTTCACTCCATGACAGAAGGGGCGGTGGGCTGTGCTTTATGATGAGTTCCATATTGTCTGTACTGACCTGCAGCAGCAGTCCAGGGTTTCAGATGGGAATCTTTCCCAGCCTTAGCTGGGGATGCTGAGAATTGAAGCAGTGACCTCCTGTGTGCAATCCGGCAAACAAACATTAGAATCTTCTTCTTTTAAAATATATTTTATTAATTTTGCAAATAAAAAAATTCAAATAAACACACATTGATAAAGTAACACTGTATGTGGAGATTCTCCGATTCTCGCGACTTCCCCCCATCCCGTCCATGAAGTCTTGTGTTAAAACATCTACAACTGCATATTCATTTGTGCTCCAGTTATTATATCAAACCATATTATCCATGATATTTTTTACACTACAAGTGTGTCCATCTGCTTATGGTGGTCTCCTAAATAACTACAAGTTATTCCCCCCCCCCATTCTTTCATAAAGTTTTTATCCTCTTGATTTTCAGAAATCAAGGAAACTCAGAAACAAACATGAGAATCTTCTGTTTAACCTTTTGCCCAAGCCAAGAAACTATGACTAACAGCTCTGGAATGAGCCGCAATATTAAAATATAGTTCAAACTTGTTTTAGTTCCTTGCAGTGCAGTTCATAGGAATGCAGGAAGCGGCCTTATATTGAGTCAGACAATTGGCCCACCCAGCTCAGTTTTGTCTACACTGACCGGCAGGGACTCTCTGTGGAGTTTCCGGGGTTTGAACCTGGGACCCTCTGCACCCAAAGCAGATGTTCTGTCGCTGAGCCGCAGCCCTTTCCCAACTACATCGACTCATAAGTCTACATCCTATTGAATTCCACTGGGCTTACTCCTGGGTAGTTGGGATTGCAGCCTGTGTAGTGTTAATGGAAACGTCCTGGTTTGGTCACACAAAGTTTGCCTGTGAAAGGCTCATTCATATTTTGACATATTAAGATGAGAGATGGTTGTCTGAATGCAGTCACTTTTTATAAAACCTCTAAACAGCTTGTTTTCAGGAGTAGAGTCAGCCTAGCTTAAGGAAGCTGAGAGTTGTTGGGAGGTCTCTATTTCTCTCACTGAGCTACAACTCCCAGAGCAGTTTAGCAGTCTGTCCCTCTTCCCAGGGAACTCTGGGTGGGGATCAGGTGTCACCTAACAGCTCCCAGCGCTCTTAACAAACTACAGTTCCAGGAACTGGGAACACCATGACATCATTGCAATTTAAACATAGGTTGCAAGCGTGGCCTTACGGCAGTGTTTTCTAGTATAACTCCATGCACCTGCCCTCCTGTTTTGTTCCATAGAGCACACAGGAAGAAGTGTCCTCTGAAGAGGAAGACGAGGAGATGCCAGAGGTAAGGGGTGCATTCCTTTAAAAATTCCCCAACTCCTGTTTGCTCAGCCACCTCAATTCCACAGCCGTTCCTGTTCCTTCAGAAATGTTCAGGACAGGGGCAATAAGAATAATTTTATAACTTATACCCTGCCCGCCATGTGGACTGGAGATTTTAATGCGATAGCGAGCAAGGATTTGGATACATCCATCAGTGGTAAATAACAGACACATCCAAATCCACAACAGCCTTAAAAATGGGCTACAGAAGCCTTATGTTAAAAGGTCTATGGAGATACATTTTGGAGACATAGAGCACCCTTCCTATTTAAAGTAAAGGTACCCCTGCCCGTACGGGCCAGTCTTGACAGACTCTGGGGTTGTGCGCCCATCTCACTCAAGAGGCTGGGGGCCAGCGCTGTCCGCAGACACTTCCGGGTCACGTGGCCAGCGTGACAAGCTGCATCTGGCGAGCCAGCGCAGCACACAGAACGCCGTTTACCTTCCCGCTGGTAAGCGATCCCTATTTATCTACTTGCACCCGGGGGTGCTTTCGAACTGCTAGGTTGGCAGGCGCTGGGACCGAGCAGCGGGAGTGCACCCCGCGGCGGGGATTCGAACCGCCGACCTTTCGATTTGCAGCCCTAGGCGCTGAGGCTTTTACCCACAGCGCCACCCGCGTCCCTTCCTATTTAGCATGCAACAATTCTTGAATAGTTCCACGTGGCTTGTGCAGCTTTTGATTTCCAAGGAGAGAAAAAAAGAGAATTCAAAGCTGTCGCGAGTCAGGAATATGTCATGAGCTCTGTCTTCTTGCGTCGCAGGGGGGTTGGACTAGGTGGCCCTTGGGTCCCTTCCAACTTCACCATTCTGTGGCTCTCTTCTCGCCCCCAAGGACACAGAAGAACTCGATCACTACGAGATGAAAGAGGAGGAGCCGGCGGAAGGGAAGAAGGCGGAAGACGACGGCATTGGCAAAGAGAACCTGGCCATCCTCGAGAAAATAAAAAAGAACCAGAGGCAAGATTACTTAAATGTACGTGTCGCCAGGCGGGAGGGCAAGGCGGGGAAATGGGGGGCGGGTTGGGGGTGGAGAGGGAGAGGAGGGTCGCCCAGCTGACGTTTCAAAGCCTGCCTCTCCCTCTTTGATGCTGGGAGTGGCACATGGTTGGCTTGTGGCTTCCATGAGCCCTGGCTGTTGGCTGCACTCCCTGGGGGCTGGTGGGGGTTGGAGTTCACCTTGCCAGGAGAGCACCAGGCCAGCCCTGAGCCTGGGCGATAACTTGTCTCCGTTCTGGGGGGGGGGGGGGGGGATGGAGTAGCCTGGGGCTGGGCAGCCCGTTTTGCTAGCAACATGGGTGTAACAGTGAAATTCCTCCTCCCTCTCGCCCTCTCTCAGGGGGCAGTGTCTGGGTCTGTGCAGGCCACCGACCGGCTAATGAAGGAGCTCAGGGATATTTACCGATCGGCAAGTTTCAAGGGTGGTGAGTATCTAGCCTGGGAAAGCCCCGAGGCCGGGGGCGGGGAGGGGCCGAGGACTGGGAGCCTGGCCTTGTCTCTGCTTTTTGGGGAAGTGGTTGTCATCGGTCAGGAAGAGGGGGGGCAGGACTGTTGAGAAACCTGGATTGTAATAAGTAAACTGAGTTGGTAGGTAATGTGATGCGTTATTTTCTTGTGGTTGTGTGCCTGATGTATACTGATGCCTATAATGCAGAATTTGAAATTTATTTTGTCACCCCTGTTCGTATTTTTGTGTTGCATTGGTCTTTTCAGTGGGGTGTAGATGATGGAGCAATTGTTTTGTTCGTGGTTTGTTTAGGTAGATATATACACTGTGGGCTGTGTCCTTGCTCATGCTGCTTGCCAACCCTAACCAATAATAATAATAATAATAATAATAATAATAATAATAATAATAATACTTTTATTATTTGTACCCCACCCATGTGGCTGGGGTAACCCTGTCATTCTGGGCGGCTTCCAGCGTATATAAAAACATAATTACCCCATTAACCTGGAGCCTTCCTTTCCCAGGATTCTCATGTGCCACTGCAAATGGGGACTGCACAATGACAGCCTTACATATACAGTGGTACCTCGGGTGAAGTACTTAATTCGTTCCGGAGGTCAGTTCTTAACGTAAAACTGTTCTTAACCTGAAGCATCATCCTGAAGCAAAGTTCTTATCCCGAGGTACTATTTCTGGGTTAGCGGGGTCTGTAACCTGAAGCGTCTGTAACCTGAAGCGTATGTAACCCGTGGTACCACTGTATTTGTATGTATACAGGCAACTCCCCACTTGTACGCGATCTACTTGCATGCGACGGCACACACACATGCGGCACTGGGAACCCAGAAGTGGGGACCACCCTAGAGAGTCCTTGTGGCTTGCAATGAGACCCCGGGGCCCAAAGAGGACATCCTCTTCAGGTTCTGGGGTCTCCCGGAGAGCCACAAGGACTCTCTAGGGTGCTCCCCACTTAGGGGCATTTCATTTATACACATGGGGCCTGGAACGTGACCCCTTTGTGAATGGAGAGTCGCCTATATATATTGTGGAAGCCGTGATGGTTTGCGGTAGGAATTTAATTCTGCTTTGTTGGTTACTTTAAGGTTTGTGTGTTTGTGTTTGTGTATATAGCCATTATTCCTTTCCTTTCTCCTGCAATACCAACTGCTTCTTTCTATTTCCCACAGGAAACTATGCAGTTGAACTAGTGAACGACAGCCTGTACGACTGGAATGTCAAACTCCTGAGGTAAGGGTCTGACTGGTCCCGTGTGTGTGTGTGTGTGTGTGTGTGTGTGTGTGTGCTGCACCCTCCATTCCAGTATGAATCGGGACTTCACACACACTTGAAGACGCCTGCTCTGCTTTTTCTCCCAGGCCGGTAGATTGGCAAAGGGATTTTCCTGCCCCTCTTTCTCCACCAGAGAGAGAGGCTGGGGCAGAGCACCTTGCAGTGGGCCGCTTCCAGCCAAGCTGAAAAAAATTAACAAAGGCTTATCTGAGCCTGCTTTATTGATTCATAGCCAGCATTTTTATTGCAGCTCTTCCAGCAACGACAGCAAAGGCTCCCAGAGCTGTTCACACGTGCTGGGGATAAGATAGTCCTTGCCCTCGGGTTCTTCTCATGAAGTTAGCTAGTGCTTTGGTGGATGGAGAGGTTAATCTAGGCCAAGGGTAGGAAATCTCTGACCCAAATGTGGACCTCCAGTGTGCTCCATCTGGCCCTTGGGACTCTTCCCCAGGCGACACCTCAGGCAAACCTCTATGCACCTTCCACGAGTGTTTTCGCCTGGCTGGGGCGTTTCCTTGAACTCAGGCTGTGCATCTCGCTTGCCTGGGCAGAGGTGTGTGTCGTGACGGTGCAGAGAAACTACCCCATTGTACAAAAGTGGGAGGGAAAAAATTGCATTTGTTTCTCCACCCGCTTTGGCTTCTCGTCCAGCCCAGCATGTGACCCCCAAAGCAGGAACTCTGACCTGGGGAGGGGCGAGGGGCCTTCCTTTTTTTTTTTTTAAATGTTTTAAAATACTTTATTACAAGCACTTAAAATTACACATACAAAAAAGAAAAAATTGTATAATCGAAAGTACAAAACAAACATTGAGAAAAGACACATACATCTAAAGAAAAGAAAAAAGGAAAGAAAAAAAAAACGAAAAGAAAAATTTCCAATCATACCCTTACAAACATTTGACTTCCATTAACCTCAGCTTTGGATTAAATATTCTACATAAGTCTTCTGCAGTTATTTTCATTTTATCTTTACATGTCGTAGGAGTTAAGCATCATCTACTGTTAAGTTATTAATTCCCAAATTGGTCTCAAGATAACTTAAAAATTTGGACCAGTCTTCTTTCTTTTTAACGGGATTATCCCTCCTGATATATTGTGTAAGCCTCGCCAATTCCAAGTATTGATACAGTTTTACCTGCCATTCTCTCTTTGTGGGTACTTCTTGGGATTTCCATTTCTTTGCTATTAAAATCCTCGCTGCAGTGGTGGCGTATTGGAAGAAGGTCTGCTCTGTCTTTTTTATTTCCTCCCCAATCATCCCTAAGAGAAACGCTTCTGGTTTCTTGGGGAAGTTGTACTTCAAAATTTTCTTTAATTCCTCATAAATTTGTCCCCAGAAGCCCTTCACTTCCTCACAGGTCCACCAAATATGGAGAAAGGTCCCTACCTTATCTTTACACCTCCAGCAAGTGTTGTCTACTGTTCTATACATTCTACCTAATCTTGCCGGGGTCAAGTACCAACGATACATCATCTTATATAAGTTCTCACATAGGTCAGCACACGCAGTAAATCTCATACCCTTCTTCCACAGAGTTTGCCATTTGTCGTATCCTAACTCATATCCTAAATCTTTATTCCATTTAATCATTACCTCTTTAATCAACTCTTCCTTATTTTCACTTTCCAGTAATTGTTTATACATTTTGGAGAGTAGTTTGTTATTACTTTCCAGAATCTCCACTTGAAATCTAGATTTATTTGCCCCCATGCCTATTTTCTTATGCTCACTCCATAATGCATTAATTTGGTGCAGGTAAAACCAGTCCTTAATTTCCTCTTTCAATTCATCCAACGATCTTAACTTCCACCCTTCTTCTGATTTAATTAGAAGATCCTCATACGTCCATCTTTTGCCTATCATGTTTAATTTCTTTATCTTAATGATGTCCACAGGTGAAAGCCACCAAGGGGTACTTTGTTCAATCAAATTTTTCTTCCTATTCCAAACTTCTAAAAGGGACCCTCTAACTATATGGTGGGCGAGGGGCCTTCCTTTGGCCTGGGCTCAGCTTGCCTCCCTCTCTCTCTCCCAGGGTGGACGAGGACAGCGCCTTGCACAGCGACCTGCAGATCCTCAAAGAGAAAGAGGGGGCAGACTTCATCCTCCTCAACTTCACCTTTAAGGTCAGGCTGGTGGAGGGAGGAGGTGGTGGCAGCAGTGGCAGCTGCTGATGGCCAGGGTGGGAGGGAAAGGGAGGGCTGCCCGGCAGCCAGCTCAGCTTCTCTCTTCTCCTTTCAGGACAACTTTCCCTTTGACCCGCCCTTCGTAAGAGTCGTGTCTCCTGTGCTGTCGGGAGGGTAAGTGCCTGACGATGCCCACCAGTGGGATTTGGGTGGCTGCTATTAGTAACTCAGTTTCCTATCAAGGGCGAGGACAACAACCCATGTAAAACCATGCTGTTTTAAATCAGTATTATTATTGCTGTTGTATTTTGCCTTGCTTATTTTGCTGTATCCCTCTTGATGATTATTTACACACCTGGCTCAGTCCACTTGGAATTTCTGTTGCCCAAACCTCATTTGAAACAAAATGGGCTTGCATGAGAGCATTCCGCTGCTCCAGTTGTGCATGCTGTGCTCATATGCAACTAGCAGTTCCTGGCAGACTGTATTTTTTTTCCTTATCCACGTTGCATGAAAATGTCAGAGGATAGTAATAATAATAAATAAGAGGCTTTAGTGAAGTTGATTTATTTTTATAATATTTTAATAACTGTCAATACCCATCTACATTAACTATATAAAAATCGTGTTTACCTTTTTAGAGAAGTCTGTACAGGTTTGTGGACATAAACGTTAAAACTGTAAATCTGAATAAAGGTTGTTTTTGAGAAGACAAGTCATGTCCAAAATAAAAAATAAAAATCTGTATTATTTAAATCTATATAACCTCCCTTCTGAGGATCTCAGACAGCCAGGACCTAGGAAACTACCTCATACTGAGCCCAGATCCTTGGTCATCTATCTCAGTATTGTCTACACTGACCGGCACGTCACTGGGTTTCAGGCAGGGGGACATTCCCAGCCCCTACCTGGAGATGCCAGGGATTGAACCTGTGATCTTCTGCCTGCAATGGGGATGTTCTGCCCCCAAATTCTTACAGGACATGGAATTAAAGCCCGGTTGAAGGCCTTGCCCCATCCAGCTGTGCTGCTGGATGCCCTGCTCCCCAGAGGCAACAGTATTTGGACCCTAGTTCTACTGCCGGACAGACTCATCGGGTGTTCCTTGCTTCTGAAGAAAATCAGAGACGGCCACATTCTGCCTGCTCCATCGATAGATGTAGAGCCAGCTTCCACCTTTCTCCTTTCCCCACCCCAAGGACAGGCCATCTTAGCTGAGCAGCAGGGTTGGTTGTGGGGCAGGAGGCACATTAATAATTTTATACATTAGGATCTGCCATTAGGGAAGGGCTTTGATTGTGAGGAACTGGGTTACTGCTCCCCTTTTAAATGAATTTACACACACACACACACACACACACACAGGCTCTTTGGCTAACAATGGATTTCCCTCTGTCCTTCTCTCCCAAGGTATGTCCTGGGCGGAGGAGCTATCTGCATGGAGCTTCTAACGAAACAGGTGAGCGGCTGGGAGGACTCCCATTTGGGGCCAGGTCCAAGTCCCACTTCTGCAGCAGTTGGGCTGGGGTGTTCGGCTGGCCTGCTGCTCCCTGGGATAGCTCAGTCGGTAGAGCACGAGACTCTTAATCTCAGGGTTGCAGGTTCGAGCCGCACCTGGGGCAAAAAGGTCCCTGCATTGCAGAGGGCTGGACTAGATCACGCTGGTGGTCGCTCCCAACTCTACAGTTCTATGAAGATTTCCTTTTCCCTCCCCTCCTTTTCCCCAGGGCTGGAGCAGTGCTTACTCGGTGGAGTCCGTGATCATGCAGATCAGTGCCACACTTGTGAAAGGCAAAGCCAGGGTCCAGTTTGGCGCCAACAAGGTAACCTGGGATTAGGGTCGACGTGTCCTCTGCCCCAATTCCCCTGCGCTGGTGCTGTAGAGGAGTCGGCTGCCAGAAGAGCCTCTGGCAGAAGAGAGCCGGCAAAGCTTTAAAGAGTTACAACTCCCCAAGTGCTTTGACAATCCTTCTTTGCAGAGAACTCTGGAAAGGGAATTGTGGGCAATCTCAGCACCCTGAACAAACAGCAGCTCCCAGAATATTTTTTTTTGTGTGGGGGCGGGGGAGAACCGTGACTGTTCAAAGTGATGTCATGGTGCTTTAAATGGTGTGTGATGTACAATGTGGCCTAGGTCAGTCTTGGGTCTCCAGCTGTTGCAAGACTACAACTCCCATCATCCCTGGCCGTTGGGCTAAGCTAGAGGTGGATCATGGGAGTTGTAGTCCTGCAACATCTGGGGACCTGAGATTGAAGAACACTGACCTAGGTGACCTTGAATGAGCCGCAGACCTTTTCTCTCTTTCAGCCCTCAGGCTTGTTGCAAGAATAAAACGGGGGAGAACTATGTCCACTGCCTTAAAATACAGGATGTAAAAAAAATGGGGGGCCAGGTTCCTATGGTCACACCATGCTTGTCCTAAAATGCCTGATTGCATTAAAAAAAAACCAAAAACCACCACTTGCAAGATATTCAGCACAGTGAGTGTTTTGTGGTTGGAGCAATGTGGGAGATATAATCTGGCAAAGTTGCCTCTAGGAGTGTAACACTTCCTTTCACGGGTATGTGGCTTTTCAGGGTAATCGTGTTTCTGTGATTTAGAGGCAGGAGCCTCTAGGGTACCCATGGCTGGGCAATAGCTGGCTTTCAGCTTCGCGATATATTGCCACCTAAACATTGCGACATACAGATATATCACAATGTCTGAAATAAGGATGGAACTGTGTTGAGGCATTGGCTGGCTTCGCTGTGTTTCCCAAGTTTTGATTTTTCTATAGCACACACATCATGATTCACGATATATTGCCATTGCACCCATTGTGGGTGATGACAGAAGGGTGCAGAGAGGGCAGCCTTCTTAAAATTAAAAGCCATTCTCCGTTCTCCCCCCGCAGAACCAGTACAGTTTGACAAGAGCGCAGCAGTCGTACAAGTCCCTGGTCCAGATTCACGAGAAGAATGGTAAGGACTAGCCCCTTGGTTGAAGCGCATCCGGTGGAAGGCTGAGGAGCCGACCTACGTTGTTGGCCACTTTTTCTTATCCTCACCTTAAGGGACTTCCAGGCTTAGAGAGGAACAGGTGGAACCCCACAGGTGGGCTTTATAAGGTTTTTAACCAGCAATTTGAGTTGAGCCCAGAAATTCTGCGAGAGCCAAACAGTAAAGCCATTAACGATAACAACAGTACTCAGCAAGTTCCATTCTGTACACCCATGGCAACTGGTGCCAGGTGCAAGATAAAATAGGAGGAGCCAAGTGTAAAATGAGGTCACAGGGGGTGGAGTCAGTGACGCCATGCCGCAATAACTTGCATTTACAAGTACAAAACTACACCCGAGTTATTACAAGCAACAGCCTAATCGAGGGAGAGAGGGGTGGTGTTGCGATTGTTAAACAACTGTGGGAGGGGAGCTCAGAACCTCCTACCTTCTGCCCTCATCCCCTTTTCCTAGGGGCTTTCTGTCTATACTGAAGAGTCTCGTTGCAGTGGAAGATGGGTAGCAGCAGAGCTTTCCACTCCAGAAAGCTTGTCTGCCATAACTGACCACCTATTCCCGACTGAGGCTGCCACCAGTTTGAAAACCATCATCCCATGGCAATCCTTGTAGGGCACGGGTGGGTTGCCTGGTGCCCTCCAGCTGTTGTTGGGAGGGTGGCTGCAACTTACCCCCAGCAAGGTCTCTGGATCAGGAGTGACGGGAGTTGGAATCCAGCAAGATCTGGAGAGACCCACAGGATTCCCATCCCCCTGGAGAGGATGGCCCCTAGCTCAGTGGCAGAGTGTACGATTTCTATGCAAAAAGCCCCCCTGCTCTTCCAGTTCTAGAGGAGAATCTGGGCCTGGGAATGAGCCTCTGAGCACCCAAGAAAGAAGAGTATTTTGCTGGCTAGACCAGCTCCATGTGAGGCAGGGGTGGGGAATTGCTGGCCTGTGATGTAGTTTAAAAAAACAGAAGAAAACTGGGTGGTGGGTTTAATTCTGTGCTGGCTGTATGCTGCAAAACAGGCAGGCCCAGCTAAAGCTCAGCTGTTTGCAAAAGGACTTTCAAACAGCCCTTCTGAAAAGCAGGGGTTTGAAGAGCAGCACAAAGCAGTTTCCAAATATCTGTGCTTTTGCATTCCTGACAATCAGGACGCAGCGTTGCCTGATGTGAGGATGGCATCTGGTGATTGACGGGAGGGCGGGGGGGGGCCCCCACAAGGGTGAAGAGGTTAAGAATATGTAGGTTGCCCACCAGCAAAAGTTTCCCAGCCTTGATCTACAGAAACGGCGTCTGTTCGCCTAACCCCCCCCCCTTCCACCTTTCCTCACAACCTTTTACTTTGCTCTCAGGCTGGTACACGCCCCCTAAGGAAGATGGCTAAGCATGGAGACGGTCACCCTGGACAGGCTCAGACCGGCCTCGACTTCCCTGCTGAACGCTGCTGCATTTGGATCGCAAGGATGCCTGCTCTTCCTCCTCCTCCTCCTCCTCCTAGGACAGGACACTCACACCCTCCTCCCTCCCTCTTTCTCCACCACCCGTACTTGCAAGGCGATTTTAGTGAGCGGCTCCAGCGGGGGACTCTTACGGAATTATAAACACTTGCGAGCAGCCGGGCCCTCCCTCTGCTCTGCTCTGGCTACTGGCTTGGACCCGCGCTAGCAGGCAAGCTGGCAGTCACTCTTATTAAAAACCACACACACACGAAAACAAAACAAAACAGCAAAACTCTTTGATTCTCTTGTTATCGCTGGAAGCTCCCAGCTCCGCTGCAGTCTAGAGCACCTCTGCCTCTTCCCTCTGCTACGGATTTAATTTATTTTCTTATTTTCATGTACACTGCTTTTTTTTTTCCTTTTTCCTTTTTGGTTACAGTGTATGATGGATGTGTATGGGGGGGGAATGTATCTTCTTTGGAGAACAATTACATTTGTTAATTTGAAGGGGAACTAGTCTTACCTCTCTGTCTGCAAAGAAGGTGGCAACTCAGGGTAGGTTAAAGGGTGTTGCCTTCCCAAGAGGAAAAAAACCAACCACAAATCCATGAGGTCTAGAAACTTTAAAATCAGTTCCTAAAGATCCTCAGGCTCGTGGAATTGTCATAACTTGCTAGATTTATATTGCATCTGTGTGACGTTCCCTATGATCCTGACACAATATCTGCACTGTGATTTTGTTTTTCAACCAGGACCAACTCTGCTTAGTAGTCGTGAGGATGGTTGCTTTTGAATCCTCACAGTCCTGTTGTGTTAACTCCTTGTGCACACTTGGTTTTTCAGAATTGGGAAGTAGGAACCCAACAGCTTGCTAGGATACAAATTTGGGGTTAGCAATTAGGTGAGGGCTTTGTGGCTTTCTGGTGCTCCAAGGACACCTAGGTCAGACCAGGGCAGCAAGGAGGTTTCCACACTTCCAGTGTCACTATTCTTTGACTTTACGCTCCTGTGGACCACTTGAAAATTGCCAAGGGTATTTGATTTGATTTTTCAGCCAGCTATAGCGTTCATAATGCTGTGTGATTTTTACTCGTGTTTCAATTGCTCCTTTAAATTTCTTGTTTTGTACTTCGCTCCGTTAGAACTGAAATTGCCTAGAACTGAAATGCAATAAAGTACAAGAAAGAAAGAGAGCAATAAAAATGCAATTAAAAATCTTAATGCAGGCACATCATGGACTACCTGAAAGGAGCACATGGGCCACTGGTGGTCTGGGCACCAGTTTGGGAGCCCTTGCTGTAGGGCATATTTTAAAATCAGCAGACCTTGGAGTGGGGGGGGGGGGGAATCAAAGAAGCGGGGAAACTCAACAGCAAAAATGACTCCAGAGGAAAAAGCTCACCTGAGTGCAAGAGACAATCAGACAATTCCCTCCTCAGCATCACTTTTATAAAAAGCAACCAAGTTTTAGGTGTACATATTTGGTTTTAATCAACTAAACTACAGAAACAAGGTGGGAAGAACAGGCCCCAATCAATAGGCAAAATTTCAACATTCCTTGCCTCTTCAAACCCTCCATCTTTGAACACCACTAATATGCAAAATGTTTTTAATTAAGAGACATTTTTTTCCTTCCTGCCGCAAGAAGGCACAGTTAAACTGCCTTGTTTTGAACAGATACGGGGGGGGGGGGGTTGCATAGAAACAGGAAGGTGTAGAAAATTAATGCAAAGCGTCTTTCCGCTTACCCCATCTCCCATCAAAACAATTTACAATCCTTTTTTTTCCCAAGAGCCCATCAGCTTGCTTGTTGGATGTTCTCTCCAGAATTTCTTTAAACAACTTCCTCCTCCTACTCATCTTTGATGGCAAACTTCAAAATGTGTCGCTGTAAAAAGTTACC
Source organism: Podarcis muralis (assembly GCF_964188315.1). NCBI lineage: Eukaryota > Metazoa > Chordata > Lepidosauria > Squamata > Lacertidae > Podarcis > Podarcis muralis. Next base: position 8,777,956 of record NC_135670.1, on the reverse strand, counting down.
AAGATAGACTTAGAAAAAAATATTAGTGTATTTTAAACAAATCTTCCCGCTCCCAAACACCCATCATGACCCATAGCTCCTGTCACCCTCCAGCCCTTCTAACAGGCTGCCCATGTGGGGATGTTTTTAGGAATTGGACATAAACACTGGGTTCAGTTGTAATCCAGCTGGTTAAATGTTTTTTTTTTCCTCATAGAAACAGCTGTTAGAACTTAACATAATGCAAAGGGAAACTCTGGAAAGTGTTGGTAAATCCCCACTGAGACTCCCAAGCTGTTTCTCATGCCTAGTAGATGAAGAATTAAAACAATACCAAATGCATTAGCTGCACATAGAATCGCTGGGTTTCCAGAGACCCTTTGGAACTCTTGGCACAGAATTTAGATTCAGGGCAGAGTGATCTCCAACTTGCAATGACCCTCAGAACATGCAGGAAGCGGCCAGTGAGTAATTCCCGAAACTTTGTGTGCTACACGGGAGCTAAAACGCACCAGCGAGCATAGAGGTGCCCGTTGCATCTCTGCATGATACCCAGGCCTTGCCTCTGCTAGGATGTAAGGGATCAAAAGCATTGCTTCTTTGGGTCAGCCAGTTCTGCAGAGCTTCAGCAGAATTATCCACCATGGGAAGAGATGCCTGTTGCACCTCTGGATGATTCGCTTGTCACATTAAACAGCAGTTTTAAAAACCTAGAGTTTATTTAACATGAGCCCAAAACTGAAAGGTTCTCACTACACGCCAACTCTGCTCCCAGCTAATTAGTTTGGCATGAGTAGATCTCCCATGAGGAAAGGTTACAACATTTGGGGAGTATTAATTTGGGGTGGGGTAGGAGAACATTGTAAGAGGTGTCTAAGATAATGCATGGTTTGGAGAAAAGCATACAGGGAGATTTTTTTTCTCCCTTTCTCATAACTCAGATCAATTAAGCTTGAGTGTTGGAAGATTCAGGAAATATAAATGGAAGTACTTCCAGCAGCACATTGTTACTATGGAACTCGCTTCCGCAGGGATTGCTCTTCCACAAAGCTTGTGGGCAAATTTGATGTCACAGGATGTACTGATGGCCCCCAGCAGGTGAAAACATGAAGGATAAGACTCTCAATGTCCAGTAGCAATGATGGGCTGTGTTCTACTCTTGGAGCCTCTGGGTACCAGTCGCTGGGAACTGCAAGTGAGGAGAGCTGCTGTTGTGCTCTGGTCCTTGCAGGCTTCCCAGAGGCATCTGAAGGGGCGTCTCCACCCCCTCATCCAGCTGAGACATGAGATCCAGCTCTGAGTGTCTTTGGGCATTTCCCTCGCTGAAGTCACAGGGAACGAGGCAGAGGGCCTTTTCGGCAGTGGAATGCCTTCCCATCAGATGTCAAGGGAATCGACAACTATTTGACTTTTTGAAGACATCTGAAGGCAGCCCTGTCTAGGGAAGTTTTTAATGTTTGGTGTTTTATTGTGTTTTTATATATGTTAGAAGCTGCCCAGAGTGGCAGGGGGAACCCAGTCCGATGGGCGGCATATGGAGAATAAAATTATCATTATTATCATCCGGTTGGGCACTGGGAGAAGGGGCTGTGCTGGACTAGATGGCCTGATCTAGCAACCAGGCTCTTAATTTTGTCAAGGGTGTTAGGAACTGTAAATGGCAGATCCCACGATTCTCTAGGGCAGGCACCCCCAAAGTCGGCACTCCAGATGTTTTGGGACTACAACTCCCATGATCCCTAGCTAGCAGGACCAGTGGTCAGGCATGATGGGAGTTGTAGTCCCAAAACATCTGGAGGGCCAACTTTGGGGATGCCTGCTCTAGGCGAAGCCATATGTGCTAATGGTGGTGATGTGAATATGTAGTCGGGAGGGGGAGGATAGGGAAATGCCTTAACAGTGTGGGCTTCCCCTACTGGGAGACTAGGATGCGGGTCGAGGTGGGCTTTTAGCCTCACACAGCAGGACTCTTCTTATCCAAACCTGGGCTTATGGTTTGTTTCTCTCTTGACAAACCATGGGCAGCAAACCAATAACAAACCCTGGTTTGGAGAGCAACCAAAGAGTTAGGTGAAGATGTGTTTCAATTCACCTTAAACCACAGGTTCATTTTCAACTACAGTGGTACCTCGGGTTACAGACACTTCAGGTTACAGACTCCGCTAACCCAGAAATAGTACCTTGGGTTAAGAACTTTGCTTCAGGATGAGAACAGAAATCGCACGGCAGTAGCGCGAGGCCCCATTATCTAAAGTGGTACCTCAGGTTAAGAACAGTTTCAGGTTAAGAACGGACCTCTGGAATGAATTAAGTTCTTAACCAGAGGTACCACTGTATGGTTTAATCCAGGCATGTCCAAAGTCCGTTTTGGAGGGTTTAATCCAGCCCCTGTGGCAGTTTATCTCCTGGGGGAAAATCTTTTAAAAAGCTCCTAAAATTCCAATCCTAAAAAAAGCTGAACAATTTTGGTCGGCCCTCATGTATGCTCACTTCATCAAATCTGGCCCTCTTTGAAAAAAGTTTGGGCACCCCTGGTTAATGTGATATATGAATCGGGATTCTCCGTACAGTCGCTGTTCTGGAGCTTCCAATTTGGAGGCACATCTAGTGGATCGATTTGTGGCTCTCCTATGCAATCAGAGCACTCATCCTCTGGCCACTTTCAAAATAAACCTTTTGAGAATTCACCCATGTCGATTCAGGGGACAGAGAAGAGGTTCTGTGGCTATCAAAAGTGTGGAAGACGAGAAAAAAAATCATTTCCTCTGCACGTTAACAGTTGCAAGACGCTTCTGTCCCTACCTCTGTCTGCAATGGACCGACCACCTTCCCTTCCAGGATTTTTCTCATCATGAGTTGAGGTGGGAAAACCTCTGCAAAAGAAAAAAAAAAGTACGAGTCAAAAGGAATTATTCAGTAAGCAGTACAAGAGGGACTTGCAACAAAAATGCTGCAATATGGAGTGTGTGTCCTTCTGTTAGAATCAGGGTTGGAAGAGAAGTTCTTCCCCCCTGCAATGCAGGTATCTCAGCTAAAAGCATCCATGACAGATGGCCATCCAACCTCTGTCCAGGTTCTGAAAAGGCAGTCATGCCCTTCCATTCCACTTCTCCAGGGTTTTGGGTTTTGTCTCTGTCTCCCCCAGACACTCAGTTACTGGATTTGGCCAGTGGCAACCTCTTCGGATTTTTAAATTTTTTATTGGGGGGGGGGTGCGTCGTCGTTAGCAGCTTATCCTGCAGCACAAGGGTGAAATTTGTGTTCACCGCTCCATCGACTTTTGCCTTCACTTGCCTTCCTGGAGCGCAAACGGCTGCGCCAAAGGTTTGATGGCCCAGAAATCATCCCTGTCCAGCTTCCGCAGGGAATTAAGCGGGACGGTGGCAGAGCGGCCGAAATCCACAAAGAACACTACCGCCAGATCCTCCACCTTTTCCACAACCCAGCACCTGAGAAAGGGAGAGAGGCAAAAGAGAGAGAGAAAAAGATTGTTGTTTAGTTGTTTAGTTGTGTCCGACTCTTCGTGACCCCATGAACCAGAGCACGCCAGGCACTCCTGTCTTCCACTGCCTCCCGCAGTTTGGTCAGACTCATGCTGGTAGCTTTGAGAACACTGTCCAACCATCTCGTCCTCTGTCGTCCCCTTCTCCTTGTGCCCTCCATCTTTCCCAACATCAGGGTCTTTTCCAGGGAGTCTTCTCTTCTCATGAGGTGGCCAAAGTCTTGGAGCCTCAGCTTCACAATCTGTCCTTCTAGTGAGCATAGATCCCTTCTAGTGAGCATGGATCACTGCCTTGCCGTGGCGAAGGGGCTTGAATAACTCAGAGAAGCTATGAGCTATGCCGTGCAGGGCCACCCAAGATGGACAGGTCATAGTGGAGAGTTTTGACCAAACGTGATCCACCTGGAGCAGGAACCGGCAAGCCACTCCAGTATCCCTGCCAAGAAAACTCCATGGACAAAGGCAACAAGAAAAAGATACCTCCGCTTTTAATTTTCCACCCAGTATTCTGTTCCCAATGAGGGGCAGCCAGGTGTCGCTGGGAAGCTCGCGACCTTCCCTGCTGTAAGTCCCCAGCCTCCAGTACCCCCAAGGTATACTGCTGTGGCACAGGAAGGCTCAACTGAGCCATCATAACTAACAGCCACCTGCAGGTATCTCCATTTGTCTTAACTACATGCTTTGTTCTCAACCCCAAAGGCGCAACATGTATTTGTTTCCATAATCCCCTCACCTGTTCCAGGCATGGCCTTCATCCCCCACAATGCACTCCGCCAAGCAACGTGTCCCTTGTTGAACCTCTCGCTTTGTCAGAAAGGGTGCACAAGACTCACTTTCCGCCAAGGCCCCAAACAGCTTCCGCATAGCCTGATGGCATTCCTGCATTTTTAACAGCAAAAACAGTATCCGGTGTATTTTAGCTCCTGTTGAACATTCACATACACAAGCAAAAGTCCTCTAGCATTTCATTTCATTTCACTTTTAAGCGGCATACCGTCTTTCTGCATTACTGTACAGTGGTGCCCCGCAAGACGAATGCCTCGCAAGACGAAAAACTCGCTAGACGAAAGGGTTTTCCGTTTTTTGAGTCGTTCCGCAAGACGAATTTCCCTATGGGCTTGCTTCGCAAGACGAAACGTCTTGCGAGTTCTTGCGAGTTTGTTTCCTTTTTCTTAAAGCCGCTAAGCCGTTAATAGCCGCTAAGCCGCTAAGCGCCGTGCTTCACAAGACGAAAAAACCGCAAGACGAAGAGACTCGCGGAACGGATTAATTTCGTCTTGCGAGGCACCACTGTACATAAGGCAGTATACAAGCTGAAGAAATAACAAAACAAACAGCAACGATCACACACGCCTGATAATCTGATCCAATACAGTGGTACCTCGGGTTAAGTACTTAATTCGTTCTGGAGGTCTCTTCTTAACCTGAAACTGTTCTTAACCTGAAGCACCACTTTAGCTAATGAGGCCTGCTGCTGCTGCACAATTCCTGTTCTCATCCTGAAGCAAAGTTCTTAACCCGAGGTAGTATTTCTGGGTTAGCGGAGTCTGTAACCTGAAGCGTATGTAACCCGAGGTACCACTGTACAAAGAAGTCCCAATGACTTTGAAATAATCGACATATCAATTAAAGCAATATCCAATAATTCATTGGAATACAATAGTGAACAGTAAAATTAAATATCAGCAAATAATTAAACGGGACGCGGGTGGCGCTGTGGGTTAAACCACAGAGCCTAGGGCTTGCTGATCAGAAGATCAGCGGTTTGAATCCCCGCGACGGGGTGAGCTCCCGTTGCTCGGACCCAGCTCCTGCCAACCTAGCAGTTTGAAAGCATGTCAAAATGCAAGTAGATAAATAGGTACTGCTCCAGCAGGAAGGTAAACGGCGTTTCCGTGCACTGCTCTGGTTCGCCAGAAGCGGCTTAGTCATGCTGGCCACATGACCCGGAAGCTGTGCACCGGCTCCCTCGGCCAATAAAGCGAGATGAGCGCGTAACCCCAGAGTCGGCCACGACTGGACCTAATGGTCAGGGGTCCCTTTACCTTTTACCTTTTTATGACCGTAATAAAGATTTGTATTGCATTGTGCTAAACTATAATCAAGAAAAATAACAGCAAATCACAATGCACAAAATACCACAAAACATACAAAGCCATGAAAAACTGAGAAACAAGGACACACAACCCTTAAAACTATCCCTGAACTGCTCAGTTTTCAGCTGCTTCCGCTGTTCTCAAAGTCATGGTCTGGGCAAGGCTCCGAGGGCTGGAGGGTGGGGCAAGGCAGGTGTAAAAAGCCATTGCCTGATGGGCAGCACAGCATCCCTCTCCCCTCACATTTCCACTCGCAGACGCTCCATTTAAAGTAGAAACATTTCAGTTCCTCTAGCCTCATTCCTTTCACAACACGTGTGCAGAGGCCATCAAAAGCAACTTTCTACCATTTGCCCTCTTTCCCGAACGAGGCCAGTGCCATTCAAAGTGCGTTAGAGCTCAATGAACCGCCGTCTGTTGCATTGCAGCACATTGTGTGCTTACGTTGCTTTCACCGCTAACGGGGGGCACTAAACTGCTTCGCTTCCCCAGGCTTTATGGAACCACAATCCTGGGAAGCGGTGGGCAAACAGGCAAGCGGTTTAACCAAAACGAATTTGCGGCTTGCACCAACCTCTGTGAGATGGATGGCCCAGAAGAAGGGGGTCTGCGGAACGGTATCCAACACCAGCAGCGCAGCTTTCCCGACGACTTTTGCTATGGAGAACAGCCAGCCCACATCCTTAAAGCAATCTGCTAACATCTGCAGCAAGAACGAAGTTCTGGAAGGAAAGTCACAACACCGATCAAAAGATTCTTCCGGTACTCAGTTAAAAATACCGCATTTTTTGCTCCATAAGACGCACTTTTCCCCTCCTAAAAAGTAAGGGGAAATGTGTGTGCGTCTTATGGAGCGAATGTAGGGGGGAGGCAGGCAGGAAAAGCCCCCAAGCGCCGCACACAAGCTCCGCACGGCTCTTGGGGGCTTTTCCCCAGGAGGGAGAAGGGACTGACGCGGCCAGTCAGCCCCTTCTCCCTCTTTGTAGAAAAGCCCGCAGGAGCCGCGCACTCCTTAAAGGGTGTGCGGCTCCTGTGGACTGTTGCGGGAGGTGGGGGTATTGCCATAGCCATGCGCAGCCCCTCCAGCCGGGAGAGGCTGCACGCGGCTATGCCTTCTTTAGCCGCACACAGCCTCTCCCAGCTGGAGAGGTTGCGCGCGGCTAAAGAGGAAGCCAAGACAGCGAGTGGGATGGATCCCGCTCACTGTCTTGGCTTCTTTGCTCTTTGGGGCTGGGGGGGGGGGACCGGGCTTCCTCTGGCAGCCCCAGAAGCTCTGGGGGAAGCAGACAGGCTGCTGCTCTTTGGGGCTGGGGAGGAAAAATTAGATTTCCCCCCCCCCCTTGATTTCCCCATCTAAAAACTAGGTGCGCTTATGGTCCAGTGCGCCTTATGGAGCGAAAAATACGGTACCTAGCAGGAGAACATCAATCACAGAAGTCAAGAAATGATCAAGGAGTCAAAGAAAGTGTCCAATGGGGTTACAACGTTTTGGGCTTGTTTGTTCAGAGAACAGGCAAATAAGAGACAGGGTGAAATATTATAAAGGTGTATAAATGATGGAGGCAGTGATGGCCACTACTTTGGATGGCTTTAAAAGACTGGACAAATTCATTATCAATGGCTATTGTTCTTCTGCTACTATTTTTCTGATTACAGTGGTACCTCGCAAGACGAATGCCTCGCAAGACAAAAAACTCGCTAGACGAAAGGGTTTTTTGAGCTGCTTCGCAAGACGATTTTCCCTATGGGCTTGCTTCGCAAGACGGAAACGTCTTACAAGTTTGTTTCCTTTTTCTTAACACCGTTAATACAGTTGCGACTTGACTTCGAGGAGCGACTCATAGAACGCGGTGTGGTAGCCTTTTTTGAGGTTTTTGAAGCTTTTTGAGCTTTTTGAAGCTTTTCCAAAACTTTCCCGACACCGTGTTTCGCAAGACGAAAAAAATCGCAAGACAACAAAACTCGCGGAACGAATTAATTTCGTCTTGCGAGGCACCACTGTATCACTTGCTGGGAATCTAAAGTGCTCTTGCACTCAGCAGCTGTTTGTGGGCTTCTGGCTGTAAGAACAGGATGTTGGACTAGAGGAGGGTTTCCCAGACTTGGGTCTCTAGCTGTTTTTGGACTATAGGTCCCATCATCTTTGACCACTGGCCCTGCTAACTAAGGATGATGGGAGTTGTAGTCCAAAAACAGCTGGAGACTTAAGTTTGGGAAACCCCTGGACTAGAGCCAACAGGGCTCTTCTTATGTTCAGCCTTCCAAAATGTGCACTTCTCAAGTTTTCCTCTGAATTTCACAATATAGTTCTTCAGCCAAGTGAATGCATGCAAAAATGAATATGCCGAGGCAAAGCGTGCGTAGAAGTGCATATAATCGTGAAAATAACACGACTGGGAAAATCACTTTGCAAAAAAGATATGCATACGAGTAGAAATTTACACCCAAATGCGGATGACATTTCATGACACTTCGTGTTGTTGTAAGATATTCCTCCTCACCTCATTTCCATGGGAATGGCATAAAGGACCTTCAGCTTCGGAGGGTCCAAGGTCTGGGTGTTGGCTTTTGGGGAAAGATCTGCCGAGAACAAGACAGGAAATCAGGGGAAATTAAAGAAGAGGCAAAGTTTGAGACTGGCAGTAGAAATGGAACTGGAACAAAGTCAACAGAGAGAGAGAGAGAGAGAGAAAGAAAGCCTGGTCTCAATATGTTTAGGGGGATCCCAAGGTGAAGAACACCACACTGCCCCATTAAAAACTCCCCAAAAAGGACTGGCCCACCCGAAACTCAGTCCAATGAGGACTGAGCCTGCTCAGTAGCTGTGGAATGTTGAGGGTCCGTGCAAAATTCTCCCCGACTGTCTATAGGAGCATTCGGGAACCTGTGCAAGGGAGTTTGACAGACAACCAATAAGGTGATGTACCGTATTTTTCGCTCTATAAGACACACTTTCCCCCTCCTAAAAAGTAAGGGGAAATGTGTGTGCGTCTTATAGAGCGAATGCAGGCAGGAGGCTCTGCTCAGCACTCCCTTTAAAGAGCCGCGTGGAACGTGTGTGTGGCTCTTGGGGGCTTTTCCCTGAGGAGGGAGAAGGGCTGCCCCCAAGAGCCGCACACACGCTCCGCAAGCACTTTAAAGGGAGCGCAGCTCTTGGGGGAGCCTTCCTCCCGCTGCCCGGGAGAGGCTGCGCGCGGCTATCCCATAAGCCAGGACAGCAAGAGGCTATCTCAGAAGCCAGATCCCTCTTGGTGTTCTGGCTTTTGGGATTCAGAATATTTTTTTTCTTGTTTTCCTCCTCCAAAAACTAGTTGCGTCTTATGGTCTGGTGTGTCTTATAGAGCAAAAAATACGGCAATTGTGATGTCATGTGATTGACAGGTGGGCAACCCCGCCCACCCGCCACATTTAGCCCGAGTCTGATCCTAATATAATAATACTGTATTTTTCCGTGTATAAGACTATATTTTTTCCTAAATTTTTGAAGTTTAAAGTAAGGGGTCGCCTTATACACGGATAGTGCATTTTCTTAATTTTGAGTCCCAAAAAATAGGGGGCGTCTTATACATGGGGGAGTCTTATACATGGAAAAATACGGTAATTATTATTAATTAAATTTATATACTGCCCTACATCTGTAGATCTCAAGGCAGTTCACAACAAAAAATTACAAAAGATGCAGGTGCACACACCTTTGTGTGTGGTGTGCTGTCTGAGCACAGACCTTCATCTGATAAGGTGAGCTCCAATTCATCGCTGTTGCTATTAAACAACAACAATATGCCCTTCACTCTAAGGTCCCAGGGTAAGCTGCAACAATTCAAAACAGCTTACATTATCGCAAAACGGCTTCAATTAAAATGAAAAACAGCTTTAAAAACAACTCAAAGGCACAGGAGTCTTTGAGTTACTTTTGTAAAGAAAAAAATCAGTGGCTTTAACAAATAATAAATATTTAAATTTGTTGGTTTGGGTTTTTTTACAGATGCCATAAGACACCATTATCATTAATTATTATTATTACTCTCCCCCCCCCTTCACCCTAAGGTGCCAGGCGTGAGTCACAACATTAAAGCACGGTGTTAAAAACAGTTTAAAACAACTTGGTAAAGGTAAAGGGACCCCTGACTGTTAGGTCCAGTTGTGGACGACTCTGGGGTTGTGGCGCTCATCTTGCTTTATTGGCTGAGGGAGCCAGCGTACAGCTTCTGGGTCATGTGGCCAGCAGGACTAAGCCGCTTCTGGCGAACCAGAGCAGCGCACGGAAACGCTGTTTATCTTCCCGCTGGAGCGGTACCTATTTATCTACTTGCACTTGATGTGCTTTCAAACTGCTAGGTGGGCAGGAGCAAGGACTGAGCAATGGGAGCTCACCCCATTGCGGGGATTCGCACCGCCGACCTTCTGATCGGCAAGCCCTAGGCTCTGTGATTTAACCCACAGGGCCACCCACTACAATACTCCAAATGAGGTGAGTACTAAAAACACACACATCAGGTGTCAAAAGCCAGGGTAAAAAAAGTGCGTCTAGGTAAGCGTGTGTTAAGTTAAATAGGTTTTACGTTTACAATATCATTCTCATTTCATTTGGCCTGACAATTTGATTTCTTCGCCCAGCGAGGAAATCACTGTCATTTTGCAGGGTGGGTGGGAGAGAGTGGAAAGCTGCCCTGAGCCCCCAGGATATAGCAGGGAGGAAATAAAGAGAACCCCCCCCCCCACGGGTGCAACATACCACACTTGGGTCCGGTCTCTTCCCAGGGAATTGGTTCCAAATCCTGCAATGAAACGTGAGGTTTGGAGCCCCGTCATCCAGAAAAGGAAAAACACCTAACACCTATCGGGAAGCGCTTATAGGTCAGTGGGTGGAGCAGCAGGTCCCGAGTTCAAATCCCGACATTTCTAGGTAGGGCTGGGAGAGAAGGACCCTGGCTGAAAACCAGGAGAGAGCTTCTGCCAGTCAGTGTGGACCAGGCTTCCTCAATCTCAGCCCTCCAGGTGTTTTTTTGGCCTACAACTCCCATGATCCCTAGCAAGCAGGACCAGTGGTCAGGGATGATGGGAATTGTAGTCTCAAAACATCTGGAGGGCTGAGGTTGTGGAAGCCCAGTGTAGACGATGCCAGCCAGTCATTCAGTTTTACTGCACATAGCCCAAGTCTGCTGCAATGTACACAGAATCATTCAACAATTAAAACAAAATATACAGTGATACCTCGGGTTACATACGTTTCAGGTTACATACGTTTCAGGTTACAGACTCCACTAACGCTGCGGCAGCAGAGGGAGGCCCCATTAGCTAAAGTGGTGCTTAATGTTAAGAACAGTTTCAGGTTAAGAACAGACCTCCGGAACAAATTAAATACTTAACCCGAGGTACTACTGTACTGGATTGATACAAAAAACTTAAAACATTTATGTTATCAAGACATTACCTACTCTAAAAGTACTTAAAAGTACCTTAATATACAAATTAAGACATTAAACAATAAAATTTATGAGCTAAAATTATCACATGGCCACTAATATATTAAAAAATGATGTTAATTAATACAGTGCGCAATTATATTCGGAGTTTGGCGATAAGGATAAAATGTAGCTTGATGTAAAGGTAAAGGGATCCCTGACCGTTAGGTCCAGTCATGACCGACTCTGGGGTTGCGGCGCTCATCTCGCTTTATTGGCCAAGGGAGCCGGCGTGCAGCTTCTGAGTCATGTGGCCAGCATGCCGCTTTTGGTGAACCAGAGCAGCGCTCAGAAACGCCATTTACATTCCCGCTGGAGTGATACCTATTTATCTACTTGCACCTTGACATGCTTTCGAACTGCTAGGTTGGCAGGAGCAGGGACCGAGCAACGGGAGCTCACCCCGTCGCGGGGATTCAACCGCTGACCTTATGATCGGCAAGCCCTAGGCTCTGTGATTTAACCCACAGCGCCACCCGCGTCCCATAGCTTGATGCAGATAGGGTCAAATAAATTCATCTCCTTTACAGTTGGTGGCTACCTTGGCTATCTAATTTGCTCTAATTTTCCGAGCGGCAGTTGCAAAGAGTGCTACACACCAGGTCACATACTTATCTGTGTCTGCGAGGAGATAGAAAATCATGTCAGAGGGGTTCTGGCCAGGGGACCTTGTCATTCTAGACGATGCTAAAAGTGAGGCAGGAATATTTACCGGCATCTCTGTGTCCGTGTTTGTGGGCTCGCGGGGCCTCCTGTCCTCCGCAACGGCCACTGTTATGCGTCGCCCGTGAACCAGGCTGCCGTTCATCCGCTTGATGGCGAGTTTGACCATGTCGGCGGACGCCAGCTCCAGAAACCCAAAGCTGCGGAGAAGGAGAAGCGACGTCAGCTGTTGGGCCATGTTGGCATTTCAATCTCTCCAGAAAAAAGAGCCGGGGAACGAGAAATGCTCAGCGTGGGCTAAGGACATGAGTGGACAAAGGGCTACATGCCCTTCCGGAACCACACGCCAGTGGTGGGCAGGGCCAGAGGCAAAAGTGGGAGGGGCCACCAAGTATATACAGTGGTGCCTCGGGTTACATACACTTCAGGTTACATACAGACTCCGCTAACCCCAGGTTAATATTACCTCGGGTTAAGAACTTTGCTTCAGGATGAGAACAGAAATTGTGCGGCAGCAGCGGGAGGCCCCATTAGCTAAAGTGGTGCTTCAGGTTAAGAACAGTTTCAGGTTAAGAACAGACCTCCGGAACGAATTAAGTACTTAACCTGAGGTACCACTGTGGTACCTCTGGATGCGAATGGGATCCGTTCCAGAGCCCCATTCGCATCCTGAAGCGAACGCAACCTGCGTCCCCGCGTTTGGCAATTCACCGCTTCCAGGCATGCGCGTGGCGTCATTTTGAGCATCTGCGCATGTGGCAAAACCTGGAAGTAATGTGCTCTGTTACTTTCAGGTCGCCGCAGAGAACAACCCGAAAAGGCTTAACCTGAAGCGACTTCAACCCGAGGTATGACTGTATGGTTTTACAAGTCCCAGCCAGACAAAAGCAAGCATGGATAGTACGAAGCAGGTGAGTGAGAGGCGTGGTCTAGGGAGAGCTGCGAGGGCCAGATCGGTCGGTCTCGGGGGCCACAGTCCTCCCACTCTTGGGGGACAGTGGGCAACAGCAACCTACTGGGGGCAGCAGGATGCGTCCAAGTCAAAGGAGGTGGAGCCAGATAAAAGGAGGCAAAGACCCCCAAAGCAGGCAGGGCATAGTCTCTCCCTGTCCTCATCCTTCATCTGAACATCACCACAGGTGGAAGGGAATGCATTCAGCCCCCCAGGCTCTCCGCCCATAATGGGAAGACCTTGCAAGGCCAAAGAGGATCTCCCTCGCTGTCAGCATCGCCCTTGAGCCAGTGCCACCAACTGGACTCATCCACTTCAGCCCCGACTGGGCTAGGCGAGCTGGGGTAGCACTTCCAGAGACCACCTTCTGCACAGGAACAGGTCAAAGTGCTGTGGACTCACAGCTTACGAGTTGTGAGCACCGGATTCACTCCAACAAGTAGACAGTCGTCGCACAGCAGAGTATAGCAGAGCATAAACGACTCGGAGAGCAGCTCTGTAGAATATCTTCTTTATTCTATCTACAACTATAATACACAACTAGAAAGGTAAAGGTAAAGGTACCCCTGCCCGTACGGGCCAGTCTTGCCAGACTCTAGGGTTGTGCGCCCATCTCACTCAAGAGGCCGGGGGCCAGCGCTGTCCGGAGACACTTCCGGGTCACGTGGCCAGCGTGACATCGCTGCTCTGGCGAGCCAGAGCCGCACACGGAAACACCGTTTACCTTCCCGCTAGAAAGCGGTCCCTATTTATCTACTTGCACCCGGGGGTGCTTTCGAACTGCTAGGTTGGCAGGCGCTGGGACCAAGCAACGGGAGCGCACCCCGCCGCGGGGATTCGAACCGCCAACCTTTCGATCGGCAAGCCCTAGGCGCTGAGGCTTTTACCCACAGCGCCACCCGCGTCCCTAATACACAACTAGAGCTAAATGAGGTCTAAGCAAAAATGCTGAACTGCACTGAGTATCTGCAGCTGCTCTTAGCAGCAACCTTATCTATACACACGACCTCTCTCTAACACTCAGTCTCTCTCTCTCTCTCTTTGATGTGAGGCTGGAGTGGAATAAGTAGTGAGCAGAAACCGCCCCCCTCCTCTCTGGAGAATCAGCAGAGAACATCAGCAGATTCTTGGATATGGGAGGGGTGAAATCTCCTCACTCGCGGGAGGGCGGACGTTCCCCAATCCCTGAACGGAGGGTCATCAAAGGTTTCTTCCAACACCTCCCGTTTAGCGCAGGGTGTACCTGTTAAAAGTTGTCTTGTGCTTCTTGACTGTCTTCACACCAAACTCCCGGAACACAAGCGCTAACTCTGTCTAAGATAGAAACAAGAGGGGAAGATTCAATGGGATAGACACCCCGCCCTGAAAATCACTCCCGGGTTAAACCAAGAGAGATCCCTGCAGTTGAATTACACTGCAGTGTTCCCCAACCTTGGGCCTCCAGCTGTTTTTGGACTACAATTCCCATCATCCTTGACCACTGGTCTTGCTAGCGAGGGATGATGGGAGTTGTAGTCCAAAAACAGCTGGAGGCCCAAGGTTGGGGAACACTGAATTACAGCACACAAAGGGGTACATTTAGAGGCAAGTCCCTGAGTTTTAAGGCCTCGCCTGCAGGGTGAATTTAAAGCAGTACTGAGCACTTTAAACAGTCATGTCTTCCTCCCAAGGAATCCTGGGAGGTGGAGCTTTTGTTTAAGAGGCTGAGCGCCAGGTGACCGCCCCCCCCCAGCTGCAATTCCCAGAATCCCTTGGGAAGAAGGACTGATCACTCGGCTACTCACAGAATCGGAGAGTTGGAAGGGACCCCGAGGATCATCTAGTCCAACCCCCCAAAATGCAGGAATATGCAGCTGCCCCTTACAGGGGTCGAACCTGCAACCTTGGCGTTACCAGCACCACACTCTAACCAACTGAGCTATCCAGTAATGCAACGTTAAGGATAATGGTAAAAAATTCTTTAAATGGGAATATTTACTTATGTTAAATTACTGTGTATTTTTAACATGGGCTTTTTCTCCCCTTTGGCAGTAGCCCTCGTGTGATTGGCTGAGTCACATGAGATGAGAGGCATTCCGTTCCGTTGTGACTGTTATTCCAGTAACTGTCGTTTTTTTTAACTGCTTTCTGCTCCTCTCTGTGCGTATGTGAGGAGAATGGCTGCTCTGCTGAGGACAGTGTGTGTCCGTGTGATCTGTCTGAGGTGAAACTGTAGCCTTTAAGGCCTTTCTCACGGGTAGGAAGAGCATTGCTCCCGGGGAAGGGGTTAATTCAGAGAAAGAGTCTTTATTCCTGCTATCCGGAGTAGCAGAAAGGCACCTGCGTGATTGATTCACAGCAAGCACACCTGAAAGCATTTTACAAAGAGTTTATATCTATTTTCCAGGTCCTCTTTCCCTCCCCTTTCCCAGGGATTCAGCCTCACGAGTTTTGCACACGTATGTTGGTAGAAACAATCTCCATTCATGATGCAGTATGGGCACCCAACCAAGTGGCTGTGATACATTGCTATGGACATCGGACTGGACCAAGTGATACGGCTAGAAAACAGAAATGTTAATTGGGAGAAACCTGCACAGGAGCTCTTGATAAGGAACAAAGTGAATAAGCATCAGATTGTAAATGTATTCTTCTTGGTTATATGTTTATGAAAGTAGAGTTCTTTTGAATATAAAGAGCCTGGACATTGTATAGTCTTTACAAAGAAGTTACCAATCACCTAGAAGAGTTATTTAGCTTCCGAGCTGTAAGCTACTGTGTTACTTTACATACCATCATAAATTTATATATACACACAACATGCAATGCAGGAATCTTTCTGGCCAACGTGGAACTTGAACCCACGACCCTGACATTAAGTGCCTCCTGCTTTACCAACTGAGCTATCCCAGGTGATAGCTCAGTTGTGTATAGTTCTGTGAAGGGAACAGGGGTCTAGCACCCTTAACCAACAACATTTCCCAGGATTCTTTGGGGGAAGCTGTGACCCTTTAATGTGGCATGGTAGTGCGTTAAGTACTGTATTTTTCGCTCTATAGGACGCACCTGACCATAGGACGCACCTAGTTTCAGAGGGGGAGAACAAGAAAAAAAAATCTCCCCCTCTCTGCTCAGCGCCCCTTCAGCGAAGCGGCAGGAGAAACGGAGCCCCTTCCATTTCTCCTTCTGCTTCGCTGAAGGGGCGCTGCACAGCTCTCCCTCTCTGCTGAAGCCAGGAGAGTCTTGCTCTCCTGGCTTCAGCAAAAGGAACCCGAAGCCTCCGGAGCGCAGCGGGAACTCGCGCTGCGCGCCGAAGGCTTCAGGTGGCTATCCCTGAAGCCTGGAGAGTGAGAGGGGTCGGTGCGCACCGACCCCTCTCGCTATCCAGGCTTCAGTGAAAGCAACACGAAGCCTCCGGAGCACAGAGGGAGCACACCCTCTGGGCTTCGGAGGCTTTGCGTTGCTATTGCTGAAGCCAAGGAGCCTGCATTCACTCCATAGGACGCACACACATTTCCCCTTAATTTTTGGAGGGGAAAAGGTGCGCCATATAGAGCGAAAAATACGGTACATAGTGCAGATGGACTGGGGTGAAGGCGGGCTAGAAGGGGTAAAGGCGGAGCCTTCTGAGCCAGATTATGCCCACAAAGCTGCGCCACATGACCGTGTCACATGACCACGCATGTCCTGGGTTGTAGACAGAGGCAACCCATGCCCAGGTCCCACCTTCTCACTGGACAGAGAACTGACATTTCCCTTGCCCAATATACATCCTTGTAAGAGAGACACATTTATGATGGGGGTGTTGGTTTAAAGAGGAGGGTTGTAGAAGACAACTTAGGTGAAAACCAAAACATGGGAGTATCTAGACCATATCACAGACCCATTTTTCGCGGCTTAATATACATCACGAGACAAAGGCAGTCGGCGGAAGTGTCCGCAAGAAATATATTCCGAAACAGAAAGCACCAAGCCTCACCTCCTTGATATCCAACGGGAGATTGCCGACAAAAAGTTCAGATTCTTTTTTCTTGAAGGACCCTGGAAGGAGAAAACCAGAGGAATTTTTGAGAGATGTCTCCCACTCCCCACAAATAAGGGGTTTGGTTTGACACCCTAAGGCCCCATCTGCAGTACAGTGGTATCTCGGGTTACAGATGCTTCAGGTTACATACACTTCAGGTTACAGATTCCGCTAACCCAGAAATATTACCTCGGGTTAAGAACTTTGCTTCAGGATGAGAACAGAAATCATGCGGCGGCGGTGTAGCAGCGGCAGGAGGCCCCATTAGCTAAAGTGGTACCTCAGGTTGAGAACAGACCTCCAGAACAAATTAAGTTCTTAACCTGAGGTACCACTGTATACATATTTAAAGCAGTATCATACCGCTTTAAACAGATGCGGCTTCCCCCAAAGAATCCTGGGAAACTGCAATTTGTTCAGGGTGCTGAGAGTTGTTAGGGGCCCCCCTATTCCCTCCCCCAAGCTACAATTCCCATAGTCCCCCGTGAAGAGGGATTGACTGATTAATCCACTCTGGGAATTGTAGCTGTGCCAGGGGAATTGGGGGTCTCCTAACAACTCTCAGCACCCTGAACAAACTACAGTTCCCAGAACTCTTTGGGGGAAGCCATGACCATTTAAGTGGTATTAAAGGTAATTGGACCCCTGACCATTAGGTCCAGTCGCAGACGACTGTGGGGTTGCGGCACTCATCTCGCTTTATTGGCCGAGAGAGCCGGTGTACATCTTCCGGGTCATGTGGCCAGCATGACTAAGCCGCTTCTGGCGAACCAGAGCAGCGCATGGAAACGCCGTTTACCTTCCCACCGGAGTGGTACCTATTTATCTACTTGCACTTTGTGCTTTCGAACTGCTAGGTTGGCAGGAGCTGGGACCGAGCAACGGGAGCTCACCCCGTCGTGGGGATTCGAACCGCCAACCTTCTGATCGGCAAGCCCTAGGCTCTGTGGTTTAACCCACAGCGCCACCCGTGGCCCTGGTCAGTCACTGTCAGAAGGATGTAGGAGTAGATTTGGCCTAATCCCCTGTGAGGGGTAAATGTCAGTTCCCAGGATTCTCTGGGGCGAAGCCATGCGCTCTAAATGCGCATTATGCTGTGAATGTGGCCTAAACTGGCACTTCCTCTGATGGGCTCTGGCTCCACCAATCGCCAGCTTTCGCTCCACCCACATTTGGGCTCCTTGCCTTGTGCCCCACCATCCACCCCTAGGATGTGGGTGGGGGGTGGAGAACTTGGATGTTGCACAGCTGAGCGCACTAACCCCCTCGCCCAGTAAAAATGGCTCCGGCACAAGCACAAAACCTCCAGCCGGCCTGCCTGCCTGCCACTTGTCGGCTGCTTTCCAACCCGCCTGCCCCAAACGAACAAAGATAATTCAGAGACAGGACACAGCTATAAATAACCGGACAATGGCTTTCTGACTTCTGACCCCAACGAGGGGAGAAATGTTTGGCCGTAAAGGATTATGCCCTGTTCAGAAGCCTGCAGGCACATTGTGTGGAAAGAAAACCCAGCCGAGAGGGCTGGGAGGAGAAACGAGCACCGCGGTTCCCGTTTTCCTGAAATGGGTGCCAAAGAAACACACAACACACACACAATCCTTAAAAACAGCCCAAGATTTTGCAGCCAGATTGGTTTGGGGGAGGGAACGGGGCATAAATCTCTGCAGGGAAACCAAAATGTTTTTTCTTTTTAAAACTTTATTCCAAAACTGAAAAAGAATTGCAAACATCTAATTCAAAATCCATATTCGTTTTGTAACATAAGCTTATTGCGTAGTTGACTAAATTAAAATATACCTAATTGCTATAGACTTCCCTTTACTGTATATAAATGCAATGTGATTAGAAATATTATATTGGAAATTTTTATAAATTCCCCTATACCCCCCACTCCCCTTCACCCATGTGTGATCTCAATATTTTTTTTACTTCTTCCATCTTGTTGTGTTGTTGTAGTTTAATAATTATTCCATTTATTCTTTTATTATTTCCTTGCTTACCCCTGCACATTTTACACATTATCTATTAATATTTCAGTTCCGGAACCATATTTTTTCAAAATGTTTTTTTCTTATGTGCCTCCATCCAGGCAAATCAGGAAGCATTATCAAAGTTTGGTAAGGCAGCAGAAAGTCTTAAGGAGGGTGCAAACAGGGAAGTGTGGGGCACAGCCTGGAGGGAGTCCCGAGGGCCAGACAGAGAAGTTCAATATATTGGGCAATGCATACAAATCTCTCTTCACTATGCTAATAGCTTCACATTCTCTCTCTTTTGCATCAATTTTATTAAAGGTTTTCAACCGAAGATGCCATAAAATTCAAACTAAACAAACGGGAATAATAATAATAAATACCGTATTTTTCGTCCCATAGGACGCACCTAGTTTTTTTGGGGGGGGAAATAAAGGAAATTTTTTCCCCTTTATTTCCCCCCCGAAACCAGGTTGGGGGACAGCGGTATGACGGCGCTCTGCCTCCCCGCTGTCCCCCAAGCTTGTGGGGCTGGCCGATGTCTGCCCGGCGCACGGGGCGCTCTGCTTCAGCGCACCCCGCGCTCTGTGCAGCAGGCTGCTATTCGCAGCCTAGGGAGCCCTGCGGGAACTCCTGCAGGGCTCCCCACGCTGCGGATGTCTGCCCTGTGCGCGGGGCACTCTGCTTCAGGGCGCCCCGCGCGCCGGGCGGCAGGCTGCTATCCGCAGCCTAGAGAGCCCTGCGGGAACTCCTGCGGGCTCCCCAGGCTTGCTGATAGCTTCCTGAAGCCTGGAGAGCGAGAGGGGTCCGTGCGCACCGACCCCTTTCGCTCTCCAAGCTTCAGCGAAAGCCTGTATTCGCCCCATAGGACGCACACAGATTTCCCCTTCATTTTTGGAGGGGGAAAAGTGCGTCCTATAGGGCGAAAAATACGGTAGATCTAACAGGATAAACCCAAAGAAAAAATAAAGTAAAATACATTAATGATCGACATAAAACACAAAATTATAAATATATCTATGTGGCCCTCAGTCACCATTTTATCTTAATCTTCACACATACAGATAAGTTGAATCTTCCCACTTCCCATCTGGGAGAGCTTCTCCCACCCTGAGAAAAGCCACTCTGACCTGCCTCTCATACAGACAGACCCTTTCCTGTTCCCATTCTCCATTATTTCCCTATTAATTTCAAACGTTGGCCCATTTGCACTTGCCCCTTCTTTTTAAATACAGTTGCTTTTTAAATACCTGCTTTTCGAACAGCCTAGTTCTCGAACGTTTTGGCTCCCAAATGATCCAAACCCGGAAGTGAGTGTT
The DNA here is from genome assembly GCF_964188315.1 of Podarcis muralis. NCBI lineage: Eukaryota > Metazoa > Chordata > Lepidosauria > Squamata > Lacertidae > Podarcis > Podarcis muralis. Next base: position 8,758,004 of record NC_135670.1, on the reverse strand, counting down.
CCAGTTCTTTTGGAAGCCGAACATCCAATGCGGCTTCCGATTGGCTGCAGGAGCTTCCTGCAGCCAATCAGAAACCGAGCTTTGGTTTTCGAATGCTTTGGAAGTTGAACGGACTTCCGGAATGGATCCCGTTCGACTTGCAAGGTACGACTGTACATTAATTAATTAATTATTATTACTTTGTCAAAAAAATTGTAAATATATAAAAATGTTAAGGAAAGTTTCTGTAAAGCAGAAAAGGTAAAAGGTGTTTTCTTCCCCTTCCTTCCCTGTATTTATATATATATATATATATATATACACACATACACACACATAGGGGGAAGTTTGTTATTTAATTTATTTGTTTAAAGTGGAGGGGAGGGAGAAATCTCTTTATTGATCTCCCACCTAAGGGGATTGAATCCGGGAGCTAAGAAAGCAAAGCAGAAAAGCCCAGGGAGGACTTATCTATGTTCAGAAGCCAGTGGAAGTCAGGGAGAGGGGACGGAATGGAGCATCCTGGCAGAGGGCATGGCTGGCAGGAATCAACCTTAAAAGGAACACTAAACATTGCACCATTCTCTGGTCGGTGCAGTACAGTGGTTAGAATGTCGGATTAGGACTTTGGAGAGACCAGGACTCAAATCCGCACTCAGACATGGAGTTCATTAGGGGGGCCTCAGGCCAGTCACTCACTTTCAGCCTAACCTACCTCACAGGGTTGTTGTGAGGGTCACATGGGGAGGAGAACTCTGTATGCCGCCTTGAGCTCCTTGGAGGAGAGCTGGGCTATAAAGGTAAAGGGACCCCTGACCATTAGGTCCAGTCGTGGCCGACTCTGGGGTTGCGGCGCTCATCTCGCTTTACTGGCCGAGGAAGCCAGCGTACAGCTTCCGGGTCATGTGGCCGGAATGACTAAGCCGCTTCTGGTGAACCAGAGCAGTGCACGGAAACGCCGTTTACCTTCCCACCAGAGCGGTACCTATTTATCTACTTGCACTTTGACGTGCTTTCGAACTGCTAGGTTGGCAGGAGCAGGGACCAAGCAATGGGAGCTCACCTCGTCTCGGGGATTCGAACTGCCGACCTTCTGATTGGCGAGTCCTGGGCTCTGTGGTTTAACCCACAGCGCCACCCAAAGGCAGTAAATAAGGAAATCCTCCACGCTGCAACACTGTGTTGCAGATGCCATTTGTTTATTACTCCCCAACCAAACATTTTCAAAAACTGAGCAGCACAAACCTACCAGGATGCCTTGGTGGAGCTGCTTTGACATGCTTCTTCAGAGTTTTGCCATTATTCCTCTCGTTGCCAGGGTTTGACCTGAGAAGCAAGTTCAGAGAAACCTTAGATGTCATGCGTGTTGGATAGAAAAATTATTCCCGAAGGGGAAAGAAATAGGGTAACACACATTCATCGCAGCAAAATTTGGCCTGTCTTGCACATCAACCTGAGTCATGGTTTATTAAATCACGGCTCAGTATTATATGTTTCAACTCTGTCCCAGCAGCTTCACTGTGGTTTGTTTAATCAACTGAAACCATAGATTGTTGCTGGCTTACAAACTTTGGTCCAACTAAGGCAACTTCCTATGGAGCCCAGCTGCCGCTGGAGGGTCAAAGGTTCCTCAGCCCTGACACAATCACACAGAGAGATGGAAAACTCCGCAGAAATAAAATTGCACTCTCAACCACCATAAAAGGCAGAAATTTAACATCTCAGTAATAGGGCTGGGCGATATCTGGTTTTCCACATCGCAATATATCACCGGCTAAACGTTGTGATGTATTGATATATCACGGTCTGAAAATAAGGATGGAACTATGCCTAGGATGATGTTAAAAGGGCTGGGATTCTTTTTAAAAACTTCACTCGACACCAAAGGGGGGGGGGGGACTTCATAGGCAAAAGGTGAGCCTCTCTGGGGAAGATCGTTCTACCATCTGGGAGCCACCACTAAAAAGGCCATGACAGCCAACCTCCTTATTTCAGGCTGAGGAACAAAATCCACATTTATTTGTAATTATACTAGCCATAGGCGCCGACTCCATGGGGCTTGAGGGGGCCCGAGCCCCCTCAAAAATTCGTTTGGGGGGCTCCGCCCCCCCAATAATCTCCGGCGCCCCTCCAGCAGAGCGCCATCGCCGCCCCTCCCCCAGCCCAAAATGCACAGGGAGGGGCGGGCTGCATGCCTCCTGCCCTCCCTCCCGAGCAAAAGCTCCACCCAATTTCCTTTGGAGCTGATTAATAGGCGCAGCACGCTCTCCCCTATTCGCTCACGAGGAGGCGGCGCCACTTTATTTGCATATTCATGAGCTTATTTATTATTCATGAGCTTTCCCGGGCCCCCCCAATATTTTTTATAAGTCCGCATCCCTGATACTAGCTCACATTCAGCCATTGCTTGGATATCTAAGGCCTTCTCTGAGCCACATCTTATCCTCTACTCCAAATACTCACATCTTCAAAGGGTCCATGGAGACATCAACCTGAAAAGGAGACCAGAAGTAATTATTATCAATTTAAACAACAACAACAACAACAGCCACCAGGAAGAAATAAAGTTACTGGAATGGCCTTTCATCATTTTCCCTTCCAAGAGTAAATGTGAGTGGCGCAGTGCCAATCATTTTGGGAGCAAAATGGAGCCACCCAAAAAACAAGATAGTATTTTCTAAATACTATGGGGGAAGGGCTCATTAGGTGAAAATATTTAACCTTGTGGTGGTTACTAACAGTCAATATGTCACAATAAAGTTTCAAAAATTTAAAAGGGAAAACCCCCAATATTTAGCTTCGCAAGTATTAAGAAAGAAAACCCACAAAACTGCCTGACAACAACCTTTCAGGTTGTGAAAGAGATATGAGGACTGTGTGGTCATCCAGATGTTAATTAACTACAATTCCCATCTGCCCCAGGAAGCATGGCCTGTGTGTGTGTGTTTATATTGCAAATTGTAATAATAATAATCAAAATAATCATAATATCCTTTTGAGTAAAAAAAGCTCTGGTCTGCGATCGTGGTACTAATATTTTACAAGCCCAGCATCTGGGTACAGCCTTAGCTCAGATGCTTGTTTATGATCAGCTAATTAGAATAGCAGAATAACAGAATGGTTGTTGGAAGGGACCCCAATAATAATTTTATTATTATTATTATTATTATTATTATTATTATTATTATTATTATTATTAGTCTAACCCCCTGCAAAACAGGAATCTGTTGCTCAAAACTGCATTTTTACTTTGTAGTGTTGCAGCTCCCTCTGGGGCCTTGGGATGACAAGACGGGACAATAAATTAAAGTACGGTACCACCTCTAATAGGGACGCGGGTGGCGCTGTGGGTTAAACCACAGAGCCTAGGGTTTGCCGATCAGAAGGTCGGCAGTTCGAATCCCCGCGACGGGGTGAGCTCCCGTTGCTCTGTCCCTGCTCCTGCCAACCTAGCAGTTCGAAAGCACGACAAAGTGCAAGTAGATAAATAGGTACCGCTCAGGCGGGAAGGTAAATGGCATTTCCATGTGCTGCTCTGGTTCGCCAGAAGCGGCTTAGTCATGCTGGCCACATGACCCGGAAGCTGTACGCCGGCTCCCTCAGCCTATAGAGCGAGATGAGCACTGCAACCCCAGAGTCGGCCATGACTGGACCGAATGGTCAGGGGTCCCTTTACCTAACACCTCTAATGGGTCACAGGTTCTCCACCCTAAGCAATAGACAGAGGGAGAAGAAAATAGGGTGGGTGGAAGGACTGGAGAAAGAGCAGGAAGCAGGAAGGAAGATTCCCCATGACCTCCCCACCACCAGCATGTAAAAGGACACGCACCGCCCCCCTTCCAAGGCGAATTAAATATAGAGATGGTCCCTATCCTCTTAAGATTTCTAGCCATTTCAGGAGAAGAGGAACCCGCAGCGTCAAGGACTAGGGCAAACTCCCCACACTTTCTCTGGGCCATACCTGAGCGCGCTGCAACGCTGGCAGGGCGGCGTGCGGACGCAGCTGCCGTGCGCGCTTCGAATCCGGAATCAATCCGCATTCCTCCGTCCCGCGGGACTTTTATTGGAGAGGGAGAGTTGCAAAACCCGGATACCAGGGTGCCGTTTCTGTTTAGCGCTCTTACCAGCAGGTCCCCCAGTCCTTGCTGGCTAAAACGCACCTGCAGCACTCGCGCCATGCAATGCACCACCACGCCGCTCCTTTTATTCAATTTCAATAGTGGCGCCACAGATCTTGCAGCTGTAATGGATTGCGGTGCGCCGGTTTTTATTTTGCAGAGGCGGGAATGTTTCTCCGCGCCGGAGTTTCTCGTGCAGGAAGAGCTACTAGGCGGGGGGGGGGGGGGGTTTGCAAACGAGAGACGTGCTTGCAAAAAGGAAAAGGAAGAAGTCCCTCCCCGCTCGCCAGGGCAATTTTCGATTTTTTTTGCGCGAGGGACGCGTGGCTTTTACAAACTCTTAAATGGAGGTTTTTGCAAACGCGCCGTGGATCCAGTGAAATAATTTCGCGGGGCAGATCTGGGATCGCTCAGCCGGGAAAGCATGAGACGCTTAAATCTCATGGGTTGGAGCCCCATGTTGGGTAAAAGATTCCTGTTTCGCAGGGGGTTGGGCTGGATGACCCTTGGGGTCCCTTTCAACTCTGCAATTCTGCGATTCTAATTAGCCGAGCAAAGCAAAGCAAACGAGCGAAGGCTGTGCACAAATGGCTTGGCTTGCAAAACACGCAGAGCACAATTCCAGAGCAAACATTTTTTACTCAAAGGCAGTGCCGGATTTACGTATAAACTATACAAGCTATAGCTTACAGTGGTGTCCAAACTTTTTTCAAAGAGGGCCAGACTTGATGAAGTGAAGGGCTGTGGGGGCCGGCCAACCAAAGTTTTTGACCTTTTTTAAGGATTGAAGTTGTTGAGGTTTTTTTGGGGGGGGATTTTACCCCAGGAAATAAATGCCACAGGAGCCAGATCCAGATTAGGCCCCCAAAACGGACTTTGGACATGCCTGGTTTAGGGCCCCAAGTCTCTTGGAAGCCCCCAAAAAATTTAAAGGCAAAAAAACTGGATGTACATTTCCAAAATATAAGATAAAAAACAAATAAAGTAAAACTTACTTACAGCAACAGTGTTCTGTGTTGTGTAGATACTTATTAGGTCCATAAATTGCCATATAGCATATATGCAACACAAAAAACGGTGACAATTTGTTGTTGACAAAGGACAGCTGGACATAAAAAGGGCCTCATTACCTTCAGTAGCTTAGGGCCTCATCAAACCTAAACCCAGCCCTGCTCAAAGGATAATAATAATAATAATAATTTCTATACCTCAATCAAGGGTCACAGGGAACTTTGCAATATAAGAACACAAAAATACTGTACATCCCATAGTAACAAATGAAAACAATAATCCTCACACACATAGTTTAAAAGGCCATAGATTGTTTATGCAGCCCAAGGCCTGGGAGAAGAGGAAAGTTTTTGCCTGGTGCCTAAAGACATGTAATGAAGGTGCCAAGTGAACCCCATTGGAGGCAACATTCCACATATAGGGAGCCACTGCAGAAAAGGTCCTGTTCTCATGTTGCCACTCTCTGGACCTCTCACAGAGAAGACACACAAAGAAGGGCCTCAGATGACGGTTGCATGTCCCAGGTCAGTGCATGCTTTTACTCGGGAGTAAGCCTCATGCGTGGCAGTGGGATTTGCTCCTGAGATCGTCGCTGTGCCAAAACCCAATTGAGCTTCCCAAATAAACCTATGCATAGGATCGTGGCTTTCCAAGACAGGATCCAGAATTCAGCAGCACGGTGGAATTTATAACAAGAAAACATGTGTCAGATTTCACCCACCCTGTCCCTCTTGTTTACTCGCGAGCAAGTTCTGTATAAAGTGCATTCAACGTGCATTTAATAAGCATGAGTTCCCACAAAAAATCCTAACAGCTACCATTCCCAGCACCCTTAACAAACTACAGTTCCCAGGTTTCTGTGGGGGCGAGTCATGTCCTTTAAATGTGCATCGGGTGTGCTTTAAATGTATGCAGCAGATGGCAACATTTTGTTTTTAAATAGCACTTTTGGAGTCCCCAGTCTGGGCTCATTTGCAAAAGCTCCCTCCTTCTTATCTTTCTGCATTACAGTCTGTGGCGACGGCCTGGAAGAATGAATATGTACAATGCTTTGAATAAATATGCATATTTTAAAACACGAAGTGCTTAGGAAAGAAATTAATATGCTGGTCCCTTTACTATGGTGATTATCAATGGCTAGAGCTGGACGCGTTTTTACAGAGATTAACAGGCTGGTATAGACAGGGACTTAAAAAGAAAACAATATTTATAGCTTGCTCTTCATTGAATCCTTTCAATCCCAGAGCAGGGAACAAAGTATTAAAAAATTTGGGGTGGGGGTGGGAATGGCAATATGCAAAACTTTTGATAGCATGTAAGACGGATCCAATAAAAGACAAAAATGCCCGTGCTGTCGTAAGGTAAACAAGCAAAACTACAGTTTCAAAAATGAAAATTTCCAGTTTAAGCAAATATGTAAGTAACAACAAACAAACACAATATATTGGGAGCCGTTTGTGGTGTAGTGGTTCAAGTGTGTTGGACTAAGAACCGGGAGATGGATGGACAGACAGATCTGTACGTTGATGGGTGGACACATGTACAAATCTGTCCCGTCCCCCCGCATACATTGGAGCAGCTGGGGCAACCCAGTCAGATGAGTGGGGTACAAATAATAAAATGGTTATTATTATATGGATAAACGTGGAAGACAGGAGTGCCTGGCGTGCTCTGGTCCATGGGGTCACGAAGAGTTGGACACGACTAAACGACTAAACAACATATGGATAAACAGACACATGCATCTGAATGGATGGAAATGGAAGACTGGAGAGGTAGATTTGTATGTGGGTGGATGGGCAGGTACAAATCTGTCTGTCTATGGATGGATGGATGAATTGGTATTGTACCTCGATCAATGGGCATGGACGGACAGACCAATTTCGACAAGGACGGCTAGAGGCAGACCTGGACATGGAGGGATGTGCGGACACAGACATGGATGGATGGAGAGACAAACAGATACATATACGGATGACCGATAGATATGGACATGGGGGGACATGGATGGATAGACAGACTTGTATAAGCATGACTGGACCAGGTGAATAGACAGAAAGTCAAACAGGTGGTTGATGAAGAGGCAGACATGTTGCATTTAGACAGACGAAAGGAAGAAAGTGTAGATATATATGACAATGATGAAATATATATGTGGATGGATGGAATATATCTGTATGGAAGAACACATGAATATTTGTACATGAAGTGATGGATGAGAATATTCATGGGTGGATGGACAGAAAGAACCTGTCTCCCGTGTTACAACTACTTAGAGTAAACCCCTTGGAACTGATGGGCATTTTCTTGAGAATTATAGGATTAGAACTACCCAAACAGTATAGTTGTTTGTTTTTTTATGCATGCTACTACAGCCGCAAGAATGTGATTTGCCCAAAAGTGGAAAGATGAAGAGGTCTCGACGAAAGATTGGATACAGAAATTAATGGAGTATGCAGAAATGGCGAAACTTACTGGAAGAATAACAAATAAAAGATAACAAACAAACTCTTTAGAAAGGAATGGAAGTGGTTTATTGTGTATTTACAAGCAAGTTGTAAACAGATTAAGACATTGGCAGGATTATTGCAAAAACCTGCAGACAGACAGACAGATAGATAGATAGATAGATAGATAGATAGATAGATGATATATATCAGAACAGACGAATAAAAGAATAAGTTAAGATAATTTGGAGCATGCAGGAAAAGATTTAAAAAAATGTAAGGAACCTCAGGAGGAGGGGGAAGGGAGTCGAAATCGAAAATGTTAAAATCTGGCAAAATAATATAAATGAATATAAATGAATATAATAAGAAAAGAAACTGATGGGCATGACTAACTCGATCCATTAATTTCAAGGGGTTTACTTTGAGTTGGAGACAATCTATAGAAAAGGAGGAAGAAAGGGGAGGATGGAGAAGTAATGTTTATAATTCACCACGCAACTTTTTTTTGTAAAGTGCATGTTTACTAAATAATAACAATCATAGCCTGTAGCTCCTTAAACCTTTAAGAAAAGCTGGCGCACAAGCCCCGTGAAAACGCGCGAGTTGCGCGCCCGGGCTCCGCTCCTCGCCTCTCTCATCCGCGCCCCGAGGCCGGACCCCTCGCGGCTCGCCAGGCCGCCCCCTCCGGATCTGGGCGGGGAGGCTTCTTGCCAGAGCCAGCCGCCCTCTCGCCTTCCCTGTCCGGCAGCAGCGGCGGGAGAGGCGCCTTGGGACGGCGTGGAAAAGCAGCGGCCGGGGGTCCCGTCGAGCAAAAGCAGGTAAAAGCAAAACCAAACAGCGGAGCCCGAGGGCGCCATGGAGCGACCCCACCCCAGGGCTGGGTGAAGGAGAGGGAGGGGTGATCCTTTGCCGCCCCCTATCCCGCCGTGTAAAAGGATCCCCCTCTTGGAAAGACCCCTTTCCATGCCCCTAATAGTGGCAGCCTTGAGAGGCATCCGCCTCTTGTTTTCTGGCCCCCTCCCACCCCCAAGACCAAGAAGCCCCAATTCTTCCTGCTAGCTGGATCTCCCACAAAAGATTTTTCTCCCCTGCCTCTTATTAGGAAAAGTCTATGTCTTTCTGCCTTTCCAAAAATGAAAATTTAAGACCCTTTCTGTCTGCTGCAAAGCGTTTAGGAGATATAACTTGCTTGATCTCACCCCCTAGTTGCCCTTCCTTCCAAAGCCCCTCCTAGTTACAATTTAAAATTCTGACTACTTTGACTCCCAGCTCACCTCCTTGTTGGCAGAGAGAGAGAAAGTTGTCTACCCACTTTTGGGGGGGGCTACAGAGCTGGGCAAATGAGGCATTAAAAGTGGGGCCCAGGGGTCCTCCACCTCCATGCGCTCTCCCAGTTGCTCATATTGTTGGATGAGTTTTATATTTCCGTAGGTGTAACTGTTTTACCGATCCACCCAAATTGCTGCTTCCCTCTCCTCTGGCCAGTTCTGCTTCCTTTTAAACCCCTTTACTATTCAGTTGGAAGTGGTGGCTTTTAATTCCTTGGGAGAAAGAGGAATTGGGTGGAACAAGGTGACCAGGTATTGGCCCCAATCCTGGCCAGCTCCTCACCTCCTTTGCCCAGGGAATGCCTTTCCTATCCTTTGGGCGCTGGGCCTCCGCTCGCCTCTGGCTGCCCTTCTCCGAGTTACGTGGCTGGGTTGTCAGGGGGCGCGTGGCCAGTTTGAGGCCTCCATCTCAGGCTCCCGAGACAGCCTGTGCCAGCCTTGGCGCAGGCCTCTGTCCTTTCCCCAGCGGTACCCCAAACTCAGCTTTTCCTTGACCCCTGCTGCCGTCTGGTGCCCTCTGCCCCCCATGGCCGCCAAGTGGTTCAAAGAGTTTCCGTCCAGCCTGAAAACGGTTTCGGAGAGAGCCAAGCCGGGCAGCGCTGCCAACCTTGGGAAGCTGTGCAGTGCCTCGCGCAAGAGCCTAGGTCCTCCCGAAGCGGGCACAGCGGCTTCTCTGCCCGGGAAGAACCGGAAAAACTCTGCTACTGAGCTGGGCAGCCAGCGGACCCTGCTTCTGCCAGGGAAAGATGGCGGAAGCGGCCGGCTTTCGCGGGACAACCTCCAGGGCCTGCTGCAAGCTGCCGCGGGGAAGATGCGCAAGAATTCGCGGGTGGATGGGGCCCCCGCGGACGAACCGGCACGGGGGGCGCCCAAAGGCAACGCCGGCTGCGGGACCTACATCAACCGGCTCATCAAAGTGGATGCTCACGAGAAAAACGGAAAGAACTACCCTGGGAGCGCCCCGAGTCCCCCCCTGGTTGCAGCTCCCGAGTCAGAGAAGGCTAAACAGGAGACGGTAAGGATTCTGCTCACGCCGATACCCTTTCCATGGTGATGCCAGCGTATGCCCATTGGGCAGGCTTATAATGGGTAGGCCGCATTCATTCTCCGTGCCCTTTCTCAGTTGCCAAAAGAAGATGACCTTCTAAGGACTCTCTGCCTATACCAACTTGACACTGCTTAATGCCACTTTTGGTTTTGCTACCCAATTAACCTCGCGGGCACCCCTCGCCCTTGCATCTTTCATCTGTGGTGGATGTGCTTCCAATTCCTTTGCCTCTCTTCCACTCCCTGCACCAGCTAATTAATCACATGGGGGGGGGGGAGAGATATAAGCAATTGCTCGATTTGTGAGAGCCTTGATGCTACGCTTAATTTAGCTGGACTCAAAACCACCATGTTTCTTGTTATGCAGAGTGAGAATAAGAGGCGAGGAAGAGAGTGGGTGGCTCTTTGAGCTGCCCAGCGTCTGAAGAGAAGGGCGCCCTTAGTTCAGGGATGGGCTCAGGCTGTCGGCTGCAGATAGAACGTGGTGGGAAATTATAAAAGGGCTCCTTAAAAGCAAAACGAAAAGCCTAAAATAATTAATCTGCTTTCTGGGGTTCTGTTTTGAAGGACGTCCGAACAGCACTTTATATGAAAGGAGAAAGTCCTGCGGTTTTTAATCCCGTATACAGAAATATAAATAGTTCCGTTCTTTGTTTGCACAGCACCATCAGTATACATAATTTGATAAGCAACCTCCCCAGAACTTCTGCTTTAAGTAAAAATTGTTACTTAAACTCTGAGGTGCTCCTATCATTTATGGGGGGTACTATTGTCATTGGTCCTTCTGCTTACAATGTTCGGGGGAGCGTGCCAGTCATTACGTAGCCAAAACAGCACCAGCCACACATCAGGATGGTGGCAGCAGGTTTACCTGGAAGGGGGTCTCGAGCTTTGCAGAAGGACACGATAATCTCTAGAAAAAGAGGGTGGGGAAGAGGCAGAAACTGCTGAATGAGGACTGAGCATGCTCAGTGGCCACCTGAAAACATGAGGGGGAATGGAATGGAGCACCTGAAAGGGGACATGGCTGGCTGACTGGCAGGAACCCAGAACAAGCACACTCTATACCGCAACATTTTGTTGCAGGCCCCGCTATCTATTGATTTATTTGTAATTCAGGTGATTTATACGCTGCCATTTGCACAACAGGGTGCTTTACAATAAGACACATAAATGAAAAACAAGGAAACCACCAAAATAGTGCCGTCCTTTAAAAGAGGGCAACCTTTTCCCAGACCAGCGGATGTGGCTTGGGGAGGGGGTGTGGCTGAGAAGGTGTGGCCTCAGGAGAGTTTCCTGGGAAGAGGGATGGATGGCTAAACCACTCCGGGAATTGTAGTTCCGGGAAGGAAATACGAGGGCAGGAGTCACCAATTTTCAGCACCCTGAACAAACTACAGTTCCCAGGATTCTTGGCGGGAGGAGCCAGGGCTGTTTAAAGTACTATTGTAGTGCTTAAAACGTAATGTGCAGACAGGGCCTGGGGTGGGATGTTGGCCACATGAGAGGAGCCACACACAAATACGCATTTCAGGGGGGTGGACTAGATGAGCCTTTGGGTCCCTTCCAGCTCGACAGTTCTGTGAAATAAGCATCACCTGCTTGCTTAACGCTGCCTTTGCACCACTTCCCTTTGCTGTCAAGGTTATTATCCTGGAAGATTACGCTGACCCGTACGATGCCAAGCGCACTAAGGGTCAGCGAGACGCCGAAAGGCTAGGAGAAAATGACGGCTATATGGAGCCATACGATGCCCAGCAGATGATCACCGGTAAGTGTCCGGGCGTGTCTGCCGGGGGGGGGGGGCATTAGGAGGCCACGCCAGCCTCAAAATCCCGAGACAAGGGGAGAGTTGGCATCACCTGCCCATGTCCCTTTCTGGAGTCCATCTGTCTGTCCGTGCCCTCTTGGCGACATCGAACGGACCGTGAGACAGCTTAGCAGTTTGGAAAACTGGAGCCGCCGTTAATTGTTCCAAAGAAAGGTCATCTTTTTAACGTTTCCTTTCTCGACACCCCGAGGGGCGGAGGCAAAGAAAGCTGGCAGGCCTTGGTTTGCCAGCCCAGTTGTTTATATGCCAACGCCAACGCCGCCACCTCACTCACGACTGACTGATCAGTCAAATGCAATGTTTTTTGAGGTGTCTCGCTGGAGGAAAATCCGGCCACGACGTTTGCTGAGGAATCCTTGCTAGTTTGTCATGAGAACCTTGGTTGTTGTCAAGAATTCTGGGACATTTTCTTTAGGGTTCATACAGGTTCTTGGCCAGGACCAAGTTGGCCTTCATAGTTTCCCTGTGAGGACAAAGGCTGCACCCTAGAACAAAGGTGGGGCACCCATGGCCTTCTGGAGGAGGTTGGGACCCTGGCACCCATCATCCCTGACCATCAGTTTTCCTGTGTTGTTGTTGTCGTTTAGTTGTGTCCGACTCTTCATGACCCCATGGACCAGAGCACTCCTGTCTTCCACTGCCTCCTGCAGTTTGGTCAAACTCATGCTGGTGGCTCATGCTGTCCAACCATCTCGTCCTCTGTCGTCCCCTTCTCCTTGTGCCCTCCATCTTTCCCAGCATCAGGGTCTTTTCCAGGGAGTCTTCTCTTCTCATGAGGTGGCCAAAGTATTGGAGCCTCAGCTTCAATTTTCCTACCAGTTTTCAGTTTTCCTACCAATGATCTAAAGATCTCACCCACATCCCATAAGACCACTGAGTTGGAATTAACCACTGTACCACTTCCTGCGTTCCAACTTCCCATCATTTGAGTGCCTGGTCAGTTACCAGATCTTGTGGCAGGGAGTCCCACAAGCTAAGCTCTGGCTGTGCAGAAGAAGCGGTTCCATCTACAATGGCTGGGGCGGTGGTTTAGCCATGATTTAGATACAGGGGTGTGCAGTGACAGATGTATGTGTAAGCTAAACAAGCTATAGCTTAGGGTCCCACTCTCTTGGGGGCCCCCAAAAAAATTTAAAGGAAAAAAATCTGGATGTACATTTCCAAAATATAAGATAAAAAAAATAAGATAAAACCTACATACAGCAACAGTGTTTTGTGTTGTGTAGGCTCCTATGATGTAAGTAATGGGCCCCGCCTGCTAGCCTGCTCCCTAAAATATCACTGGTTTGCTCATTTCTATATCAATTACTTTGATAAAATACATATTTTGTTATGTGCAAATGGCTTTAGATACCTATTAGGTCCATAAATTACCATATAGCATATATTCAACACAAAAAAGTGACAATTTGTTGTTGACAAAGGACAGCTGGACATATAAAGGGCCCCATTACCTTCAGTAGCTCAGGGCCTCATCAAACCTAAATCCGGCCCTGGGGGTGTGTATAGAAGCTAGTCTACTCTACAAAATTTAAACCTTTTGCTCCGCCCACTTTTGCCCCAGGCCCCACCCACCACTGCCATGCGGCCCCCATGAGGTCACCCAGAAGGGAATGTGGCCCTAGGTCTGAAAAATCTCCCAGACTACAGCACCTGGAAGCAGCCAATGTGGGCATGGTTTCATGTTATTAAATTCAGATTTCAAGCGGCCCGAATCTCCACCGATCCCCTATTTCCCACATTGTCAGTGTGAGGTTGGGACCCCTTGACCCACCCTGCTGGGGGTCACTCGCACCCCAGCTGCTCCTTTTCTCTTCCCACCAAAATTAAAACAAAACAAAACAACTCCCCCACAACCTTATCTCTTCCAGCAGAGAGGCAGGAAAGGAGAGAGCTGGTTTCCTGACCCAGATTTCTTTTTCCCGTTAGACACCCCCCTCCCCTGCCCCTCAGCCGCCACCAGATTTGTGCCCTGTCTCCCAGCTGTGCCAAAAATTTGCTTTCTCAAATTAAAAGCAGCATGCTTGTTTTACAGTAGCTAACTTTTATCTCAGGTCATCTTTTTTCGCAAGGTCGCTTTGCAAGGGCAGAGAGAGTGATAGAATATTATGGTGCTTTTTGAGTGCATCTGCAGCGTGCGTTTAAAGATCATGGTTTCCTTCCCAGTGAATACTGGGACCTTGCCCCTACGAACTCTGGGAATTGTAGCTCCATTGAGGGGAAGAGGGGGTCCCCTAACCAAGAACTACAATTCCCAAAGGAAGAAGGGTTGCTTGTTAAAGCAGACCCTCCAATTGTCCCTATTTTCCAGGGGCAGTCCCGGATTTATAGAAGCTGTCCCAGTTTCTGATTTGATCCCAGAATATTCCTCTTTTCCTTAGGACGTCCCTATTTTCATCAGAGAAATGTTGGAGGGGACGTGTCTATTCTGATTGGTAAAATGTTGGAGAAAATCCTGAGAAAAGTCATTTACTTCTCTCAGAGTAACCCTCCAAGTGCCCCTATTTTCCAGGGACAGTCCCGGATTTACAGAAGCCGTCCCAGTTTCAGATTTGATCCCAGAATGTCCTTTTCCTTAGGGCATCCCTATTTTCATCAGAGAAATGTTGGAGGGTATGGAATTATGTGAACCCCCCCAGCCAAGGAGATAAGTAACTATATAACCTTTAGAAGAAAACTGAAGGCAGCCCTGTATGGGGAAATTTATAAAGGTTTTATTATGTTTTTATATATGTTGGAAGCCGCCCCGAGTGGCTGGGGCAACCCAGTCAGATGGACGGAGTATAAATAATAAAATTATTATTATTATTATTATTATTATTATTATTATTATTATTATTAATAGGACATCCCTATTTTCATCAGAGAAATGTTGGAGGGTATGTTAAAAGCACGCTGAGAATGGTAGCTCTGGGATTGGAAGTTTATAAAGGTTTTATTATGTTTTTATATACGTTGGAAGCCATCCTGAGTGGACGGGGTATAAATAATAATAATAATAATAATAATAATAGAATAGGACATCCCTATTTTCAGCAGAGAAATGTTGGAGGGTATGTTAAAAGCACGCTGAGAATGGTAGCCCTGGGATTGGAAGTTTATAAAGGTTTTATTATGTTTTTATATACGTTGGAAGCCATCCCGAGTGGACGGGGTATTAATAATAATAATAATAATAATAATAATAATAATAGACTAGGACATCCCTATTTTCATCAGAGAAACGTTGGAGGGTATGTTAAAAGCACGCTGGAATGGTAGCTCTGGGATTGGAAGTTTATAAAGGTTTTATTATGTTTTTATATACGTTGGAAGCCATCCTGAGTGGACGGGGTATAAATAATAATAATAATAATAATAATAGAATAGGACATCCCTATTTTCAGCAGAGAAATGTTGGAGGGTATGTTAAAAGCACGCTGAGAATGGTAGCTCTGGGATTGGAAGTTTATAAAGGTTTTATTATGTTTTTATATACTTTGGAAGCCATCCCGAGTGGACGGGGTATTAATAATAATAATAATAATAATAATAATAATAATAATAATAATAATAGACTAGGACATCCCTATTTTCATCAGAGAAATGTTGGAGGGTATGTTAAAAGCACGCTGAGAATGGCAGCTCTGTGCAGTGAGCGGAGAGAAGGATTTCTTCACAACTCTCAGCGCCCATCGCAAGCTACCTTTCCCAGGATCCTCTGGGGGAAGCCATGACAATTTAAAGCGGTGCCATTTACTGCTTCAAGTGTGTAATTCAGGGCCTTATTTCTAACTTGCTCTAGTCAGTTAGCACCTGAGGGGCCTCATTCTGCCGCGTGGGGCCCTGGACCTCTGACCCACCCCACCCCACCTCAGGCCCTGCCCTGATGGACCCCTGCCTTTTTTGTAAAAACAAACAGGCCTCAAACCTGGCCGGTTGCCTAGCAACCAGCCGGATGCCTGTCCTGGGCTCTCAGGCCCCTGGCGTTCCCACCCGGAGCTGACACAGAATAACAGGAAATGGTAGCGCCGGAAGCCGGAGGCGATGTGGGGCATTGTTGGTGGAGGTGGCGTCCGTGCGCAGGATATGGGCGCTTTTACCTCAGACGCTGGTTTCGAGTGAGAGGGTTTCCCAGATCCTACATTCGCCTCTCCTGGTTTTGACCCACCGCCAGGTAGGAGGCAGTCCAGCCCTTCCTGTCAAGAACAGAGGAAGCTGATTTGCACAGAGTCTGAAAGCTGGGTCCACCTTACTAGTGTTGCGTGCACTGACTGGCAGCATCTATCCAGGATTTTGGCCAGGGAGTCTGTCTCTATCTCTCTCTCCCAGCCCTCCCTGGGGATGCTCCCGGGATTTGAACCCGGGACCGTGCAATGCAGATGCTCTCCCACTGGACGATGGCTCTTTCCCTGGAAATAAAAGGAGTTTCTAGTCCCCATGGCTTCACATAAAGGCTTGATTTTAACATCATAGCCAGACACTGGAGAGACCTGTCAGCATGGACCAATGGTACCAAATAGTATGGGGAAAAGCCTCCTTAGAAAAACTAACCAATAAACTCTAAACTGACATGGGGACAAATGGAAGAAGACGCCTATGGCTCCCCTTTATCACATACGCAGCCCAACAAGACGACGACAAGAACCCACCAACAGCATCCAATATGGCTAACCTGATTCAAAAATAATAATAATAATTTTTTATTTATACCCCGCCCTTCGCGTTCAGAAAACCGGGCTCCATTCACACAGGAAAACAAAGTTCACCATAGCCGGTCACAAACAAACAACCACATCCTAGGCCAACCCCAACCTCTCTCACCACCAAAGAAACACAAATGAACAGCACGAGCAACGCTGACACCAAACCCCACACATACATTAAGTAAAATAGAAATATTGCCACCCGACCCCAACCCACTCACCATTCCCCCCTCCACCTCTTTCCCCCTTTTCTTCCTAATGTAACACTAATGCAGGGGTCGGCAACTTGCGGCCCATGGACCACAAGCAGCCCTCGGGGGTCGTTTAAACGGCCCACAAGCCACCCCCAAACTGAGCCGTCCGCTCAGTGAGTCCCCACACGCTGTGCTAAAGCGGCGCAGCGCAGAGCAGGGACTCGCTTCTGCGGCACCGGAAATCGCATCTGCGCAGACTCAAACGCCAAAAATTGTGTCTGCGCAGATGTGATCTGGCGCACGAAGCGATCTCCGCAGGAGTGAACCGGCCCAGGCATGATAAACCTTGCCAAGCCCTGCACTAACGTCTCAACGAACGAAACTGATCTTTAGAAAATGTAACTTGAAAAAAAGAGACATTGCACATGCTTTTGTAAACCAGGAAATCTTTAATAAAAAATACGTTTATAATAATAATAATTTATTATTTATACCCTGCCCATCTGGCTGGGCTTCCCCAGCCACTCTGGGCGGCTTCCAAAAAAATATTAAAATACCATAATATATCAAACATTAAGAACTTCCCTGAACAGGGCTGCCTTCAGACATCTTCTAAAAGTCTGGTAGTTGTTGTTCTCTTTGACATCTGGTGGGAGGGCGTTCCACAGGGCGGGTGCCACTACCAAGAAGGCCCTCTGCCTGGTTCCCTGTAACTTGGCTTCTTGCAGTGAGGAAACCGCCAGAAGGCCCTCCGTGCTGGACCTCAGTGTCCGGGTAGAAAACCCATAAAGGGTTGGTTTAATAAGGAACGTGGGAAGCTTGTCTCACTTGACTTTTAATCTCAGGCTTGGTGTGTTTAAGCCCCACGCTGGGCAAAATATTCCTGCATTGCAGGGGGTTGGACTAGATAACCCTCGGGGTCCCTTCCTAGATTTTGGGAAGCTGCCTCATACTGAGTCAGACTCTAACTCAACTTTGCCTCACCCGTGTTTTGAGTTCTGAGGAGAAAACCAGATGAATCGGAAGCAAGGAATTCAAAAATCTTTACTAGAATACTGTACTAAAGTACATAAGTGGACAGGTCACAAAACGGAAGCAGTGTTTGTTCTAGGAAAAATCAGAATCGGGTGGAAAGTATCATGGAATGACAACCCACGAGGCATTGTTCTAGCTGTTCCCTGCGGCACAACCCATTTCATGTTGAGGAATTAGGCATAAGAGAAACCTAACAGGGTTGCTAGCTTGTTCACCCTGCAGTCCTGGAACTAAGTGCATCTCTGCTATAAAATTTATTAAAAAAACAACAACACTTTTGTCTACTTTGACTGGCAACAAAGGACCCATTAGATTGAGTGGGGTACATACACACAGAGAAATTGCTCTTTTTCACTCACTCGCACTCACACATATGCATAATAAAGGCAAAGGACCCCTGGATGATTACTGTATTTTTCACACCATAAGACGCACCTGACCATAAGACGCACCTAGTTTTTAGAGCAGGGAAACAAGAAGAAAAAAATTCTGACTCAAATGTTGTACTAAACTATTTAAAACAGCAAAGCGGGTGGCTCCTGTCCAAATGAAGAGAATGGGGAAAGGATAGACATTCCATTACAGTGTAGCTCTTTTCATTATCACTTGGAAGTCAGTATTGGCAGCGGTCACATAAACTAAAATTTGAGCATTTTGCTGTTATTAATCAAGAATGGTAATAGTCAGGGAGAGAAACCAGGGCTGTGCAAACGAGAAGTGCTTGGAGTATAGAGGAACAGCAAAGAGATCAAATGATTGCGCTCCAGTTCCTAAATCTGTGAAGTTTTCTCAAAACAGGCATGGTTGTTTTGAAAGGAAGATTCAAAATGGAGTGACTGAGCAAAGAACAGAGGAGGAAAAGAGGGCAGATAAATAGCTTCCATTCAATACCAAGAGAACACAATGTTTTTGGTTTGGTATAGGTGGACTGTACTTGTAAGAATTTGTATAATGAATGATAGATTTGGAGTGGAATATCAGTGCCTCTTTTCAGCAATAAAGATTAGCTGCTAGGAACATGGTCCACACACAAACACACAGGATGTCCGGTTATAGCTCTGCAGTTTAAACTGTTACTGAGCCAGATGCCTGCTTGGTTTTAGCTGAGCTCACTATTACTGGTTTGTGGAGATGCTTTGCATGTATTTATGACTATTTCCGCAAAACTGCCGCTTGAAGAAATCCCCAAACTTAATATTTTTAAACTTCAAATGGAGCTCAGAATCTAGTCAGGCAATCAAGCCTTTGAATTAGGAGGCACTGAGAGACAGCAATTTGCTGCTCTCCACTCCCAAAGAGCAGCCCAGGAGCGCACAGCCTGCCCGCTGCCCCCAAACCTTCCCGGGGCTTCAGGGGAAAGCAGAGGCTGTCGGCAGAGCAGCGTGGCTCCCCTCCCCACCCGCAAAGAGCAGCCCAGGAGCGTGCCGCACTCCGGCGAGTTGGCTCCAGGGACCACACATTCGCTCCATAAGATGCACAGACATTTCCCCTTACTTTTTAGGAGGAAAAAAGTGCGTCTTACAGAGCGAAAAATACGGTAAGTCCAGTCAAAGGTGACTATGGGGTTGTGGTGCTCATCTCGCTTTCAGGCCGAGGAAGCTGGCGTTTGTCCACAGACAGCTTTCTGGGTCATGTGGCCAGCATGACTAAACCGCCTCTGGCGCAACGGGACACCATGACGGAAGCCAGAGCGCACGGAAATGCCGTTTACCTTCCCGCCACAGCGGTACCTATTTATCTACTTGCACTTGTGTGCTTCCAAACTGCTAGGTTGGCAGGAGCTGGGACAGAGCAACGGGAGCTCACCCCTGTCGTGGGGATTTGAACCACCAGCCTTCTGATCTCTATGCTAAGCATAGAGCGTGCTTGCACACACACACACACACACACACACAAATGTGGTACCCAGGGGGGGGGGATGGGTACCTTTTACACAAACGGTGATGGGTGCAGAGAAACCCTG
Source organism: Podarcis muralis (assembly GCF_964188315.1). NCBI lineage: Eukaryota > Metazoa > Chordata > Lepidosauria > Squamata > Lacertidae > Podarcis > Podarcis muralis. Next base: position 8,738,363 of record NC_135670.1, on the reverse strand, counting down.
ACCTTTCCACCCCGTTTTCTTCCCAGAAATCCGCAGGCGGGGTTCAAAAGACCCTCTTGTCAAAGCCATCCTGCTGTTGGATGAGCCGGGGGAGGCCAAAGGAGACCCCCCTGCTGCTGCTGCTGCTGCTGCTGCTACAACTACAACTATTAAGCGCCAAGGGGCCAAACCGCCACAGCTCTATGACACCCCCTACGAACCGGCAGAAGCGGGGCCCAAGCCAGAGGCCCGACTCCCAGAGAATGACGAGCGGCCGCCAGCTGAGTACGAACAGCCCTGGGAATGGAAGAAAGATCAAATCGTTAAAGCTCTCTCAGGTAAGAGACAGTGTGCACATGCGGAGATTAGGGTTGGGCGTGGGGTGCGTTGTCTCAGGTTTATTTGCCTGGTCACCTATGGTGAGCTCAGAAATTTGTCCAGGTGACCAGGCAGAGAAGTTTAACCAGAAGCTGTTCTTCTTCCGTTCTGTTTAAGACCCAAATAACTCACGTAAGGGGACACGGGTGGCACTGTGGGTTAAACTACAGAGCCTAGGACTTGCTGATCAGAAGGTTGGCGGTTCGAATCCCCGCAACGGGGTTAGCTTCTGTTGCTCAGTCCCTGCTCCTGCCAACCTAGCAGTTCAAAAGCACGTCAAAGTGCAAGTAGATAAATAGGTACCACTCCGGCGGGAAGGTAAACGGCATTTCCGTGCACTGCTCTGGTTCGGCAGAAGCGGCTTAGTCATGCTGGCCACATGACCCGGAAGCTGTACGCCGGCTCCCTCTGCCGATAAAGCGAGACGAGCGCCACAACCTCAGAGTCGGTCACGACTGGACCTAATGGTCAGGGGTCCCTTTACCTTTACCTAACTCATGTAAATCTATGTGTAGATGAATAAATTCCATAAGCCTACTCCAGAGGGCTGACTTTGGCACCCACCCATCAGTCGCCGGTCATAATTATGACACCAGATGATCTACAGATGCAATTAATAATAACTTGCAAGTCACTGGCAGCGCTGGACTCCCATTGGTGGATGTGTGGCGCATCCGTGAAGACTCTTCCCCTTTCCTTCCAGTGCAGTTTGACGGGCCAGAGAGACCCCCATCGTCCAAGGATGAGGCTCCAGCACAGCCGCGGCAACAGCAGCATCGGCGCCAGCGAAGCTGGCCCTCTAAGATGGTGAAGCCTATGGCAGTGGCAGAGCCAGACCCAGATGGGGACCGTGTGGATCCTTCTCTTGCCTTGGAGAAACAGCCGTAAGTATCCAGCAGCCAAAAGATAGCCTCAGCACCATAGCTGTGTATATTCTCTACCTCTGCAGGCCTCTTAGAATCTGATAGTCTGGGATGTAGTTCAACATCCCCCAGCATTCATTTAAAAAAAAAACCAGAAGAAAGCAAGTTGCTAGTTCTCATTAAGTGGCACAAGATTCCTTGCGAATTTCACCAAGCCTGTCTGTCTGTGGATATTTTCCTTGCCTTCCCTTCCACCTTCCCAGCAAATGCGTTCCAAGTTCTTCCCAACTGAGGAAACAGAATAAATTCAGGAATTATGTACCGAACAGGCATGCTTTATTTAAAATGTCCTGCTTTTATTGTGCAGAATACACTTGGTGTGGTCTTATCCTCCCCTGCTTTTACCAGCCTTTTAAAACGTCGAGATTTTGGGGGGGGGGGGTCTCCTATGCGTGGCGTTACACAGCCCCTCCTTGGAATGCATCACCTAAATTCAGAGCCCTGAAAATCTCCCTTGTTTATTTGAAAAAAACAAAAACAAAAGTAAGTTTCTGTCCCCCAGAGTAGAACCAGGAGGTACATTGACAGAGTTCGCTGGTGGTTATGGAGCATGTACAGTGGTACCTTGGGTTAAGTACTTAATTCGTTCCGGAGGTCCGTACTTAACCTGAAACTGTTCTTAACCTGAAGCACCACTTTAGCTAATGGGGCCTCCTGCTGCTGCCGCGCTGCCAGAGCACAATTTCTGTTCTCATCCTGAAGCAAAGTTCTTAACCCAAGGTACTATTTCCGTGTTAGCAGAGTCTGTAACCAGAAGCGTATGTAACCTGAAGCATATGTAACCCGAGGTACCACTATATAAGATCTTGAGCAAAGTTTGCGCATTTATCATAGGATCTGAACAGCTCAGCTAGTAAGCAGCTGAGTGCTATGCTGTTCCTCACTGTGGACTAGAGGCTTGCTCTGATCTCATGGGACCATTTGTACTCGAAGCTGGAAGCAGTATTCCATTTCCTGGCCATGGGCTGAAGGTTCTCCACCCTTTGATTTAGGCAGAATCCATCTAGAACGCTGCAAGTTGAAAGATTCCTGTCTTGTCCAGAGAGCTGGACTAGATGACTAGGGTCCTTTTCCAACTCTTAAGAATCTCTAGTTAATCCATGTGAGCTCCTACCTGCAGTGTGAAAAGGATGCAACTCAATGGGGTGAGGGAAGACACACAGTCAGTGCTTTAGCTCTACTGTTTTGGGGGTATTATTATTTTTTAAACCCAGCCTGCAATAAAAGCCACCTTAGTGTTTTATAAACCGATGGACCCCAGGCAGAGAGCAAAATGAATTGGGGAGGGTTTTGTTCTTCCTTCTTTCTCCAAACACGGAGGCGCAGGTCCATCTCATGAATAGGCTGATTGGCAGGCAGCTTTCAAGGACGGAGAAGGGGAAAGCTTTTCATGAGAAAGCATAATGAACCTGCGAAGTTAATTGCCATGGGATGTTGCTATGGCGACTTAGGATAAGTAGCGCTTTAAAAAGAGCAAGGTTGGGAGGGGGCAGTTTTGGAAAACTCCATGATAGACAGGGTTATTGACGGCTTTCCACTGAAAGCGAAGCCTCCATGTTTAAAAGCAGTATACCTGGAACGCAGTCCCAACATTGCCTGATCACTTATGGCGAGTTAAGAAATTTGTCCAGGCGACAAGGCAGAGAGGTTTGATAAGAAGCAGGTTCCTCTTCCCCTTCTTGTTTATTTTAAGACCCAAAAAACTAATGCAAATATATGTGTGGATCAGGCATCCCCAAACTTGGCCCTCCAGCTGTTTTGGGACTACAATTCCCATCATTCCTGACCACTGGTCCTGTTAGCTAGGGATGATGGGAATTGTAGTCCCAAAACAGCTGGAGGGCTGAGTTTGGGGATGCCTGGTGTGGATGAATAACTTCCATAAATTTATGGACATTCTGGCAACAGGCATTATTCTGGTGAGCACTGACTGTTGTCAAGCGCCTGAATGGGGAGCCCGGTGCCCACCGGGTGCTCTTGAACTAGAACTCCCATCATCCCTGACCGTTGGACCATGCTGGCTGGGGCTGATGGGAGATGAGAATGCAAAACAGCATCAGGTCAGCGGCCCACCTGGGCAAGCAGCAGGGCTTGAGCCAGCGGCGAGGAGATCCCCTTTGGGCTCTGGGAAGGGTCTCCTTGTGAGTAGGAGGTGTGGCTTGGCTTTGCTCAGGCTGCTGAGAGGCGCTGGGGTGAGTTATTGCAGTTTTCAGAAGCAGGAGGTCCATGGCTTGGCTTTTGAAAAACGGGGTCTGTAGTACTTTGCTCACTGGGAACCACTGCTCTGTGGTAAGCAAAGCCCTGCTGGATCAGGCCAGAGGCCTGTCCAGTTCGGCATCCTGATCTTTCATGAGCAGATCATAGATTCATAGAATTGGAAGGGACCACGAGAAACACCTGGTATATCTTGGTTCCCGAATAGCTTAGCTCCCAAACAAATCGGCTCCTGAACGTCGCAAACCCGGAAGTAAGTGTCCTGGTTTGCGAACGCTTTTTGGAAGCCAATGTCAGCATTGTTTGGGGGGGGGGCAATCAGCCAATCAGAAGCTGTGCCTTGGTTTGCGAACATTTTGGAAGTCGAACGGACTTCCGGAACAGATTACGTTTGAGAACCAAGGTATGACTGTACCATTTTCAGTCTCTCCGACAGTCGGCACGTCCAGAACGGATTGAGTTTGGGAACCAACCTCCTGCAATGCAGGAATCTTTCGCCCAGTGTGAGACTCGAACCCACAGCCCTGCGATTAGGAGTCGCCTGCTCTACCAACTGAGCTGACAATAGCCCACCAGGTGCCCACGAGCTCTCGGTCTCTCCCCTCCTGAGGTTTCCATCAACTGGTATTCAGAAGCAACGCTGAAGCTGACCCTTCTCCTTTCCCTGCAGCTGGTTTCACGGCGCCATCACTCGAACCGAGGCAGAGAGCCGGCTGCAGCCGTGCCGAGAAGCCGGCTACCTGGTCCGCACCAGCGAGACAGCGACCAGCAAGTACTCCATCGCCCTCAAGTGAGTGCCTGTTCTCCGAGGCAGGAGGGCTGGATGGGGGCAAAGCGGACTCTGATCTGAAGTCGACTCACTCCCAGATCTCCCATGCCAAGCCATTGGGTCAGTGTTGTCGGCCCAGGCTAGCAGCATTCCTCTCTGCCTCCTTGGGGGGTGCCAGGAATCGAACCTGGGACCTTCTGCGTGCAAGGCAGATGCTCTACCACTGAGCTATAGCCCTTCCCTTGAATATAATAAGGTTCTAGTCCTCATGCTTCTGAACAAAGGGTTAATTTAAAGAGGGACTTAGGAACCGGCCTCATCCCGCTGGCTCAGTGTTGTCTACACTGACTGGCAGTAGCTCTGCAGGGTTTAAAAATGGAGGGGCATTCCCAGCCCTACCTGGAGACGACGGGGATCTAACCTGTGACCTTCTGCATGCAGGGCAGGCGTCCTGAACCACTGATTGATGGCTGCCTCTAGTTAACGCACCACCATCTGTCCAAATTTGTCCAAATGGGACAAATGGGACGTGGGTGGCGCTGTGGGTAAAAGCCTCCGCGCCTAGGGCTTGCCGATCGAAAGGTCGGCGGTTCGAATCCCCGCGGCGGGGTGCGCTCCCGTCGTTCGGTCCCAGCGCCTGCCAACCTAGCAGTTCGAAAGCACCCCTAAGTGCAAGTAGATAAATAGGGACCGCTTACTAGCGGGAAGGCAAACGGCGTTTCCGTGTGCTGCACTGGCTCGCCAGATGCAGCTTGTCACGCTGGCCACGTGACCCGGAAGTGTCTCCGGACAGCGCTGGCCCCCGGCCTCTTGAGTGAGATGGGCGCACAACCCCAGAGTCTGGCAAGACTGGCCCGTACGGCCAGGGGTACCTTTACCTTTTTATCTGTCCAAATAGCCACAGCCACGCTCCCTTGCATTTTGCAAGAAAATTGAGAGAGGGGAACCTGAGATGGGAGCGGGGGCTGCAGGACCAAGGAGGAAAAGGAGATCCATTCAACCACCCCTGCCTCGTTCTCTACCCTGCCCACCCAGATTCCCGGAATCCTTTCGCCTTTCTGACCTTGCTTGTGTAGCTCTGCCGCCCCCCTTTCCAGCACTGGCTCCTCAACGGAGGATCGCTGGCCGGGTGCGGCCCACACTTCCTTCCTCAGGATGCTGAGGCCCTGGATTGGAAACAATCGGAGCTGGGAAGGGAGGGGGATTTGAAAATAGAGGGCGAGGGGGGAAAGTGTTGGGTTGTGGCAGGGGAGGGCTAAGGCATCGAGAAGCAGGCCAGGGACCTAGAAGGGACCCCCTGGCACCGGGTCTCCTGGGGGTCCTGAGCCCCTTTGCATTTCCCGACTCCGTTCCGTAAAAAGAAAAGGCCTTTCCCCCCCTTTTTTTATACTTTGCTGAATGCTGAGATGGAACACTGCCATCCTGCTGGACCCTAATTCCCATCATCCCTGACCTTTGGCCACGTTGGCTGGGAGCTGATGGCAGCTGGAGCTCCAAGAGCCACTCTTGAGCCCGGCTTTGGCTGGGGAGGGCGGGATATAAATAAATAAATAAATAATTTATTATTATTATTATTATAAGAACGTTGATGAACTACAACTCCCTTCATCCCAGTGATTCTGTGTTCTGGATCCGGGCCTCACCTGCAGCCACTTTTTTATTGGCTTGGTTTGTTCCTTCAGAAGAAAAGTGGTCCATATCGGCACACATCAGAATTTATTTATTTATATTTTTTCCCCAACCCTTTTATTGTAAGAAGTCAATAATATTCCCAAACGACCTACACAACCATCCACATGAGGCAGAATGACGTCAAATCCCAGGTATAGGAGAGGAATACACACACACACACACACACACACACACACACACACCATATTTATTCAAATGTAATGTGCACCTTTTTTTGGCCAAATTACATTGCGAATATTCAGGTCGCATTAGATTCGATTGCAAGCTTGAAAAGCACCGCTGACGTAGCAAATACTTTTTTGGGGTCTCAAGGTTTTAAAAACTGAGGTGCGCATTAGATTCGTTGATGCATTGTGTAAATACGGTATATATATCCCGCCTTTTCCATTGATGGGACTCAGCTTACATACACAGTCGCACCTTGGTTCTCAAACGCCTTGGTACTCATACGTTTTGGCTCCCAAACGCCAAAAATCCGGAAGTAAGTGTTCCGGTTTACAAATGTTTTTCGGAAGCCAAACGTCTGGTGCGACGTCTGCTTGAGTGCAGGAAGCTCCTGCAGCCAATCGGAAGCCGCGCCTTGGTTTTCGAACATTTCAGAAGTCGAACGGACTTCGGGAACAGATTACATTTGAGAACCAAGGTACGGCTGTATCATTTTCAGTCTCTCTGACAGTCAGCACGTTTCCTTTTTAAAGCGCGAATACAGTGGTATCTCTGCATGCGAACAGGATCCGTTCTGGGGCTTCATTCACATCCAGAGCAGAACGCAACCTGCATCTGCGCATGTGCGGGTCGCAATTCGCCGCTTCTGCGCATGCATGTGACATCATTTTGAGCGTCTGCGCATGCGTGAGCGGCAAAACCCAGAAGTAACAGGTTCCGTTACTTCCGGGTCACCGTGGAGTGCAACCTGAAAACGCTCAACCTGAAGCGACTTTAACCCGAGGTATGACTGTAATAGGACGTGGGTGGTGCTGTGGGTTATATCACAGAGCCTAGGACTTGCCGATCAGAAGGTCGGCGGTTCGAATCCCCATGACGGGGTGAGCTCCCGTTGCTCGGTCCCTGCTCCTGCCAACCTAGCAGTTCGAAAGCACCTCAAAGTGCAAGTAGATAAATAGGTACCACTCTGGTGGGAAGGTAAACGGCGTTTCCGTGTGCTGCTCTGGTTTGCCAGAAGCGGCTTAGTCATGCTGGCCACATGACCCGGAGGCTGTATGCCAGCTCCCTCGGCCAATAAAGCGAGATGAGCGCCGCAACCCCAGAGTCGTCCGCAACTGGATCTAATGGTCAGGGGTCCCTTTACCTTTACTTTATGACTGTAATGCGAATATATCAATTGGGCTGGGAGTTTCAACTTGGAGGGGCACTAAGCCACAGGTGCCTTTGCACCCAGCAGGAAGGATTGAGAGGGGAGCAGGGAATGCAAGCATCCCGTTCACACACACCCAATTTTGTCCCCCTCCACACCCAGGACCAGCCAAGGATGCGTCCACATCATCGTGGCCCAGACCAAGGATCACAAGTACACGCTTGACCAGTCCAGCGGCCTCTTTGACAGCGTCCCCGAGGTGGTGTGCTATTACTCCAGCGAGAAGCTGCCTTTCAAAGTGGCTGAGCATATGATGCTGCGCTACCCAGTCGCTACACCGAGCAAGACCCACTAGCGCCCCCCTGACTCCCCCATCCCCATGTACACACACCTGGATTCAGAACTGGGATCTGACTGGAGAAACGCTGGACTGGGGAAGGTATACCTTTACGCTCGTGAAACAGCCATGGATCAGCAGCGGATCTTCCCCGCATTCTACCCCTCTCTGCTCATTGACTCCTCCCCCCCCCACTTCCCTCCCCCCAAGATCTCTGGGATCAGGACCTTCTGTTTCTTGTGGATCGGCCCTCCCTCCTTTCCTTCTGCACTGTAATTTATGTATAAATAAATTCATTCTGCCACAGGGCTGGGGGAAACAGTGGCCTTCCTGATGTGGTTGGACTCCCAGCCGGTGTGGCTGATAGGGCCTGGAGGAACCATAGAGTTGGAAGGGATCCTCACGATCACTTGGTTCACATTCCTGCGATGCAGGATTATGCAGCTGTCCCGTACGGGAATCGAACCCACAACCTTGGCGTTATCAGCCCCACGCTCTTAACCAGCCGAGCTATCCAGGAGGATGGGAGTTGAAGTCCAGTAGTTCCCCACTGGTTTCCCACCCCTAATCTAGTGTGACCGATCTGCTGTGCAGATGAAAGGGTGTGGCGGCAGCAGTGCTGACCCCCGGGGGCCCCCATTAAGTTCTATTGGATGTTATAAGGATCTGAGATTCTGTGGGGAGGGGAGAGAATCTTCTCGTCTCAGATTCTGTGGTCGACAGGGGCAGGAGGGAGCTTAGGACCCCTGCGGCCACCCCCCCAATATTATCCACAGTGATCCTCTTTTGCTTCCTCCCATATGAATGAATGGTTACCGTTCATTTCCACAGAGGGAAGACACACTCACAGCCATATGGGAGGAATTTAGTGCATCGTAATCTAGACCGGTGGGACGTGGGTGGTGCTGTGGGTTGAACCACAGAGCCTAGGACTTGCCGATCAGAAGGTCGGTGGTTCGAATCCCCGCGACGGGGTGAGCTCCCGTTGCTCAGTCCCTGCTCCTGCCAACCTAGCAGTTCGAAAGCACCTCAAAGTGCAAGTAGATAAATAGGTACCGCTCTGGCAGGAAGGTAAACGGCGTTTCCATGCGCTGCTCTGGTTCGCCAGAAGCGGCTTAGTCATGCTGGCCACATGACCCGGAAGCTGTACGCCGGCTCCCTCGGCCAATAAAGCGAGATGAGCACCACAACCCCAGAGTCAGTCACGACTGGACCTAATAATGGTCAGGGGTCCCTTTACCTTTACCTTTAATCTAGACCAGTGCCATCCTCCAAGAAGGGGATGCTGGGCTAAGATGGGCAACTGGTCCGATCCTGCTTTTAAGTTCTTAGGGCCTGGGGTCATGTGCCCCTTCCTCAGTGTTTTATGCATCTGATGACCAAATATCAACACAGCCCATAGGGTTGTTGTGAGGGGGAAACAGGGAGGGGGAAACACTTGTATGTGGCCACCTTGAGCTCCTTGAAGAAAAGGTGGGCTAGAAATCTAATAAACAAACAAACCAATTCTAGTTTTGTCCCCGTCTTCCAGTGTGGTGTAGTGGTTAAGAGCGGTAGTCTCGTAATCTGGTGAACCGGGTTCGCTTCCCTGCTCCTCCACATGCAGCTGCTGGGTGACCTTGGGCCAGTCACACTTCTCTGAAGTCTCTCAGCCCCACACACCTCACAGAGTGTTTGTTGTGGGGGAGGAAGGGAAAGGAGAATGTTAGCCGCTTTGAGACTCCTTAAAAGGGAGTGAAAGGCGGGATATCAAATCCAAACTCTTCTTCTTCTCCCCGGTGAGTTCTGTGGGCAGACTGAAGCTCGTGGGGCAGGGTCTGTTTTTTTGCCCTCGCAAGTGAAACCTCTGGCTGGTTTGTTGGCCGTGCTTGTGGCTTTCAAGACGGCAGATCGGCTACTCGCAACCCCCCACTCCACGAGGGTGACGACCGTCTGGAAATCTCGTCTGGGGACACTTTCGCCTTGACCGCAGTGTCTGGTTCCACTTCCTAAGTTGGGCCTATGCCAGTAAATAGGTGCCACACTTGACATCTCCCAGGGGATGAGAAGGGAATCCCCTCCCAACCATCAGCTCAGATCCTTTCCTTTGCAGATCTCCCTGAGCGCCATTTCCTGGAAAAGAAGGGTACGGATTTAACAAAGTGAGGAGGCACTGCCAAGCTAAGCTTTCCAGGGACTGCCACCAGAATGTGCTTTTCTCAGGGTCCCCACTTAAACCTGGAACCAACACATCATTGGGGTGGCGCTGTGGTCTAAATCACTGAGCCTCTTGGGCTTGCCGATCAGAAGGTCGGCGGTTGGAATCCCCGCAACGGGGTGAGTTCCCATTGCTCTGTCCCAGGCTCCTGCCAACCTAGCAGTTTGAAAGCACACCAGAGCAACTAGATAAATAGGTACTGCTGCAGTGGGAAGGTAAACGGCATTTCCGTGCACTCTGGTTTCCGTCACGGTGTCCCGTTGCGCCAGAAGTGTTTTAGTCATGCTGGCCACATGACCCGGAAAGCTGTCTGTGGACAAACGCAGGCCCCCTCGACTTGAAAGCGAGATGAGCGCTGGAACCCCATAGTCACCTTTGCCTGGACGTAACCGTCCAGGGGTCCTTTACCTTTACATTTTACATCAGCAGTGGTTGGTGGCCATTGGACACTGGTAGGGTGGAAGGCAGGGAGACTGGCACTAGGGGGCGCCAGAGGCAATGAGAGGCAGAGCAGACCGATTAGCTGTACTCCTTGCTGAGTTCTACAAGGGCAACACCAAGAGGAAGGAAGAGGAATCTTTACAGTCAACCCCCCCCCCCCCGGCCTGGTTGTTGTAAATAAGAAGCCACCACCTGCTCCTATTTGTTGTTGTTGTTTAGTCGTTTAGTCGTGTCTGACTCTTCGTGACCCCCTGGACCAGAGCACGCCAGGCACTCCTGTCTTCCACTGCCTCCCGCAGTTTGGTCAAGCTCATGTTCGCAGCTTGGAGAACACTATCCAACCATCTCGTCCTCTGTCGTCCCCTTCTCCTTGTGCCCTCCATCTTTCCCAACATCAGGGTCTTTTCCGGGGAGTCTTCTCTTCTCATGAGGTGGCCAAAGTCTTGGAGCCTCAGCTTCAGGATCTGTCCTTCCAGTGAGCACTCAGGGCTGATTTCCTTCAGAATGGAGAGGTTGGATCTTCTTGCAGTCCATGGGACTCTCAAGAGTCTCCTCTAGCACCAGAATTCAAAAACTGCTCCTATACGCACACTCAAAGCTATGCTGTCATGATTGTTAAGGTTACCAGACATCCCCGTTTCCCGGGGTCAGTCCCCGGATTTACAAATCAGTCCCCATTCAAAATCCATTCAAGTTGAAAAGTGTCCCCGGATTCATTGAAAAAAATCTGGTAACCTTATGTTAAGTAGAACCTGCATGGACGAGGGCATCAGACCTCTTGAGTAACATTCGGGGGAAGCAACAGGCACGAGACGGCTGCGCCTCTTAGCCACTGCTTGTGGGCTTCATTCACTGTGGGAAATAGGATACTGGGACTAGATGGCCCTTTGGTTAGGCCCACCTCAGCTTCCCTTGTGCTAATAGCCATGATAGGAATGGAACCTGCATCTCCAGGAGCAGTCTACCTCTGGTCTGATCCAGCAAGGCTCCTCTGATGTTCATACACTACCTATTTTATATTTTGCTCATCATCAATCTTTATTACGGTCCAGAGACCCAACAAATCGTTACAAAGCAATGCACAATTCAGGCAGCCTACCTCCAGGTTAAACAAGCATTTTGTTCAGACTTAAAGATAGGGATCGTTGGTTTTTGCAACCACCGATAAAAACTTCGCCACTGCTAATGTTCTAGCGTTTGTCCGGTCTTCCAATAGGAACCTGACATAGTGAGCCTCTGATTTTCCCGGGAAATATACCAGCAAGGGTAATATCGGTTCAGCCCTGGCTTGCTCATATTTCGCACAGTGCAGCAAAATATGTTTTATAGAATCGATGTCTTGAGCACACAAGCAAAGTCTGTCCTTATTTTGCATATATATATATATATATATATTTATCAAAAACACATAATTCAAGAACATATCAGAAATAGCAAAAAAGATACAGTTAAATTAAAATTAAACGTACCAAAATAAGGTGCACATTTGGGTTGCTGCATTCACATCAGTATTTGTCATTGAGAATAGCTTTAATTACAGGTAGGTAGCCGAGTTGGTCTGCCGTAGTCGAAACAAAATTTAAAAATTCCTTCCAGTAGCACCTTAGAGACCAGCTAAGTTTGTTATTGGTAGCTGAAGAAGTGTGCATGCACACGAAAGCTCATACCAATAACAAACTTAGTTGGTCTCTAAGGTACTACTGGAAGGAATTTTTTATTTATTTTGAGAATAGCTCGATAATCTTCCAAACTGGAAAACTTCACTCGTAGTGCCTTGAAACTGGGGCAACGCTGCCGTCGCATGGCTCAACTGTGTATTGCAGTTCAGAGGCTGAAATGGGAGCCCCCTCCGCCCATCCCACAATTTGGCTTTTAGAAAAGCCTCCGTAGAAGCCTTCCCCCCAGCCAATCTTCATTGCCGAGCAGGAGTAGAAAGGAGGGACAAGAAGGAGGTGTCGCCAAGTAGAGAGGAACCAGGTCTGCCCCTGACTTGCAGGATAGTCCTTCTCCACCCTGAGTTAATTACAGATTTCTGAAAATCAAGGATGGGGTTCGGCAAACTACGTACACATCCCATGGAATTGTTTGTGTGTGTTTTCAGGGATGGAGAAAGAGCGGGTCCTCCTTTGTCAGTTGCCCTTAAAAAAAAGATAGAATGCTCTTTACTGTGGAGGTTCTGCTCCTAACCATTTTGCCCTCTTGCAGAACAACTTTATGAGCACCTCTGCCATGCCGTTTCCAGAGCGATTCAGCAACACGGCATGCATTGCTGGGGGTTCAAGAACTGGAGTCCCCAAAGCACCCTTTGGGTGTTGGCAGAGCTAAGCATGCAGCTCTTTGCATCTTGGCCCGATTTACACAGCCTGACATTCCTGTGTTAATTTGTCGGTTCAGTTTGCATGCATTGAGCTGTGGGGAAGCTTGTGGATTCAGCAGGGAGACTATCCATTTCTGGGTAAGGGAATCTCCGGTGGGCTGGGCTGGCCAAGACCTCTCCCTGCTCAGGACTCTGCAGGCAGCCACAGCCTGTTCATTAAGACTGGTAGGACAGTTGCTGTAAACAAAAATTTGCCCTTTTCCCCCTTATGGGGTATCCAAGAGCCCATATAGAGCCCTCACGTAGGTTCCCTATTGGTAGGAGAAAATATCAGAGGCCAACCAGAGAATATTGAGAAGCAGAAAAGCTAGTAAGCTTGATCTTTATTGATCTCTTGCAACAGGGTCCTCACTCACCACACGCAGGAGGGAGGAACCCCGAACAATGGCGCACAAGGCCTTATATAGACATTTTAAATTCCCTGCCCTGGAGCTCAAGACCACCACTCCATACATCATACATACATCACAGAAGGGGTGTAACCTAAGACCAACCCCCAGATACATCATACCTACATCGCAGAAAAGGCGGTCTACAGCAGAAATCTGAGTGACTTGTTTATCTCGTCTGACAGGTTACCTGTTTAATTGTCACTTGATTGGATTGCCTGGGGAGCCTGGCCAGTCTTTTGTAATGATAAATACTTAGTTTCTGAGCCAGCTCACAGGCTCACACCTTATTCATATCTTAAATGTGCCCTTAAGACAGGATTTGTGAAGGGAAAAGACAATGGGGAGGTTTCCCACTTTGACCTTGCAGAGAAATAATTGAGGTCAATTTGTTCAGGAAATTTTTTCTGTGGGGTTTTCAGACATGTGGTTTATATATTTATGTACGTGTTTGCTTGGTACATTTATGAACATTTATTACATATATAAGACCTTAAAATACTTATCACACAGTCAAGGCTCTCCAATATTTATAAAGATATTGCGAGCAATTACTGGAGGTGTGGGGTGTGGGGAAAGCAATGGAGACATGAACCACATGTGGTGGATGTGTAGAAAAATAAGAGAATTTTGAGGCCTGATATACGAAGAGCTGAAGAAAAATCTTTGGAATAACATTTTTTTAAAAAACCAGAAGCGCTTCTGCTAAGTATTGTTGGTAAAGATATCCCGAAAAACTTAAGAGAAATATTTTTATACACCACGATGGCAGCAGCCAGAACACTAGTAGCAAAAAATTGGAAAGGGGAAAATGTTCTGACTTGAATGGAGTGGCAGAATAAGCTTCAAGAATATATGGAAATGGCGCAATTGACCAACAGTTTAAGGGGTAATTCAAGACAAGAATTTGGAAGGGAAAAAATGGGACAAATATAAGAGATATCTGCAAAAATATGCTGGAGGTTTATCGTCTATGACAGCACTTGATTGACTTTGGATAAAGAAACATATGAGAAATAAGATCAATGGTACAAGCTGTAAGAATGTATTAGAGAATATATAAAGAATAGAGTAATAATGGTCGGTACATTCACTATCAAAATAAAATTATACAACGGGAATTGACAGGAAGTCCAAAGTCCTTAGCATATTTTTTGTTAATAATTTTTGATAAGAATTTTGGTTAACAATCACATAAAAGGTAACATAAATACAGCAGAAGTTCAAGGTTTATATATAGGTAAGAAAAGATAAAGTATATGTAAAGGGAGATGGGAAAGGTTTCTCTCAATATTTTCTGTGCCTTGTACTTTGTACCTAAGAAGAGTTGTTCACCATATTATCTGCACCTAAGTAAATTCCTAAGTAAATCTCTGAGCTAATCTTACTTCTGCAAATTTCGGCCAGACAGTTAGCAAAGACAGCAGTTATTTGCAAAGTCTAAATCAGACAGGTCAGGAGGCCGTTTCCTGTCTAACCAGCTATCTGAAACTGCTGATGTTAGCTACAGGTCAGAAGGTCGTTTCCTGCCTAGTCAGCTAGCAAGAAACCGCTGCTGTTAGCAGTAACTAACCAGACCTACTAAATTTGGCGGGCAGGTCAAAAGTTCATTTCCTACCCAGCTGCTTAAAGAGGCCCCTTTTCCTGCCTTATGCTTACTAATGCAAAGATGAAGACACGTGTACGAAGGAGAGAGGAGAGATTGCTTAGCTAGCAGAAAGACGGGAATGTTTAGCAAGCAATAAAATGTGTTTAGCAAGCAATATAGATGTGCTATGTAAGGGAATAATTTGAGAAGGTATGGGAGGGGGGAGAGTGTTCAGAAGAGTATAAGAAGTCTGTAGATGCGTATTTCTTTACAGCCAGTTTATTTTCAGGAGCTATCTAGCTGGCTGTCTCTGTGTACAGAATGTTTCTGTGGACAGATTTTAATAAACTTTTTCTCCAAAGAAGATTTTGCTTTCCTGGTACTTTTGTTCCCTCCAAGGTCCGGGGATGGCGTGGCTGATGGATCCCTAGGTAAATAAGGCTTCATTTCTTTGGGGGCTCGTCCGGGATCAGCCCTCTCCCCAATACGGACCAGAGGGCCAGGCTCAACCAAGGTGAACAGCTCAGCAGCGTTTGCAGGCTTCAGCGCGCACCCCGCCTGTTTTGTGGGGGAAGCCGGCCACACTGTCCTGCAGTGGAGACATCTTGTTGAGGGAGAAAAACAAAGAGGACGGCGCCGAGGGGACAGGTCCGCAGCGGAAAACGGTAAGCCCAAGGGAAAGGGCATGGGCCCCCAAGGAAAAGGGGGGCGAGGTCTGATCAAGCCTCACCTGGTTGTGCAGAGGGCCACCAGGAAGGGAAAAAAGGGCGTGGCAGTGTTATGCCACCAGTAAGGTTTGGTAAAAAGGGGACTGGTTGTGCAGGAGAGTGCCACCAGCAAAAATTTGGAACAGAAGAGGGAGGGATATATATATATTGTGATTTTTTTGGTGTGTTTTGAGTATTGCATGCTGAAGTTATTTTGGTGTGTTTTGTGTATTGCATGCTGAAGTTATTTTGGTGTGTTTAGTGTGTTACATGTTGAAATTATATTGGTGTGTTTTGTATGTTGTATGTTGCATGTCAAGATACTCTAGTGACTGAATTGTGAAGTGTGGGCCAGGGCTTAGCGTTCCCCTTGGGTGATTGCAGGGTTGTGCATTTTCTGGCAGGTCTGTTGTGTGAGAGAATTTTTACTGTGAATAGTAGCGAAGTATCTGGAAGAAATGGGTTCTGGCCAAAGTAAAAGTACCCCTTTGAAATGCTTTTGGAGATTCAAGCTGATGAGAGGGGAAGATGAGGACATTGTGAATTAGATTGGCCCACCAAAAAGAACAAATTGGCCGTCCACCGGGACCCTTGATTTGCAACTCATTAATCCATTATATCAGAACATTTTGAATGTCCACCCTGATCAAATCCCCTACATTTCCACATGGAAGACCAATGTGGAACAGAACCCCCCCCCCCCCCCGGCTGAAGTCATGCTGCCAAAAAGTCTCAGGCAGCAGTATCTGCTCAGTCAGGAAAACAGGAGGACAACCCCCCAGTCCTCCAGGATTCAGAGAGGGAAGAAGATAAAAGTTTTGATGCCCCCACCGCCTTATGCCCTGGCAACAGCCCTGGCACCACCCCCGCCACAGGGAGCAGATGGCCCAGCCCCAATCCCGTGGACAATGCATTGTTAAGACCTGGGCGAAGATGGAGAAAGGGAGGAACGAGAAGAGGATGATGAGGATGAGGCATTTGTAGGAAGATTGATTAAGTTGACAAGTGATGGAAAGATATGAACAGAGGAACAGGCAGAATGTTTGAAAAAGTATGTGGAACTTTATGAGAAGTGGACGTCAGTCCCCATATGTTAAAAACAGCGGGATGTATAGGGGAACAGAGAAGAAAGTGGCAGAAAGAGTGGGGAAGGCAGTGAAAAGAGTGACCCTCCATAGGGCACATAAAGCACAGGAGAAGGGCGCGGCCAGAGTGATGCCTCTCCATAGAGTGTATGACCCTCCGGCCCCCGCGGGACCTAATGGGGTGGTGCCCAATAGAACTCATACAGTTCAACATGTCCCTTCTCTAGTGCAGATGTTTGTAATTGGAGGAACCAAAACCCTTCATTTGAAGAAAACCCTGCCAAAATAATTAAGCTGTTTGAGGGAATTTTTAAAACATACAACCCCACTTTTTATGATGTGTAATATTTGATGGATGCCCTGCTAGCTACAGAAGAGGCTAGGCGAATTCATGCTGAAGCCCGAGCACACATGAGAGCGCAGGGGGCAGGAGATCAAGCTGTTGCAGCAGGATATCCTGAAACTACACTGAATTGGGATTATCAGATCACTGAAGGGCAAAATACCCTCACCACTTATCGCCAGAATGTCTTAAATGGCATGAGGAGGGCAGCCAGAAAACTCACCAACTTCGTGGAGGCCAGAGAAATAGTACAAGGGACAGAGGAGGCCCCTGGAGCCTACTTAAAGAGGCTGAAGGAAGCCTACCGCCAGTATATCCCTGTGGACCCAGATGAGGCTGCCAATGCCCCTATCATAAAAACTGTCTTTTGTAGCCCAGGCAGCGCCCGATATCCACCAAGAAAAATGAAGGTTTTTATGGGCCACACCCTGAAATGGATGTTAGAAATAGCCCAAACCACTTATAATCAGAGAGAAAAAGAGACCCAGAAGAAAAAAGGAGAAGTACCAGGCAGAGAAGTTGATGGCCCTGAAGACGGGAAGTCCACCGTTAGGAGAAGAAGAGGAGGGCGAGGCCACTTAGGAAAAAGCAACAGCATGCCTTCAAGGATTTGAAAAAGGCATTGCAGCAAGCACCAGCGCTGGGCATCCCAAATCCTGAGAAGCCTTTCTCCCTGTTTGTGGATGAAGACCAGGGAACAGCAAAGGGAGTGCTATGCCAAAAATTGGGAAGCTGGCAGCAGCCCGTGGCATACCTATCTGAGCGCCTGACGCCTACAGAACAAGGTTTACCGCCATGCATGAGAGCAGTTGTGGCAGTAGCTACCCTACTGAACAAAGCAGACAAATTTACTTTTGGCCAAGACACTGTTTGTGTAACCCCGCATGCAGTCCCAGCTCTGCTTGACATGAAGGGTACCTATTTCCTCTCCCAAGCAACGATGAGAAAGTGCCAGATGCTATTGTTGCACCCGCGTTTGAAGTTCCAGGTTACCACAGCCCTCAACCCAGCTGCCCTATTACCGGTAGGAGTAGGTGAGGAGCCCACGCATGACTGCATTGAAGTAATGGATGAGGTGTACTCCAGCAGACCTGACCTTAAAGATGAAGCAGACCCCTAGTGGCCATCATGGTTTATGGATGGAAGCAGCTTCATTGAGGTTGGACACCGGAAAGCAGGCTATGCAGTGGTAGCCCTGGAAGACCAGGTGATCGAAGCAAAGTCACTCCCGCCTGGAACATCGGCCCAGCTGGCAGAGCTAACTGCGCTTACCAGAGCCCTGAGCCTGGCAAAGGGACAGAAGATAAACATTTATACAGACTCTAAGTATGCATTCCTGACTTTACATGCCCATGGAGCCTTATGGAAAGAAAGAGGTTTGCTTACCTCCAGAGGAAGCCAGGTGGCCCACCCACAAGCCTTGTTGAACCTTCTGGATGCTGTATGGGAGCCCGAGGCAGTGGCAGTTATCCATTGTTATGGACACAAGACTGGACCAGGAGAAGTGGCCAGAGGAAACCGATTGGCAGACAGAGTGGCCAAGGAAGCAGCCCAAGAACCGGCCCCCGCCTCGGTTATTGGAGCACTGGTCCCAGAAGAGATTTTAAGCACCACTGACAAGCCAGCTTATACGAAGCAGGAAAGGGACACTGCAGATGCCCAGGAGTTGACATTGTCCAAAGAAGGATGGTACCTTACCCCTGATGACAGGATATGGATTCCAGAGTCCCTTTCTCGGCAGGTTACTCAGAGATACCATGATTCAACCCACATAGGACCAGATGCTACAACCAAGCAGCTGGAGAAATGCTTCTATATAGCCCACCTCTACCAACTGGCAGCCCAGATTTCCAGGAAATGCCTGCTGTGTCAAAAGAATAATCCCAGAGCCGGACCACTGGCTCCCCCAGGGATTCAGCATAGTGGAACTGCACCTATGGAAGATCTTGTCGTGGACTTTACTGAATTACCCCGTTGTGGACTACACCGCTACCTGCTGGTGGCAGTGTGCACCTACACCGGATAGGCCGAAGCATGGCCAACAAAGACTGAAAAGGCATTTGAAGTAACCAGGTGCCTGCTTAGGGAAATCATCCCTCGCTATGGATTGCCAAGGTCCATAGGATCTGACAATGGACCAGCATTTGTTCATGCAGTCCTACAGGGACTGGCAAAAGCGCTCCAGATCAACTGGAAGCTGCATACTGCTTATAGACCCCAGAGTTCTGGAAAGGTAGAGAGAATGAACAGGACTCTAAAGAATCAGCTGTCCAAGCTGACGCAGGAAACCAGGTCTAATTGGGTGACCATGTTGCCCTTGGCATTACTCAGGGTCCGCAGTCTCCCGTCAAAAAGGACCCATTTGTCACCTTTTGAAATTCTGTTTGGAAGACCAGTTCCATATGTTAGAATGTTAACTCCATATGCTAGCCAAGATGTGCAATTGAATAACTATGTCTCGACAGGTGGACCCAGGCTCGCAACCCCTGTGTGTTGGCTGCATCAGTTCGAGCCAGGTGATGAAGTGTGGGTAAACGATTAGGCACGGACGCAGCTACAACCGTGCTGGAACCTTATATCGTCCTGCTCTCCACACCCACCGCCGTGAAATTCGCCGGCATCACCCCTTGGGTCCACCACACCAGAGTGACCACTACAGATTGGACTGTGCAGTTAAATCCTGATTAACCCCTTCGGCTGACCATCTCCAGACCCTCCGCTGACGACCGCTCTGCTGGTATCACTCCGGAGGCTGATACCTCCGGCTGAAGAATTGGATGGGAGGGGCGCCCGCGGGCAGCGCTCCCAACGTACCTGTTCTACGAACTCACCCACCTGAGAATATCCTACCACAATATAGGGACAGAGCGAGACTTACAATAATTTGGGAAGGGGACCACCCCATTGGGCATTTGACTCCTCACCAGGCTAGAGTTTTAGCAGCAGTCTATTCTTGTGGGTGTGTTGCTTTTTATTTCTCACCAAACCCCCCTCCAGGAGGTGCTTCTCTTTCTCCCACTCATCGAAGTACCATACACCCAGTGGGCCTTAGAGGTAGTTACACACATACCCTTGAGTGACTGACACGATACCCACCATGACTGAATATTGGTGGGAGGAACCATGGAGATATTGGGGATGGTGGGTAGGAGTGATATGTACCGGCCTGCTTGTTTGGATGCTCCTGTATTTTTGTTGGCATGAACGGTATCATATTTGTGGGAGGAAACGTAATCCATCTATACCTTTGATGATTCTCCTTTTCTTTTCTTTGGAGAGCCCACATGTGTATTGGCACAAGAAGGTAAAAGTCCCCCGACCTCCCTTGCCGACATATCCCGTTTGATGACTGAGTGGGGTGCCCATAACTCCTACAATAGGTGGTTACAAATGGCTGAAATGGAGCATGTTGCTTCAACATTTCAGACCATGGCGAGGCTATCCGTGATCTGGCAGCAAGCATTGAAAAGGTGGCACATGTCCCTGTACAAACCTGGGAGGGCTGGGATATGTCTTGGTTGGACGGCATCTTCCCAGGTGGATGGATGGGGAGGATATTTACTATGGTGATAGGCCCAATAATGCTTCTATTGCTTTTCTGCTTCTGTATACCCTGCTTGATGCAATGCTTGCAGAATATGATGGGAAAGATGATGTCTCGCATGATGGGACCTCACGTGACTGCTGTAATGAGAAACTATAAACCCCTACCCCAGAACGAATCTAAGTAATAGATTGTTCAAAAGAAGAGGAGGGAGTAAAGGGAGATGGGAAAGGTTTCTCTCAATATTTTCTGTGCCTTGTACTTTGTACCTAAGAAGAGTTGTTCACCATATTATCTGCACCTAAGTAAATTCCTAAGTAAATCTCTGAGCTAATCTTACTTCTGCAAATTTCGGCCAGACAGTTAGCAAAGACAGCAGTTATTTGCAAAGTCTAAATCAGACAGGTCAGGAGGCCGTTTCCTGTCTAACCAGCTATCTGAAACTGCTGATGTTAGCTACAGGTCAGAAGGTCGTTTCCTGCCTAGTCAGCTAGCAAGAAACCGCTGCTGTTAGCAGTAACTAACCAGACCTACTAAATTTGGCGGGCAGGTCAAAAGTTCATTTCCTACCCAGCTGCTTAAAGAGGCCCCTTTTCCTGCCTTATGCTTACTAATGCAAAGATGAAGACACGTGTACGAAGGAGAGAGGAGAGATTGCTTAGCTAGCAGAAAGACGGGAATGTTTAGCAAGCAATAAAATGTGTTTAGCAAGCAATATAGATGTGCTATGTAAGGGAATAATTTGAGAAGGTATGGGAGGGGGGAGAGTGTTCAGAAGAGTATAAGAAGTCTGTAGATGCGTATTTCTTTACAGCCAGTTTATTTTCAGGAGCTATCTAGCTGGCTGTCTCTGTGTACAGAATGTTTCTGTGGACAGATTTTAATAAACTTTTTCTCCAAAGAAGATTTTGCTTTCCTGGTACTTTTGTTCCCTCCAAGGTCCGGGGATGGCGTGGCTGATGGATCCCTAGGTAAATAAGGCTTCATATGTTTTTCTTTTCTTGTGTATATGATTGAAACTTCAATTTACTTTATGAGATGTACCATATATTTATGTAATGTATTGTAAGACTATTAATAAAGGGGAGAAGAGACTGGTAGGGCAGAAGGCAGGGAGCTGAACAGCAGGTGGCGCCAGAGGCAATGGCAAGTGGAGCACAGCTGATGATGGGCTAGCTTTCTTCCCATCCTCTTGATATTGAGGAGGAAGAAGCTGGCAGGCGGGGCTTGGACTGGTTGTAAACAAGAAGGCAGGGAGGCCGGCGGCTGAGGCTGGTGGGGCAGTGCCTCTGTTGCCCCAATGTACCAGCCTCCGGGGTTGCCAGTCAAAACAAACAATACTGCTCTGGATGACCAGTGGCCTGACTCATTCTGAGGCAGCTTCCTGTTTACATAAAAAATGGGGAACCTCAGGCCCTGGGGCCAAGTATGTTTGAGGTCTCTCTGTCTTACTCAAGGGATTCTCCACAGGCCACCACCCCCCCTGCCCAGTTCATACCCTCTATGGCCTCTCAGATTCACTCCCTCCTCATGTTTTTTGCCTGCCTGGAAGGTGCCCTTGAATTCTGACCGTGCCTCTTGCTTCTGAAATAAATAAAAAATAAGGTCTTATATATATAATAAATGTTCATAAATGTACCAAGCAAACACGTACATAAATGTCTGAAGCAGCACAGGAAAACAGCTATGAAGCCATTTTGGCTCCCAAACTGAGCAAATGTTTTCTCTGCAACGTCAATGGAAAATGGAAAAGCCTCCCCATTGTCTTTTCCTTCACAAATACTGTCTTAAGGGTATGTCTGTGTATGAATAGGGTGGGCCTGTGACCTGGCTCAGGAACTAAGTATTTATCACTACAAAAGAATGGCCAGGCTCCCCAGGCAATCCAATCAAGTAAGCATTAACAGGTAACCTGCCAGACAGGAGATAAACAGTGCACTCAGATTTCTGCTGTAGATCGCCCTTTCTGTGATGTAGGTATGATGTTTGAGGGGAGCACCTTGTTGCAACAGATCAATAAAGATCAGGCTTGCTAGCTGCTTTGCTTCTCAATATTCTCTGGTTGGCCTCTGTTCTTTTCTCCGACCGATGGAGAACCTACAAAGGACTCTGTAAGGGCTCTTGTGTCCCCCATAAGGGAATAAGGGCAGATTTTCGTTTATTATACTTCCTTGGATAGAGGAGGATAGAGAGGTGTGTGTGAGTCGGTGCAGAAATATGCCCACCACACCAAGGCTGAATTCCGTTTCCCCTCTTGCCTCTGGCCCTGCCCCCTCTTCGTACATGGCCTCTGAATGGTTGTACGTGGCCACTTCTGGCAAACCAGAGCAGCGCACGAAAACGCCGTTTACCTTCCCACCAGAACAGTACCTATTTATCTACTTGCACTTTGAGGTGCTTTCGAACTGCTAGGTTGGCAGGAGCAGGGACCGAGCAACGGGAGCGCACCCCGCCGCGGGGATTCGAACCGCCGACCTTCTAATCGGCAAGTCCTAGGCTCTGTGGTTTAACCACCCGCGTCCCATCCCAGCCTGGTTAGCCCCCTAAAAACTCTGATACCCCATAATTAAATGCAATATACTCCCATAGAGACTACCTTAAAGGTAAAGGTAAAGGTACCCCTGCCCGTACGGGCCAGTCTTGCCAGACTCTAGGGTTGTGCGCTCATCTCACTCTATAGGCCGGGAGCCAGTGCTGTCCTCAGACACTTCCGGGTCACGTGGCCAGCGTGACATCGCTGCTCTGGCAAGCCAGCGCAGCACACGGAACACCGCTTACCTTCCCGCTAGTAAGCGGTCCCTATTTATCTACTTGCACCAGAAGGTGCTTTCGAACTGCTAGGTTGGCAGGCGCTGGGACCGAACGACAGGAGCGCACCCCACCACGGGGATTCGAACCGCCAACCTTTCGATCGGCAAGTCCTAGGTGCTGAGGCTTTAACCCACAGCGCCACCTGCGTCCCAGAGACTACCTTACACTGCGTTTAAAACCAAAATCGCATTTGGATAGAAACTGTTTCTCCAGGAAAGAAGGGCGAGAGGCACAAGCAAGTATGCTTTGGGGACATGCCGTGGTCGAATCGTCCCCACCCTCAGACCGTTGCAGCAATTTTTTGATTTACTTTTTTTAAAAGAGGGTTTGTTTCGTTGCCTGTTCCGTTCCGAAACCAGCCTTCGAAAATGTGCACTCATCCTTCCTATCTCGGGCCCCATGTGCCCGCCAACTTCTCCTAAACCAGGCCGTGTGTTGCAATAGGGCTGCTTCCCCAAAAGTGCCTTGGGAAGAGAGAACTGGATCTCTGGTTTTTTGATGTTTCTTAAAGACACACGCGAAACTGGGGCAAGGGAGGTGGAGGCGCCGGGCTGGTGGTTCCGTGCACAAATGTTGCGAAGAAGAAGAAGAAGAAGAAGAAGAAGAAGAAGAAGAAGAAGAAGAAGAAGAAGAAGAAGAAGACACGTTCAAGCATTTGTGAACCAACGAAGGGGAAACAAACGCATGCAAATTTTGGAGACTTGAGTGGAACCAAAAAAAGACAGAAGCCGATCTGCCCACAGTGTTTAGCAGGAGGAAGTCTGTGTTGATGAAGTGGAGGCTAGCAAGGTTTCTGGCTCTGGGGGTGCAAGAATTTTTGTTTTGTTTTTGGAGACCATTCTTGGTGCAAGTTTAGATTTCCATGCTCAGAACTTGAAATATACTCAGAGTCGAGAGTGGATTTCATGCTCTTCATTCCGCTCATAGTAGTGAGGAATGAAGTTTCCCCAAAATATCTGCTTTATATACATTATTTACACAATGGGCTGCACGTGATTGGCTAATTCTGGGATTCTCCTGTACGCCAATCAGGTTGCGGATTCACTTTCACCTGGAGCTGGATTGGGTGGCTCCTGTGGACCAATCATACTGCTGCATTGTTCTAGGACTAATCAGACTGCTGCATTCTGGACCCTATTGTTCTAGGACCAATGGCGAACCAGAGCAGCGCATGGAAACACCTTTTACCTTCCCGCCAGAGCGGTACCTATTTATCTACTTGCACTGGTGTGCTTTCGAACTGCTAGGTTGGCAGGAGCAGGGACCAAGCAACAGGAGCTCACCCCGTCGCGGGGATTCAAACCGCCGACCTTCTGATCGGCAAGCCCTAGGCTGTGTGGTTTAACCCACAGCGCCACCCTTTTACCTATGCATGTAAAGTCCCCAGGTAGGGGCTGCGAGAGACCCTCTGTCTGAAACTCTGGAGAGCCTCTGCCAGTCAGTGTGCAGAAATACCAGTAGGTCTGACCAGTGGCGTAGCGTGGGTTGTCAGCACCCGGGGCAAGGCAAGTAATTTGCGCCCCCTAACCCGTGGATTTGCGCCCCCTAACCCATGGATTTGCGCCCCCTAACCTGTGGATTTGCCCTAACCCCAAATGTTGCGCCCGGTGCGGCCGGCCCCCCCTGCACCCCCCACGCTACGCCACTGGGTCTGACTCAGTCTAAGGCAGCTCCCCAGTTCTTTGCGGGAGGCCACAAGCTTTGAATGTCTGCTGCAGACATGACTTAACCTTCTGCCACGTGAGTTTTGAATTATGTGAGCAAACCAGGGCGGCCGCTCCAGAACCAGATCAGCCAACGAGGCCCTCTTCATATTTTGGACCAACCATCATCAAGGCAGGTTCTGTACCGATATCAACATCGCCTCTGGTTTCCTCTCCTGCAGAGATTGTTTTTTCCACCTATTTCATTCTCCACTGCTGCTTTTCCATTCCGCTTTTGGTGGCGGATTCTGCGGTTTGACATTTCCGCTCCCTCGCTTGCAGAAGAGTGGGCCAGCATTGAAATCAGTAGGAAGAATTTACGCACCTGCGATGGCGCTTTGGTTTGTTCCACCTATTAATAGATGGCCGGCCGTGTAGCTTCGCTGAGAGGCAGAAAAAAAGTCCCTCCTTATCTCGCTCAACTCGAAAGTTGAGTCAGCCAGGTTGAGAACGAGGGCTCTGGGACTTCCCCTGCCTAAGAGGGTGATTCTGTCGCAGGAAAACCACAGCCAGGTGGTACCAGATTTCAGCGAGGGATCCCCTATGTCTTTTTGCCAGGGAGTTGCACCTGGACGAAAACCCAGGGAGAGTATGAGATTTTAGAGGTGTAAACCTGCCTTGGGTGTTGTTTGTCAAACTGTTCTCTCTCTCTCTCTCTCTCTTTCTTTCTTTCTTTCTTTCTTTCTTTCTTTCTTTCTTTCTTTCTTTTTTCTCTCTCTCTCTTTCTTTCTCTCTCTTTCTCTCTCTCTCTTTCTTTCTTTCTTTCTTTCTCTCTCTTTCTTTCTTTCTTAAAATACATCGTAAAAGTATGCACCCACACCCCTTGATTGTATGAAAAACAACCTCAAAGGAAGGGGGCACAGCCAAAGTACAGTGAAAATAACCTTGCGAATTTACAAATTATGATATGTGTTAATGCAAACTGAAGTTAATTTTTGTAGCTGTGGTATAAGGGATTTTATCAAGAATGGATAGTATTTGGTTTCAGCAACGGTCTGGAGGCAGAATTAAAGGGAATCAGACCTTGAAGTACAGCACGTGGGAAGCCACACAAAATTTATACAGTGGTACCTTGGGATGCAGGTGGCGCTGTAATCCGTTCTGGAAGTCCATTTGTACACCAAGCAGGTTGTAACCCAAGATGTGCTTTCGCCAATGGGGCCTCCCCCCCAAAAAATTTGTTCGTAATCCAAAAAAAAAAAAAAAGAAAGAAAAAGGCACCACTGTAATTGGCTATGTAATTGATTTGTATTTGAATTGGTACAGCTATTTGGTGTTAAGATAATATGGCGCATATTGGATTGTTGTGATTGAAAATTAATAAAAAATATTTAACAAAAAAGAAAAGAATCTTATGTACCAAAATAATCTTATGTACCAGCTCATGGGGGCGGAGGCACTCTCTGGCCCCCGCAAAGCGTCTAAGCTGGGGGCTGAGGCCCTTCCATATCTGGCGGCGACATCAAGTGACGTCGGGTGCAAGCCTGTGCTCATGCTTATGGATCATAATAATACAAGAAGAGGTTGCAGGATCAGGCCAACGGTTTATTCAAGTCCAGCATCCTGTTCTCACAGGGGGAAAACAAACCTCAAAGCGGTTTACAAAAATAATAGAACAATTATCAATGCAAGCAGCTATTAAGAACATTAAAAAAATAAAAATTAAACCAACTATACACTTGAATTAGGGACGCGGGTGGCACTGTGGGTAAAAGCCTCAGCGCCTAGGGCTTGCCGATCGCATGGTCGGCGGTTCGAATCCCCGCGGCGGGGTGCGCTCCCGTCGTTCGGTCCCAGCGCCTGCCAACCTAGCAGTTCGAAAGCACCCCTGGGTGCAAGTAGATAAATAGGGACCGCTTACCAGCGGGAAGGTAAACGGCGTTCTGTGTGCTGCGCTGGCTCGCCAGATGCAGCTTGTCACGCTGGCCACGTGACCCGGAAGTGTCTCCGGACAGCGCTGGCCCCCGGCCTCTTGAGTGAGATGGGCGCACAACCCTAGAGTCTGTCAAGACTGGCCCGTACGGGCAGGGGTACCTTTACCTTTACCTTTTTACACTTGAAACAGATGAAAACACAGGTCTAAACAAAAATGCAAAGGTGTTTGCTTTGTTTTTTTAATTCAATTTTTATTGGTTTTCTATTACAAAATCAGTCATAAAACATTTGCATAACTTTTAAGCTTTAGACAAAATACATATTTTTTAAATATAAAAAACTGGGTCTTCGGAGGGTATGATACAAGTAATATGTTTTCGCAATACATAATGATGCAATCTTACATTGAACTAGGTAGATAGGTTTCGATTTGCACTTTCACCAATAACTTAAATCAGGTTTGTGCACTTTTGTCTCGTGTCCAAAGCACTTACTTTTCCAAAATAAGGCAAAAATACAGAAAAAGAGGAGGAATAAAAGCGAACAATAAAAAAGGGGTTTCCTGCCTACCAATCTGCATTGTAAATTGTATAAACGCCTCTCTTCCATGTGCTGAGTGATTTTTAAAGCTCAGTTCCTAACCCTATTTATTAATGCCATACATTAAAAGCACATCTGATGCACATTTAAAGCACATGACTTCTTAAAAAAATATATTAAAGCCCCTCATGGTGCTATAGTTCCTAGCACCCTTCGGAAACTACAGTTTGGGGGATTATTGCGGGGGAAGCAACTATGGCTGTTGAGAGTGGTATAAGAGTGCTTCAAATGCATGCCCACATTTCTCTGATGAAAACAGGGACGCCCCGTTCCATAATGATAATTTTACTGTTTACTGGGTCGCCCCAGCCACTCTGCGCAGGCTTCCTACATACAGTGGTACCTTGATTTTCGAACGTCTCTGTTGACGAACGTTTCGGAACCCAAACACCAAAAACCTGGAAGTAAATGCTTCCGTTTTCGAACATGCCTCAGAAGTCGCAGGTCTTCCGCTGAGTTCAATTTTATGTATTGAATTTGCAAACCGCCCTTTGCCCCTCGGTTTCCAAACGTTTCGGAAGTTGAACCGTCTTCTGGAACGGATTACATTCGAAAACCGAGGCACCACTGTACAGTCATACCTCTTGTTAAGTTTGCTTCAGGTTAAATCTTTTCAGGTTTCGTCCCACGGTGACCCGGAACTAATGGAACAGGCTACTTCCGGGTTTCGCCACTCGTGCATGCGCAGACGCTCAAAATGATGTCACGCACATGCGCAGAAGCGGCAAAACATGACCCGCGCATGCGCAGACGCGGGTTGCGTTCTGCTCAGGTTGCGAACGAGGCTCCAGAACGGATCCCGTTTGCAACCAGTGGTACCACTGTCTATAAAGGTAAAGGGACCCGTGACCATTAAGTCCAGTCGTGGCCGACTCTGGGGTTGCGGCGCTCATCTCGCTCTATAGGCCAAGGGAGCCAGCGTACAGCTTCTGGGTCATGTGGCCAGCATAACTAAGCTGCTTCTGGCGAACCAGAGCAGCACACGGAAACGCCGTTTACTTTCCTGCCAGAGCGGTACCTATTTATCTACTTGCACTTTGACGTGCTTTCAAACTGCTAGGTTGGCAGGAGCAGGGACCGAGCAACGGGAGCTCACCCCATTGCGGGGATTCGAACCGCTGACCTTCTGATTGGCAAGTCCTAGGCTCTGTGGTTTAACCCACAGCGCCACCCGCGTCCCTTACCACTGTCTATAAAAACATAATAAAACATTAAACATTTTAAAAAACTTCCCTGTACAGGATTGCCTTTAGATGGCTCGGGGGTCAGATAATGCCCTATCCTCCAACATTTCTCCAAAGGAAATAGGGACGTCCTAAGGAAAAGCGGGAAGGTAAACGGCGTTCCGTGTGCTGCACTGGCTCGCCAGATGCAGCTTTGTCACGCTGGCCACGTGACCCGGAAGTGTCTCCGGACAGCGCTGGCCCCCGGCCTCTTGAGTGAGATGAGCGCACAACCCTAGAGTCTGTCAAGACTGGCCCGTACGGGCAGGGGTACCTTTACCTTTATAAGGAAAAGCAGGACAATCTGGGATCAAGTCAGAAACTGGGATGGCTTCTCCAAATCAGGGACATCCCTGGAAACTAGGGACACTTGGAGGGTCTGCAAATTCATGGGGCAGGTGTAACATGAGGAGACAAGGCAGTTGGCCCCGAGAGCAGAAAAGGGGGCATTCAAACAACCCATGGGATTTCACTTCCTCTGTCCCTTAGCGGGGCACAAACATCCTCTGGAGCTGTTTATCGGTGAGGAGGGACCGAAAAGGAGAACTGGAAGATGGAGGGAAGCAGCTGCCTGAACCGGGGCTTTCACCACCAGCCCTCCTTCTCCTGCGCTGCGAACCTGCCGCAGGCCCCCCTCTTCCCTCAAGATTGCTCAACTTTTTTCTTCCTCTCTTTCTTTCTCACGGGCCAGCACAGCCAGGCTACCCCAGGAAGAGAGAGACAAAAGGAAAGCTGGGCCCCAAACAACGCACACACTTGAAAAGGCCATATTTGGCCAGGGGATGCAATTATTAGTCCGCTAGCAGTTCGAAAGCATGCCAAAGTGCAAGTAGATAAATAGGTACCACTCCGGCGGGAAGGTAAACGGTGTGCTGCTCTGGTTTGCCAGAAGCGGCTTAGTCCTGCTGGCCACATGACCCGGAAGCTGTACGCCGGCTCCCTCGGCCAATAAAGCGAGATGAGCGCCAGAACCCCAGAGTTGTTCGCGACTGGACCTAATGGTCAGGGGTCCCTTTACCTTTACCTATATAATTTTGGAACGTGGCTTCTTTATGAGACACCACCCAAGATATCATAACCACATTTGGCACAACGGTTCCCGAAATCAAGGTGCAACCCCCCCATGTTTGGAGAGAATTCTGGACACCAGTTTGATGGCCGACTGAGCCATTGAAATGGATCCTGATTTTAGCCACCAATTTCAAAATGGCCCTGATTTTCACCGCCGGTTTCAAAACTGCAGAGTGTTTTTGGTTTCTTAGACTACCCGGAAACGCTCCTAGACTGCAAGCGTTATCGTCACCAAACACCCCTTTCCCTTCTGCACTGCGGCCTCGCTCTCTTCCTGCGATGGCAGGATGAATTGGCAGAGTCCTGATTTAGAAGGGGGGCCGTACCACTTCTGTGCAGGGAGCGGGGCATCAAGAAATCAACGCGCAACGGCAAGGCTGCAGCTCAAATATTCCTGGAGTGTCTCAAAAAGTCACTCGTTCTGAAAATCAATAAGCTAAGCCTTTAAAAAACATCTTTCCTTTCATTTTCCCCTGGGAGGCTGTTCTGCTAGCCTGTTAATTTTATTGATGGAATCCATTTAACACATTTATAAATGTCTTTGCGGCCTGAGGGGCTACCAAAGCAGCAGGCGGGAATAAAATTAACCTTCAAAATGGAGACTTTTGCAGCCCTTTAAAAGTATAAACAGTTTTATGGTGGCCCGAGCTTTTTCGGATTAAAACTTAACATCAGCAGATGCCTAAATTGGCAGATGATGCAAATGGCAGGGCCATGCAAAAGCAATGTTGCAAGGTGGAGTGGGCTCATGTTCAGGGCCATGCCCTTTTACAAATACTCCATTACGTTCCTTCGCCTTGTTTCCCCCGCCCCTCCACCTGACCCTCTCAACAGTTAGCATGCCATGCCTGTTGAATATACCAAGCCCTTTGTGGAGCCCAGAAAGGGCGGTTATCAGTCAGTGTAGCGTGAGAACACCCTTGTTGTATTTGGGGATTTCACCCCCTTGGGGTCAGTCCCCCCAAATAATTTTCAGATTTCTACAAACCCTGGGGCTCCTGCAAGCTTGCTAATGCTTTGCACTTCTGAGTGCCTATTTACAGACCCACACTTAAGAGAAGGCGCTTGCTATTTTCATATATTGGATACAGCTCCTCATGCACCAGCAGTAGAGAATTTGTAAACAAGTGTGGGGTCCAAAGGCCCTGAAGCTCAAGTGGCACAATACTGCCATGTGTCTACACAAATGTACACAAGCTACGCACAGCAGTGGTTAAGGCAGGAACAAATTGGCAGCCGTGCCATCGTCCTAGCTTTCCCCTGCTGATTCAACGCATGTAGTGCATTTATGTGGAAAGAAAACCTTGATTCAGACAGAGTCCAAAATGAGTAGCATCGAACTTGCTGAGGGCAGCAGTTTCCTAGGGCTGGCACTCACTGGCCTTTGAAGTTTTTTGCTAGGCACAGGGTTATGAGAAATCTGTTTACCTTGGTGACATCGGACCAGACGCTTTGCTGAGCTGGTACCTGAACGTCACGCCGATTGCTTAAAAAGCAGTGGTTTCCGGGCTGTTCGCCCAGAGAAGGTTCAGGTTCGGAAAACAAGCAAGGCACTGTTTGCAAGGAGCAGGCAGAAAAAGAAAGGGAGGGATTGCTCCTTATTGCAAAACATAATTTCAGGGTGGGGTGGGAGAGTTAAGCAGCCACAATGCCATCTGCCCAGGGCACACCAAAAAGAGAAGCGAAAGAAGAAGTTATGCCAGGCATACTCAAAACAACCTCTTAAGCTCCATTAGGCCCTCTCCTGAATTGGCAGCTTTAATTTAAGCAAAAAACCCAAAGTTGCTAGTCCCTTTCGTTTGCGGAAATATATAAGGAAAATGTGTCCAGGCAGCATACACTCATGGAGGAGAAATGCAATAAATTTAAACTTGTGGGTCTACCTGGATATCTTTTCTTTTTCCCCTGGGCGGGAAGGGGGTAAGGTTGCTATTTTGCAAACTATTCCCTCTCTCCTCAGGCCGAAAAATCTGCCTGGGGGGGGGGTGTTGGGGAAACGAACATGAACGAATCTTAACGGCTCTTTGGCAGAGCCTTCCTTGGCCGGAATCACCAATCTAGGGGTTTTGCCTCCCCATAACCTCTAGATTCATCACCGTCTCCTACGTGGGCGACATCAGAGACACAGGGACACCTTTCACCCAAGCAAGCAGAGAAATCAGCTAATAGCAAAAAAAATAGCCTGACGCTGTGAACTTTAGAAGAAAAAAAGTAAATATCAGTTCTGTTGTTCTGCGGCAGGAGAAAAAAAAAAAGACAGAGTAACGCTGGGTTTCGTAACATCCCAGAGCAGCAAAGTTCCCCGTTGGAGGCAACAAATTGGAGACTTGTTTACATTGCAGAAAGAGTCCTCCCTTTCCTCTTTTGATGCACAGAATGGACTGGGGGTAACAAAGCCCCTCGCTTTTGAAAGGCCAAATTTCTGTTGCCCCCAGCCAGATTGGGGCCATGTTTATTCCTGCGCAAGACCAGCGGCACAGTGTTGTGCGTCGCACCCACGACTCAGGGACCGCACACATGCTCTCTGTGATGGAGGAAGTTTGCTGTTGTGCCCAGGTCCTGTTTGGGGCTCCCCATTGGCACAGTTGGCTGGCCTTTGCCAGAACAGGATGCTGGACTCAGCCTTGGGGGAGCTCCTGTTGTTCAGTCCGAAGCCTTTCCCATGGTAGGGCGGTGAGAAGGACAATTCTGGGACCGACAGTCCGGCTCAGCTAAAAGGCAGTTTTGCACCCCTCTCGTTCCAATACATCACAGGACTCTGACTGCACCGGCCCAGCCATAAGGTAGAGTTAGGTGACTGCCTCAGGGGTGAGTTTCCTAGTGGGCAGGAAGCAGACCGAATCCCCAGAGGCCTACCTGTCTTCTGCCCCCTTCAACCAGGAAAGAGTTGCCAGACAGATCAGTTCCTTGGCGTGAAATCAGGGAAGACACGAAACGGCACCTTGTCCCGTGGCTCAGCTTTGCGTGCAAAAGCCCCCTGGCTCAGTCCTTTGCTTCCCTAGACTGGGAGAGACTCCCTGTCTGAAACCCTAGAGAGCTGCTGCCAGTCAGTGTAGACAATACTGAGCCAGATGGAGCAACAGTCTGGCTCGCCAGAAGGCACCGTTCCTTTGAACCAGGTGGCAAAATGTCCTGGGCCAGCCCTGGAATCTGGCCCGGGTGCCCTTCCTTGGCATGTAGAAAAGGGCCAACGATTGCTCAAAGTGGTACCCAAAACCACATCCTCCATCATCTGCAGCTTCAGGGCTGACATCTCTTCCGACGGCAGACAGCTACCTCCCTGACTTCATGAATCCAGAAGCAAAGATGTATCCTGGAAAGAACTTCCAAAATGTAGGGAGAATTTGTTGTCGGTGCCTCCAACCGTTTTCTCTGCCAGCCACAGTGGGCCGGAAGAAACCTTGCGGCCGTGCGCATCCCCATCACAGAACCCGGGCACTGACTTGGCATATCTGCAACCACCATCTTTGGCTTCAAGGACACTTGAGCTCTTCCTGATGAGCTTGAGCGGCGAACAAAATCCTGAACGTGGAGCATCTTCAGAGCGGCCTGACTCCGGACAGAAGAGCAGACACCTTCCCTACATCTCAGCAGCGTGGGTGTTGACGTCAGCGCTACCTGATGTTGGTACGACCCAAGGGACTCTCAACGATGTCCCAGGCGCCTTGGCTGTGTTCCTGACGCTCCACATCCTTCAGGGTACGTACGGTGCCCACATGCGGGGACGCTGCGGCACCCAATAACCTCCCTAAATCCAACGTCTGTCGGCTACTACGGCATCAGGAAATAGTCCGCGTTTGAAACATCGTAGGGGCTGTTCTCTGGGATGCTCGGGGTGTCGACAGAGCTTTCGCTGAAGGGCGAGGCGGGAGGGGAGAGGAGAGGAGATGAACTCAGAGGAGGCTCAGGAGCCATGAGGGTCAGGGAGTGTGGTGGGGCGGTGCTGGGTTTCTCTTCTCCGCAAGGTGACGTCCCCCATTTTTTCCCATACCTGGAACAACCCAAAAAAAAAGAAGGCAGGCTTTGAGATCACATTTCTACCCTGAAATCCATGGGAGGCTTGAATGGCTTTAAATGCATTTATACACCCTTAAGACTTATACATTTAAGACCATTAAGACTTATACATTTAAATGCATTTATACACCCTTAAGACTTATACAGTGGTACCTCACAAGACGAATGCCTCGCAAGACAAAAAACTCGCTAGACAAAAGGGTTTTTGGTTTTTTGAGTTGCTTCGCAAGACAATTTTCCCTATGGGCTTGCTTCGCAAGACGGAAACGTCTTGCAAGTTTGTTTCCTTTTTCTTAACACCGTTAATACAGTTGCGACTTGACTTCGAGGAGCAACTCATAGCACGTGGTGTGGTAGCCTTTTTTGAGGTTTTTTAAGACTTTGGTGATTTTTGAAGCTTTTCCAAAACTTTCCCGACACCGTGCTTCGCAAGACGAAAAAAATTGCAAGACGACAAAACTCGCGGAACGAATTAATTTCGTCTTGCGAGGCACCACTGTACATTTAAATGCATTTATACACCCTCAATGACTTCCCTTCTTCTCTTTCCATGGGTCATTTCTGCATATCATAAATCCCGGCATCTTTTACATAAACGAAACCATTCAGTATTCCATTGATTATGGCATCCATCAAAACTCATTTACACTGTTGAATTTATCTTAATGCTGCCAACATTTTCAAGTCTACACAATTTCCCCCCATATATTCAATAAACGTTTTCCAATCTTCTTTAAACCTATGTTCTTCTTGTTCTCTTATTCTATATGTTAAGTCCGCAAGTTGCGCATATTCCATCAGTTTAAGTTGCCATTCTTCTTTGGTTGGGACCTCGCTCGTTTTCTATTTGGGGGCTAACAAAATATGGGCTGCAGTAGTGGCAGACAAACAACCGTTTGTGACACCTGAGAATTTCAGCCTGAATTATCCCCAACAGAAAGGACATTGGTGGTTTTTTTTGGGGGGGAATAAATAAATAAATAAATACATAATTTATACCCCGCCCTCCCCGGCCAAGACCGGGCTCACATAAACTATGAGATTAACCCCACTCGGTGGACCAAAATGTGGTCTAACACCCCCCCTTTAAAATCCATATCAATGAAAAGGAAATAACTCACTCTGAAACTCACCTACAGGTGGTACCTAACACGAAAGAAAATTAGTGCAAATACGCCCAGGAGCCTCACCAAAATGCTGGAGAGGGTGCACCTCCACAGGCACATACCGTATTTTTCGGACTATTGGACGCACCGGTCCATAGGACGCACCTAGATTTGGGGGGGGAAATAAAGGCAAAAAAATTTATTCCCCCCCCCCGCCAGGCGCGGGGCTGGGGCGGGGAAGCCCGAGCTTCCCCCTCCCCCAGAACGGGACCCAGAGCCATGCCGAAGCTGCGCGCAGCTTTGGCATCGCTCTGGGAGCTTGCGGGGCTGGGGGAGGAGGAAGCCTTCCGCCAGCCTCCAAACCATGTCGGGAGACAGCGGGATGGCGCGCTGCGCCTCTCCCGCTGTCCCCCGAGTTTGCGGGGCTGGGCCAGCCTTCTAACCAAGTCGGGGGACAGCGGGAAGGGCGCGCTGCGCCCCTGCCGCTGTCTCCCGAGTTTGCGGGGCTGGCGACGGGGAGGAGCAGGCTTCTCCCCCCGCCAGCCTTCTAGACAAGTCGGGGGACAGCGGGAAAGGCGCGCTGCGCCTCTCCCGCTGTCCCCCAAGTTTGCGGGGCTGGCAACGGGGAGGAGCAGGCTTCTCCCCCCGCCAGCCTTCTAGCCAAGTCGGGGGACAGCGGGAAGGGCGCGCTGCGCCTCTCCCGCTGTCCCCCGAGCTTGTGGGGCTGGCGGTGGGGCTCTCCTGAAGCCTGGAGGTTGTGGGGCTGGTGGGGGGGAGAAGCAGGCTTGCTTCTCCCACCCCCAGCCTCCAGATCAGGTCGGGGAATAGCGGGATGGCGGAGCGCCGCCATCCCGCTATTCCACGACCTGATCTGGAGGTTGTGGGGCTGGGGGGGGGAGAAGCAGGCTTGCTTCTCCCACCCCCAGCCTCCAGATCAGGTCGGGGAATAGCGGGATGGCGGAGCGCCGCCATCCCGCTATTCCCCGACCTGATCTGGAGGTTGTGGGGCTGGGGGGGGGGGAGAAGCAGGCTTGCTCCTCCCACCCCCAGCCTCCAGATCAGGTCGGGGAATAGCGGGATGGCGGAGCGCCGCCATCCCGCTATTCCCCGACCTGATCTGGAGGTTGTGGGGCTGGGGGGGGGGAGAAGCAGGCTTGCTCCTCCCACCCCCAGCCTCCAGATCAAGTCGGGGAATAGCGGGATGGCGGCGCTTCGCCATCCCCCTATCCCCCGAGCTTGTGGGGCTGGGGGGGGAGAAGCAGGCTTGCTTCTCCCACCCCCAGCCTCCAGATCAGGTCGGGGAATAGCGGGATGGCGGAGCGCCGCCATCCCGCTATTCCACGACCTGATCTGGAGGTTGTGGGGCTGGGGGGGGGGGGAGAAGCAGGCTTGCTTCTCCCACCCCCAGCCTCCAGATCAGGTCGGGGAATAGCGGGATGGCGGAGCGCCGCCATCCCGTTATTCCCCGACCTGATCTGGAGGTTGTGGGGCTGGGGGGGGGGGGGAGAAGCAGGCTTGCTCCTCCCACCCCCAGCCTCCAGATCAGGTCGGGGAATAGCGGGATGGCGGAGCGCCGCCATCCCGCTATTCCCCGACCTGATCTGGAGGTTGTGGGGCTGGTGGGGGGGAGAAGCAGGCTTGCTTCTCCCCCCGCCAGCCTCCAGATCAGGTCGGGGAATAGCGGGATGGCGGAGCGCCGCCATCCCGCTATTCCACGACCTGATCTGGAGGTTGTGGGGCTGGGGGGGGGAGAAGCAGGCTTGCTTCTCCCACCCCCAGCCTCCAGATCAGGTCGGGGAATAGCGGGATGGCGGAGCGCCGCCATCCCGCTATTCCACGACCTGATCTGGAGGTTGTGGGGCTGGGGGGGGGGGGAGAAGCAGGCTTGCTCCTCCCACCCCCAGCCTCCAGATCAGGTCGGGGAATAGCGGGATGGCGGAGCGCCGCCATCCCGCTATTCCCCGACCTGATCTGGAGGTTGTGGGGCTGGGGGGGGGGAGAAACAGGCTTGCTCCTCCCACCCCCAGCCTCCAGATCAGGTCGGGGAATAGCGGGATGGCGGCGCTTCGCCATCCCCCTATCCCCCGAGCTTGTGGGGCTGGGGGGGGGGAGAAGCAGGCTTGCTTCTCCCCCCGCCAGCCTCCAGATCAGGTCGGGGAATAGCGGGGTGGCGGCTCTGCGCCTCCCCGCTGTCCCCAGCTTTTGGGTGCAGGCTGCTGCCCGCAAGCCTTGCCAGCCCGCGGGACATCCCGCCGGGCTTGCAAGACTTGGGATAGCTTCCTGAAGCCTGGAGAGCGAGAGGGGTCGGTGCGCACGGACCCCTCTCGCTCTCCAGGCTTCAGCAAAAGCCTGCATTCGCACCATAGGACGCACACACATTTCCCCTTCATTTTTGGAGGGGAAAAAGTGCGTCCTATAGTGCGAAAAATACGGTACCTCCACATGTGGTGGGAATGCCCCAAAATCCAACTATTCTGGACAACAGCCGTACGAGAAATATGTAAAATAACTAAGCAGGTATTAGAAATCACCCCAGAACTGGCCCTACTAAACATCTTCCAAGACTAAGGTTTCGTGGATTCACCGCTCCCAGTAATCAACATCCCTCCCCCCAACTCCCGAAAATTAGGTGGTCTTCCTCACCGGAGAATGACTCCAACGACCAAGATGCCAACAATTCCAGTCACGCTTACAGCCATGATGAGGAACAAGTACAGAGGCGTAGAGGCAGCATTTTCCACTAGAAGGGACAAACAATCGGGGAACACAGTTAGGTCAGGCCACCCTCTTCATTTCCCACAATGCCTCCAGCTTTGCACCTCTCTGGGGCAAAGGCAGGGACCCTCAAGTCCAGGGTCCAAATGCGGCTCTCCATCTGGCCCTCGGCCAGGTTGCCCAGCAGGGAATTCGGCCCTCAGTCCAAAAGAGCCTGCCGTGGGGCATTGTGGGAAATCAACATGGAATCGAATTTGCATTTGTGCCCCACCTTTTTCTCCAAGGAGTTCAAGGTGGCGTACATAACTCTCC
Organism: Podarcis muralis; assembly: GCF_964188315.1. Classification (NCBI taxonomy): domain Eukaryota; kingdom Metazoa; phylum Chordata; class Lepidosauria; order Squamata; family Lacertidae; genus Podarcis; species Podarcis muralis. Next base: position 8,700,652 of record NC_135670.1, on the reverse strand, counting down.
CCCTCTTCCTTTAATCCTCACAACAACCTGTGAGTTAGGCTAAGCTGGGAGACAGTGTCTGGCCCAAGGTCACCCACAAATAGGAAGCACGGCTATCGCCTGCCATCACCACTAGGGAAGACTACCTGCCAAAGATCCTTGCTCCCATCACCCCCGGCCTTTCGCCCAGGCAATGTCCCCGTATTTTTTGCAGCCCTTGGCATGTATAAAAAGCCATCTTTCTGTGAGCAAGGCCACGAGAGGAGGCACACTTACCTGTTGGCTTGCTCATCACAACAGGGAGCTCAGAAGTGCACTTAGGAGGCTTAACGGTGCTGGCAAAAGGATCAACCTGCAAGAGAGAGCAAAAAAGAAAAGGGCTGTGAAATATACTCAGAGTCGAGAGTGGATTTCATGCTCTTTATTCAGCTCATAGTGGTGAGGAGGAAATGGAAGTTCCCCCAGAATGTCTGCTTTATATACATTATTTACACAATGGGCCCCACGTGATTGGCTAATTCCGGGATTCACCTGTAGGCCAATCAGGTTGTAGGTTCACTTCCACCTGGAGCTGGATTGGGTGGCTCCTGTGGACCAATCAGACTGCTGCATTCTGAACCCTATTGTTCTAGGACCAATCAGACTGCTGCATTCTGGATCCTATTTTTCTAGGACCAATCAGACTGCTGTTTTCTGAATCCTATTTTTCTAGGACCAATCAGACTGCTGCCTTTTGGATCCTATTGTTCTAGGACCAATCAGACTGCTGCATTCTGGACCCTATTGTTCTAGGACCAATCAGACTGCTGCCTTTTGGATCCTATTCAACTCAGTACATAACAGGCTGAGTGCAGCCAACTCTGAATAGCTGCATCTCTCCATTTAGACAAGGCACCCTCAGTGGTCAAAAAGAGGAAGCAGGGTTTATTAGGGGCCAGCGTCTCGGAAACAGGGGCTGTGCCTGCTGAGAGGAGCAGTTGGAGCCTATGCCTTTTGCTAGCGGAGCTGTTTTGAATGCTTGTGGCTGGCTTGGATGGGTTTTAGACCTTTAAAAAATTCATATTATTTTAGCTGGTGTGGAGGCTACAGATTTCCTGAGTCATGTAATAAACAAAAACCTGCCCTTATTCCCTTATGGGGGACACAAGAGCCCTTATAGAGTCCTTTGTAGGTTCTCCATCGGTCGGAGAAAATAACAGAGGCCAACCAGAGAATATTGAGAAGCAAAGCAGCTAGTAAGCCTGATCTTTATTGATCTGTTGCAACAGGGTGTTCCCATCGCATGCAGGAAAGGAGGACAAACCAGAACAAAGGTGTGCCTGCCCTTATATAGACATTTTAAATCGCACCCCCAGAAACATCATACATACATCACAGAAGGGGTGGTCTACAACAGAAATCTGAGTGCGTTGTTTATCTCCTGTCTGGCAGACCTGTTAATGGTCACTTGATTGGATACCCTGGGGAGCCTGGCCAGATATTTGTTTATTACGGTCAGAAGGGTGTCTTCATGAAGAGGATTGGGTTCTGGCTGCATTATTATTATTATTATTATTATTATTATTATTATTATTATTATTATTCACCACCTTCCAAAGCTCCGTCTCAAGGAGATTTACACATAAGAAAATAAGAAAGAGTTTAAAACACGAAAACAACCAAGATATTTAAAACAGCACCAAAAATCTAACAAGCGGACACTTGTGGCCAAGACCTATTCATCCAACTGGGAAAGCCTGTTAAGAGCCAGTGGGGTTTTAAGTGGAAGCAGCGTTAGACTAGGACCTGGGAGAGGCCCGGGTTCAAATCCTGCCCCTTGGCTATGAAGCTCACTGGGAGACCTTGGGTCAGTAGGCCCCCTTGAGCTCCTTTGAGGAAAAGGTGGGGTATAGAATAAATAAAATAAATTGTAGCCCTAGGAGGGGGATAGTGTGGGGGTTTCCTAACAACTCTCTGCACCCCTAATGAACTACAGCTCCCAGAATTCTTTGGGTGGAAGCCATAACTGCTTCAAGTGGCGTGGTACTGCTACAGGGCCTAACTTTGGAAAACTGAGAAACCAAAATGAACAGATTATCCATTCTCCCCCCAACCCCTGACCCCACTGACTGGGATTGGTGAGAGCTCCTGGTCCACCCACATCCGGAGGGCCACACCTGAACTTTAGTGACAGGTGGGTAGATTTGGGTTGAATTGTAGGGAAAACACATTGATGGTAAGTGATCTATAAGTCCCCTCCCTCCAATGTTAGGATTTTACGAGCCGCCCCCAACAGACAGTGGAAGCGCAGGAACTCTTCGCTTGTTTTTGAAACTACATCAGAGACTGGAGCGGGGTATATATGGACCACTTGCAGGGAGGGCATCCCAGCGCTCTGGAGCCACAACCCAAAAGGCCCTGCTTCTCGTGGAAATTACTTACCTCTGAGGGGACCGGCGTGGTTTCCGAGTCGCGGTCCTTGGTTTCTGAAATGCCAAGGAGAAAAAGAAGGGATTGAATAAAAAATATATCTGGGGGCGAGGCACAGAGAGAGATAGAGAAATAGAACTTCCTGTTTTTCTTAATAGAAGACTGTTGCACCTTTATTCTTTTAAGAGGGAACAAAGGGGATTTACCAGGAACAAATCCAGTCTGGACAAGCCAGACTGGATTGCTTAACTCAAGAGATTCAAACGAATCTACCAGCTAGCTTCCTGCAATATACAGGGGAATATACTCTGCTGCCAGCTCACTAGTGTGAGTGAGGAAGGACAATACTTAATATATCCCCTCCTACTATCCACAACATTCCCACAAACCTGCCATATAAGGAAGGGCACAGGAGGGGCAACGGAAAGGGCTCTGCCAACCTGTCCAGGGCACTCCAAAGCTCTCCCGGCTCCATTCGCTCCAGATCCCTTGGTTGAATTCTTCCCGGGCCCGCACCTGAACGACATGGCGGACACCTGGCATCACATCAGAGATGGTGTAGGTAGTGTATTCGTCCTGAAGGTGAATCTGTAGCCGAGAGAAAGGGAAAGGGGCACAGCTCAGTGGCCTGGCATGCAAAAAGTCCCAGGTTTAATCTGCAGAAGAACCGCCAGGTGAGTCTGGGAGAGACATCTTTCCTAAAACCCTGGAGAGCTGCTGCCAGTCCATGTAGGCAATGCTGAGCTAGGCGGACCCAGAGTCTGCGAAAGCCAGATCTTCGATATGGTACCATGAGGACTGGAAACTTGATATGTAGGGGAAGGACCAGAGCTCAGTTGTACAGCAGGTGTGCTGCATGCAACTGGCTCTCGAGGGAGAGCTGCGGGTGGTTCTTCAAACCCCGGGGGTTTGCCACTGCAAATCAGCATAGCCTAGTGGAGAACCTGTGGCCTTCCAGATGCCACAACTCCCGTCATCTCTAACCAGTGGCCTGGTTGGCTGGGGCTGATGGGAGTTGTAGTCTGACAACATCTGAAGGACCACAGGCTCCCCAGCGTCGCTCCATTAAAGTGCATTAAATATGTGGTCCCTGATTGGTTGGGATATGTGTCCAGGACAGGGATGGGGAGCCCGCGACCCTCCAGATGTCGCTGGACTACAAATCCAATCATCTTGATCATTGGCCATGCTGGCTGGGGATGATGGGAACTGTAGTCCCAACAATGCCCAGCGGACCACAGGTTTCCCCGCATCTGGTCTAACGAAAGATGCAGCCAAGAGGCACACAGGAAATAAGGTGGGGACGCCCATTATGTCTGCATCCTGAAATCTGCAACCCGTACTGGTTCAGAGAATGCCTGCCCTCTCCTAATCCCAAAATCAAAAGTAAGGGCAGACCTTGTTGTATGCAGCTGAGGCTTCCACCCGGTAGCGGATCTCGAACTGCAGGCGGAAGAAGGAGGAACCCCAAGAGGGGGGTTTGCGCCAGGTCACAAACAGTTTGCGGGGGTGCAGCTCCACGTTCCTCACCTCCACGTCGACTGGTGGGTCTGGCTTCACTGTGGGGGGGGGGGGAGAGATCAGCCAGAAAGGTTTACAAAAACTGATACTACCCTTTCTGGTACCTTTCCCGGGAAAATCAGAGGCTCACCATGTCAGGTTCCTATTGGAAGACAGGACAAATGCTAGAACATTAGCAGTAGCAAAGTTTTAATCGGTGGTTGCAAAAACAAATAATCCCTATATTCTGAACAAAATGCTTGTTTCACCTGGAGGTAGGCTGTCTGAATTGTATATTGCTTTGTAATGATTTGTTGGGTCTCTGGACCCTAATAAAGATTGATGATGATAATCAGGTTTAAAAAAAAAGGAGAAAGGAAAGTCTCTCTCTCTCTCTCTCTCTCTCTCTCTCTCTCCCTCTCTCTCCTGTTTTCTGCAACATGTCATCAATGCAATAATGGAGCATTTGTGCTGGATTCATGCTGGACCAGAGTATCAAAAGAGAACCAAACTCCCTTTCGCACAGACAACACATTCACAATTAGAAAAAAGAGACTTGGTTCATTCACATCTTGACTACTGCAGTATAGCTTTCTGTCTTTGATTCCCCCCCCCCCCCCTATTTCTTCTGTGGTACATAACATAACTGGTGTATGTGCACAGACATGCATATATTTTTTTAACTAAATGGCCAATGGTATGTTTTGATCAACATCATATGGAGATGAGGTGGTAAAAACAAACTGGTCTGTGAAAATGCCCCATTCCTCCATGGCATGCTCCTCTAACTTTTATCTTTATAGTCCAGTAAGTTATTTTGCTCTCATTGTTGAAAAACAAAAACCTTGCATACCTTATTTGATTCGATAATTTCAATGGTTTTCTTTTATCGCTGCACAACTAAGGATGATTTTATAACTTTTTCGTACGTAGCTGTTACATGCAGAGCAATCTGTCTTTAAGTAGGGGTAAATTACTCTAAACAAAAATTGGATCTTGGATAGTTTTCCCTACAAGTAAAGCGTCTTGTTGTTTAAATAAACTTCTCGTTTAAAATAAAAACAAAACATACAACCCGAAGGGATCTTTCAGCAAGCATTTTAAGCAATGGTTTCTTTGAATTCTGAGGGCCACAGTCCCTCCTGGCAAGCTTCCAAGGGCCGCACGCCTGTGATGCACAGGGCCAGAAGCAAAATGGGAGTAGCGATATGTACATTTTACTTCAGTCCCGTAGCTAGACTCTACACACACTCATGCGCAAGACAGCCGCCTCCTGCATGATTTTGTCTCATCCTCTTTTAAAACCATCCGGGTTGGTGGCTATCGTTGTCCCCTGCAGCTGGGAGTTCCGCAGTGTAACTATGCACTGCGTGAAGAAGGACTCTCTTTTACCTTTCCCGAATCTCCCGACCTTCAGCTTCATTAAAAAGGTAAAGGGACCCCTGACCATTAGGTCCAGTTGCGGCCGACTCTGGGGTTGCGGCGCTCATCTCGCTTTACTAGCCGAGGGAGCCGGTGTACAGCTTCCGGGTCATGTGGCCAGCATGACCAAGCCGCTTCTGGCGAGCCAGAGCAGCGCACGGAAACGCCGTTTACCTTCCCGCCGGAGTGGTACCTATTTATCTACTTGCACTTTGATGTGCTTTCGAACTGCTAGGTTGGCAGGAGCAGGGACCGAGCAACGGGAGCTCACCCCATTGCGGGGATTCGAACCGCCGACCTTCTGATCGGCAAGCCCTAGGCTCTGTGGTTTAACCCACAGCGCCACCCGCGTCCCTCAGCTTCATTAGATGCTCACAAATTCAGATGTTATGAGAGAGTGAGAAAAACCTCTCTCTGTCGACCATCCCGGGAAGGAAGGTGATAAGAGTTCACGGTCGCTTCCTAGCCGTGTCAAACCATTCACGGCACATGAGGGGAATGACCAGGGGCTCGGGAAGGATTCCGAGGGCCAAATGGAGAGATCTGGGGGGCCGCAGACTGATGCTCCCCCAGTCCTGATTCTACACTTTATAGAATTATGGAATTGGTGGAAAGCACCAATTTTTGCCCCATGTGGGGCTCAAAAGCACAGGCTAAAGATCAAGAGTCTCATGCATCTAGGAATATTTGGGAGAATTTGCAAGCATCAAAAATGTGCAGGGAGGAGAGTCGGGCATGGGCAGATTCGCTCCAGCTCCAGCACAACATGCGCCCTGGCACATGGCATACCAGCCCCCATTCAGAGTAAAGATGCTGCTACTCACACAGATTTTCGGTGCTGATGAAACTGTGGCTGCTCAGGGCTCCCGCCAGGTTGAAGATGCAGACGGACACCTTCAGGATGTGCACGTCGTCAGCGATTCCTTCGATGCGGCAAGAGAACTTCCGGGACTTGGTGTAATAGCGGCAGGGCTGCTCGACACGGTTCACCCCAACGAAACTAGGGGACACAGGGGGAAAGTGTGATAGGAATTTTCAGGTCTTAGATATATGGCAATGTTCATAACCGCACGTACATAGATCAGCACAGGAAGACCGACCTGAAGCCATTTTGATTCCTAAACTGAGCAAATGTTTTCTCTGCATGGTCAAACTGGAAAAGCCTCCCCATTGTCTTTTCCTTCACAAATCCTGTCTTAAGGGTATGTCTGTGTTTGAATAGGGTGTGAGCCTGTGACCTGGCCCAAGTATTTATCACTACAAAAGAATGACCGGGCTCCCCAGGCAATCCAATCAAGTAACCTGCCAGACAGGAGATAAACAACAACAGGAGAAAACAATATTGAAATTTCTATTTTAGACCGCCTTTTCTGTGATGTAGGTGTGATGTATCTGAGGGGTGGTCTTCGGTTACACCCCTTCTGTGATGTATGTATGATGTTTCTGGTCTTGATCTACAAGGTGGCAATTTCAAAAGTCTTTATAAGGCCTTGCACAGCATTTTTCTGGGTCCCTCCTCTCTCCTGCGGGTGAGGGGAGCACCCCGTTGCAACAGATGAATAAACATCAAGCAAATATATAAACCACATGTCTGAAAACCCTACAGAAAAAAATGTCCTGAGCAAATTGACCTCAATTATTTCTCTGCAAGGTCAAAGTGGGAAACCTCCCAGTTGTCTTTTCCCTTCACAAATCCTGTCTTAAGGGCACATTTAAGATATGAATAAGGTGTGAGCCTGTGACCTGGCTCAGAAACTAAGTATTTATCATTACAAAAGACTGGCCAGGCTCCCCAGGCAATCCAATCAAGTGACCATTAAACAGGTAACCTGTCAGATGAGATAAACAAGTCACTCAGATTTCTGCTGTAGACCGCCTGTTCTGTGATGTAGGTATGATGTATCTGGGGGGTGGTCTTAGGTTACACCCCTTCTGTGATGTATGTATGATGTATGGAGGGGTGGTCTTGAGCTCCAGGGCAGGAAATTTAAAATGTCTATATAAGGCCTTGCGCGCCATTGTTCTGGGTTCCTCCTCCCTCCTGCGTATGGTGAGTGAGGACCCTGTTGCAAGAGATCAATAAAGATCAGGCTTACTAGCTGCTTTGCTTCTCAATGTTCTCTGGTTGGCCTCTGTTATTCTCTCCTACCAATAGGGAACCTATGTAAGGACTCTATATGGGCTCTTGGATACCCCATAAGGGAAAAAGGGCAATTTTTATTTACAACAAAAGCACACGGAATGCTCAGCCAGAGGAAGGGAAGACACTGGATCTCACCGCGATTGAGCATAGCTGGCGTGGAAATGCCATGCCTTGCCAGCTACAGCGCATGACAGCGGTCAATGAGCAGACCCTGCCTTGAAATTAATGGGTGCAGCTGGCGGAAGGCCAGTTGATTTCAACAGATCTTCTCTGCGGGTAATCAAGGCTGGTATGCACTGTGCATTTAAAGCACATGTGTGTGTGTGTGTGTGTGTGTGTGTTTTCTATTCATCTTGCACTTAACAGCAGACCCACCTAATCTGCACTTCCCAAAACAATGTGCAAATTGAAACACAGCCATGCTTTTGAAACTTGCACTTCTCCAAATTTTGCAACGGGAACAAAAAAACACACGCGTATACTGTACTTCAATAAGGCGTGGGAAAAGAAATGCACACACTGGCGAAATTGTCATGCATTTGTTCCTTTGTGCGCTCAAAAATAAAATAAAATGTGCCTATTAAGGAAAATTACATACTGTGTAATTTCACTATACTGTACATATTAATCGCCTTCTAAGCTACCGTCTCAAGGCGATTCACACATCAGATAAATTAAAAATAGTTAAAAGCACAAAACAACTGATGCATTTTAAACTGATACATTTCAAACAAGACGGAAACCCTAATAAACGGGCCCTTGTGATTCAAGACTCATTGATCTAGCTGGGAAAGCCTAACAGAACAAAAATGTTCTGACTCTCCTTCCCTGAGGATTCACAGCAATCAATAACTTAGTCAGTAGAGCATGAGACTTTTAATTTCAGGGTTGTGGGTTCAAGCCCAGATGATCCTTGTGGTCTCTTCCAAATTGTTATAAGAATGCAAAGATCTCAAATATAAATTAAATGTTCATAAATGTACAATGCAAACATATACATAAGTATATTAACCATGTGTCTGAAATAGTATAGGAGAGTAATCCGGAAGCCATTTTAACTCTCCCAATGACCTCAGATGCAGTAAGGGAGGCATATGGGGAAAGCCTTCCCATTGTCTTTTTGCTTGCAAATCCTGTCTTAAGGATGCATTTGTATATGAATAGAGTGAGCCTGTGACCTGGATTCAGGAACTAAAGAATTAACCATCACAAAAGAATGGCCAGGCTGCCCAGGTAATGCAGTCAGTGACCATTATTAGGTATCCTCGCAAATAGGATTTCTGCTGTAGACCGCCTCCTTCTGTGACGTATGTATGCTTTTTTTGGGGGGGTGGTCTTCAGCTACAGGGTGGGCAATTTCATAAGTCTGTATAAGAGCTTATGCACCATTGTTCAGGGTTCTCCTCCCTCCTGAGTTTGGTGAGTGGGGACCCTGTTGCAACAGTTGAATAAAGATCAGGCTTACTAGCCGCTTTGCTTCTCAGTATACTCTTGTCCGCCTCTGTTATTTTCTCCTACTGATAGGGAACCCACTTAAAGACTCTATATGGGCTCTTGGATACCCCATAAGGAAAAAGGAGCAGTTTTTTCTTTTAACAAATTCTATGATTCTATCTTCTAGGTGATAGATGAGGCAGTCTGTGGCGATCACACAGGGTCCCCGGATGTTTCACCGTCTATTGATCCCTGTGCCACCACTTTATTTCTCGCTGCCACCACCCAGGCCCTACCTGGGACAATACTGAGTCCAGTCAGGGTTAAAATGGAACATAAACTTCTGTTTATTTATTGCAGTTTAACAAGCGTCTGGTTTCATAAAGGGTATCGGTCCATTACAATCATGGGGTGCCTATCCAGACCTATAACTTCCGCTACCTGCTCTCACTCACTAAACCACCTCTCAGATATTTGCTTGTCTTCCTAGCCCCTAACTGTTCCTGACTCAGGTTATTTCGCTACACTAACTCAACCTACCCACAGACTCTATCCCAATTCACTCCCACTCCAACCCACCACCCAACTCCCAACAAACGCCACCCTGAGCTGCTTTTATAGTCCCTCTGACTCCACCCCCCTGGGTTCTGATTGGGTAACCTGTTTAACTATTTCACCTCCAGCACTCTCATATGTTAACATCACACAGTCTCTCATATGTTAACATCACACAGTCCATCAGGATTTACTTTATCAGCGCAAACCAATGTGGAAATATATTTTTTTTTTAAATAAATTTTTTATTGAAGTTTTAACAAACACCATAGCATAAAAAGAAAAAAGTAAAAAAAAAAAGAAAAGAAAAAAAGTACAAAAGATAAAACACGTATAACCTCAATTTTTACTTTCTTTAAGCTTACTTTCACGACTTCCTCATACCTTCCCTTTCTGTATTCTAATTTCAGATTCAATTTTCAGCAAATCCTTTCCCTACATTTACAATAATTTTAGTAACAAATATTTTCTTCCAATTATCCCTTACTGCTTTTAACCCCTTAATAACCAATCCAGCATTTTTCTAACCTTCATTAATTTTACAATATTTTTTTAGATACTCTTTAAACTTCTTCCAATCTTCCTGCGCCGTATCGCTTCCCTGGTCACGGATTCTGCTCGTCATTTCTGCCAGTCCCATATAGTCTATCACCTTCAGTTGCCACTCTTCCACGGTGGGTAGTTCTTGCATCTTCCAGTACTTTGCGATGAGTATTCTTGCTGCTGTTGTAGCATACATAAAGAATGTTCTATCTTTCTTTAGCACCGATTGGCCGACAATGCCCAGGAGAAAGGCCTCTGGTTTCTTAGGGAAAGTGTACCTGAGTACTTTTTTCAGTTCATTATAGATCATTTCCCAGAAGACCTTAATCTTTGGGCACGTCCACCAAAGGTGAAAGAATGTTCCTTCAATTTCTTTACATTTCCAACATTTATTATCGGGCAAGTGATAAATTTTTGCAAGCTTGACTGGGGTCATGTACCACCTGTATATCATTTTCATAATATTCTCTCTTAAAGCATTACACGCCGTAAATTTCATACCTGTGGTCCACAACCTTTCCCAGTCAGCAAACAAAATGTTATGACCAATGTCCTGTGCCCATTTAATCATTGCAGACTTAACCACTTCATCTTGTGTATTCCATTCCAACAACAAGCTATACATTCTTGACAGATCCAATGTGGAAATATAGAAAAGCGAACTCAAGATCGGGATGGGAATGACAGGGTTGCCCATTGCTAACCCAACAACCCCAACATCCCTCATATCATATCCGCTCCCACGGATTAAATGTTTCCCCAGCCTCCACTCACTTTTTCTGCACCCACATCCTGGCTTTGGTGTGGGTGGACATCCCACGAGACGTCTTCCACTCACAGAAAATGTCCTTGGCTAAGCTCTTTCGGAAGCAGGTGAAGTTTGGCGCCTCTGGCGGTTCTGAAAAGGGGGAAGAGACTGTTACATGGGGGCAGGATACGCAGCCTTCCGCATATGCTCAGGAACTCCAGTGCTGGCTAGTTAGTTCAGTTTAACAAAGTTCACCGGATTCCCTCTGTATATGCAAAGGTCTGGCTTGTTTCGTTCCTCCTTTCACTTGCATGCGCCACCTTCTCAAAGCTAAAACCATGCGCAAGGCTGCTTACCCTATGGGATTTATTTTTACAAAATTACAAAAGCATTCCTAAAGAACAAACCAACCATCAAAAAGTGTGCAACCCAACAATTTGCACATGAATTACAGTAGGATCCAAGATAAAGACATGGAATAAAGTGTATCAATAAAAGGGGGGGGGGGGAAACGGTCAAAAACGGCTGCAGATTCTCCTTCATCAGAGATTTTTTAAGCAGAGGTTGGATGGCCACCCGTCAGGGATGCTTTAGTCGCACGGGGTGGGTCTAGATGATCCTCAGGGTCCCTTTCGATTCTGCAATTTTATGATTCTATAATACCCCAGCCCAAGAGTGTGTTCAGCAGCCTCAGCTTCTGCAGCTGGGGTCCCAATTTGTCTATATAGAAGCTTTATTCTCTATAATGATGAAACTCACAGGTAGAGAACACTTTTATTATGATTATGATTATGATTATGATTATGATTATGATTATGATTATGATTAATACCCTGCCCATCCAACTGGGTTGCCCCAGCTACTCTGGACAGCTTCCAACAAATATAAAAGCATAATACATATTTTGTTTCCTGCTTGGCAGGGGGTTGGACTCGATGGCCCTTGTGGTCTCTTCCAACTCTATGATTCTATGATTCTATGATTCTATGATTCTTATTTGTTTATATATAATATAATATATATTTATTATATGGAAATGGAATCTTTGGAAGAGTCCATGCTTTTTTTAAAAAAAAAAAGCTTTTATTTATACTTTTCAAATTTATACATTTCATTAATTTTACAATCATTTTAACATTACAGTGTTTGACTTCCTTCCCCCTCTTTCTGCAGTTCCTTAAATTTATTTTTTTAATATCTTCTGCATATCCAAATTCACTTAATTTGCTCGTTTAATTACCAACTTTGAATTAAATTATCTACTCTTATGAAATTGCAGGTTATTACAATAATCCTGCCAATGTTTCTTTCTGTTTGCAATTTATCTGTAAATTACACACACACACACACACACACCCTTTGGAGCTATGCTGTATCTCTGTAATTCTCTTTCCAGGCTGTGGCGTTTTACAGTTTAAATGCCTGGTTCTTATTTTATTTCTCTTTGCTATGTTGCGCTATTTATTATTATCGTTATCATTATTATTAGTTAACAAATCATATATCCCCTAAAACATCCGAGCCTCACCAGGAAGCATCTCCCATCCTTCCCAGGCGAACAGAACACGAATAACAAGTGATTATACCGTTGCCCGAGGAGGGTGCAATGGGGGGGCGGAGGAGGGGGCGTGTCTGGGGAGAGGGGGCGTGGTCACGAGGAATCCCGAGGGCCAGGTGGAGAGGTTTGGTGGGCCACATTGGGCCTGAGATCCCCCTGTCCTGGCTCAGGCCCTGGGAAATCCATTCCAAGGAAGAGGGAGGGCAGTAAAAGTGTCTCAATCACCTTCTACCATCAGGCGCAGGGAGCAAAGGAGTCGGCGGCTGTCGGTGTAGCAAGCGTAGCGGCCGGAGTCACTGAAATATACCGACGGCAGGAAGAGGCTGGGTCCGGGGATCACCTGCCTGCCGGTGGATGCGCTCAGGTTCCTTCCGTTGAACACCCAGTGCACCTGAGTGATGTTCTCTAGCTCCCCCTCCAGGCAGGGCAGGGTGACGTTCATCCCTGGCTGAACCAGAATCGTATTGGGAGACACAGCTGGGGGTGGAAATAATGAGGAAAGAAGAGAGAAAAAATGGTCGTCAGGTTATTTCCCCAGAGATGTTTATCCTCTTTTCCCTGAGCTGAACCAAATAGAGTCATACCTCGGGTTACAGACGCTTCAGGTTGCGTGTTTTCGGGTTACGGGCCGCCGAAACCTGGAAGTACTGGAACAAGTTGCTTCCGGGTTTCGGCAGCCGCGCATGCGCAGAAGCACTAAATCGCACTTTGCGCATGTGCAGAAGTGCCGAATCGCAAGCCGCGCGTGCGCAGACGCACTGCTGTGGGTTGCGAACGCTGCGGGCTGCGAACGTGCATCCCACACAAATCACGTTCTCAACCCAAGCGTCCACTGTATACAGAAATCATAGAATCGTAGGGCTAGAAGGGACCCTGAGGATGGTCTAGTTCGTGAATATGCAGCTGTCACACACAGGGATGGAGAACCGGGCGCAAGCTAGCAAAATGAATTTCAATAGGGACAAATGTTCAGATTCTGCTCTTCAGCAGGAAGAACCATGTGCACAAATATAGGATGGGGGAAGACCTGGATTACTAGCCGTAAATGTGAACAGGATCTTGGGTTCTTGGTGGGCCACAAGCTTAGCATGAGTCAACAGCAGCCCCCCCAAAGGCTAATGCTATTCTAGGCTGCATCAACAGAAGTCAAGTGTCCAGATCAAGGGAAGTCATGTTGTTGTTGTTTAGTCGTTTAGTCGTGTCCGACTCTTCGTGACCCCCTGGACCAGAGCACACCAGGCACTCCTGTCTTCCACTGCCTCCTGCAGTTTGGTCAAACTCATGCTGGTAGCTTCGAGAACACTGTCCAACCATCTCGTCCTCTGTCGTCCCCTTCTCCTTGTGCCCTCCATCTTTCCCAACATCAGGGTCTTTTCCAGGGAGTCTTCTCATGAGGTGGCCAAAGTATTGGAGTCTCAGCTTCAGGATCTGTCCTTCCAGTGAGCACTCAGGGCTGATTTCCATCAGAATGGAGAGGTTTGATCTTCTTGCAGTCCATGGGACATAGTACCACTCTATTCTACCTTGGTCAGACCACACCTGGAGTCCTGTGTCCAATTCTGGGCACCACAATTTAAGATGGATGTTGACAAGCTGGAAGGTGCACAAAGGAGGGCAACCAAGATGATCAAGGGTCTGGAAACTAAGCCTTATGAGGAGCACTTGAAGGAGCTGGGTATGTTTAGCCTGGAAAAGAGGAGACTGAGAGGAGATATGATAGCCATCTTCAAATATCTCAAGGGCTGTCCCATGGAGGAGGGAGCATGCTTGTTTTCTCCTGCTCTGGAGGGTAGGACTCGAACCCTTGGCTTCAAGTTTCAAGAAAGGAGATTCCGACTAAACATTTGGAAAAACTTTCTGACAGCAAGAGCTTTTCGGCAGTGGAACAGGTTCCCACAAGAGGTGGTGGACTCTCCTTCCTTGTCATCATAATAATATAATCATTTATTTTTTATCCCCTGCCCATCTGGCTGAGTTTCCCCAGCCACTCTGGGCAGCTCCCAATCAAATGTACAGCATTAAATATTAAAAACTTCCCTGAACAGGGCTGCCTTCAGATGTCTTTTAAAGATAGGATAGCTGCTTATTTCCTTCACACCTGAAGGGTGTTCCACAGGGGGGCCACTACCGAGAAGGCCCTATGTCTGGTTCCCTGTAACCTCACTTTTCACAGCAAGGGAACCGCCAGAAGGCCCTTAGCGCTGGATCTCAGTGTCCGGGGTGAACGATGGGGGTGGAGACGCTCCTTCAGGTATACTGGACCGAGGCCGTTTAGGGCTTTCAAGGTCAGCACCAACACTTTGAATTGTGCTTGGAAACGTACTGGGAGCCAATGCAGATCTCTCAGGACCGGTGTTATGTGGTCCCGGCGGCCGCCCCCAGTCACCAGTCTAGCTGCCGCATTCTGGATTAATTGCAGTTTCCAGGTCACCTTCAAAGGTAGCCCCACATGGGAGCGCATTGCAGTAGTCATGGACGCTTTAGCTGAGATTCCTGCATTGCAGGGGGTCAGACTGGATGACCCTGGGGTCCCAACCCTAAGACTCTATGATTCTATGAACCTGCAACCTTGGTGTTATCAGAACCACACTGTAACCAACTGAGCTATCCAGGCTGACTTCAACACATTAAGATAGATAGAGATAGAGATAGATATAGATAGATAGATAGATAGATAGATAGATAGATAGATAGATGGTAGATAGATAGATAGATGATAGATGATAGATAGATAGATAGAGTGGTGCCCCGCAAGACGAATGCCTCGCAAGACGAAAAACTCGCTAGACGAAAGGGTTTTCCATTTTTTGAGTCGTTCCGCAAGACGAATTTCCTTATGGGCTTGCTTCGCAAGACGAACGTCTTGTGAGTTCTTGCGAGTTTGTTTCCTTTTTCTTAAAGCCGCAAAGCCGTTAATAGCCGCTAAGAGCCGTGCTTCGCAAGACGAAAAAACCGCAAGACGAAGACACTCGCGGAACGGATTAATTTCGTCTTGCGAGGCACCACTGTAGATAGATATAGATAGATAGATAGATATAGATAGATAGATAGATAGATAGATAGATGATAGATTAGAAATTAAATAAACGATGTGGGAGGGCGGGAACAAAACGATCAAGCGGCCCTGGAGCAACTCCCACATGTAGGAAATTCCCTGGTGGAGAATC
This sequence comes from Podarcis muralis, assembly GCF_964188315.1. Lineage (NCBI taxonomy): Eukaryota > Metazoa > Chordata > Lepidosauria > Squamata > Lacertidae > Podarcis > Podarcis muralis. The sequence goes on along the minus strand of NC_135670.1, from coordinate 8,685,194 downwards.
TTTTTCAGTCCCCTCTGAGCCAGCATCCGAGGGCCGCATGCCAGCAGTTCTGGGGGCCGGAGGGGAACGTTTGTGGAGCAGCAAATGTACATTTTCCCCTTTGTACAGTAGATTAGTTTCAACACCCTCCCTTGCAGGTCCCCTTCTGTCTGTCCTCCATCCAAGCAAGGCAGAGGCACGATCAGAGTTCAAGGATGCCATCCCAGTCAGGAAGGAAATGTTCAGCAGGCAAGGCGAGGCCAGGCTTGGGGAGAGGGGCTGTGGCTTGGGGACAGTGTCAAGGGCCAGAGGGAAAAGTCTGGGGGTCCACAACTCCATTCCTGGGTTGCGGGGCTTGGAGGCTTCTAAGCTTGGAGGACAGGGTCGAAATTTTAGGAAAGATACAGGGAGAGAGATAAAATTTAAGAATACAATATATATAAAATACGATATATTAGATATTTAGTATGATGAAGGATTTGCATTATGGCAAGTAGTTATGGTTAGTAGAGTAAGAGATTAAGGATGTCACGTGTGTACAAATGTACAGCGGAACTTCGGTTTTCAAGCGTCTCAAAAGCCAAATGTTTCGGTTTTCGGACGTCGAAAACCCAGATGTAATCGCTTCCGTTTTCAAACATGCCTCAGAAGTCGAATGGCTTCCGAGGTGCGTTTCTCAATTGAATTTTCCAACTGCCCGTGGCGCCTCGGTTGTTGAATATTTCAGAAGTCGAACCATCTTCCAGAACGGATTATGTTCGACAACCGAGGCTCCACTGTATTATTATTATTATTATTATTATTATTATTATTATTATTATTATTTAACCTGCCTTTCCCCATAAGGTCAAGGGCAAGTCCCAACCATTTAAAATACAACATTAAAAACATTATATATCAATTTGGATCTACATTATTTGAGCTTTACAGAGCACATGCTGCATTTTGTAGAAATAATAAAAGTTTCAAAAAAGTAAAGTAGAGGTGTATCAGATTTTGTGTGGTGTAGTGAAAGTGGACAGAGAGAGACCATTTCCCCCTAATAGTGGAACCAAGAAGGGTCATTCAGCGAAGCTGAAGGTTGGGACAGTCAGGGCAGGCAGAAGGAATGACTGCTCACAGCGCATGGCTGAATTATGGAACTCTCTGCCACAAGAGCTACTGATGGAGAGTTGCCAGTGTGCTCAGGTCCTGTTCCCTGTTGAGGCATCCAGCTGGCCGCTGTGAGAGAAAGATGCTGGACTGATTGGGCCTTTATTAAGTCCAAACCATCAGGGCTCTGAACCTCAGCTCCTTGGAATCACGAGTGGGGAAATAATAATATAATAATAATTTATTATTTATACCCTGCCCGTCTGGCTGAGTTTCCCCAGCCACTCTGGGCGGCTCCCAATCAAGTGTTAAAAACAGTACAGCGTTAAAAGTGCTATAGGCCAGGATATTAATAGGCAAGATATTAATAGGCAATAGGATATTAATAGGCAATATGATATTGATATTAATATTAATATTAATAGGCAAGATGTTAATAGGCAAGATGTTAAATTGTTCTTATATGCAACAATAGCGGCAAGAATATTGTTAGCCCAGAAATGGAAGCAAGAAGAAATTCCGACAAAAGAAGAATGGCAGACGAAATTAATGGACTATGCAGAATTAGATAAAACGAGAGGAAGGATTCAAAACCTGCCGGACCAGAAATTTACAGAATATTGGAAGTATATGAATTACGCTAGTAGGACTACAAATTACGCTAGTAGGACTACAAGAAGTTTGGTAAGGAGGAATATACGAAGTGTTACAAAGTAGAAAAAGATAGAGATGATTGGTTATGAGTTTGAAATGTCATAGGGAAAATAAGAAATGCATACTAAGAGATTAGATTGGAAAATTTTCAGACAGGACTGATGGAAGTCAAAAAAATTGAATAAGATGTAAAAGTATGTTTAATTACTGTTGAAAATGGTATGTTAAAAAACTAATAAAAAATTATATTAGAAAAAAAACGAGTGGGGAAAGTCCTGTTGCGCTCGTTTCCTGTTTACATCTGTAGACATCAGGTTGGCCACCGTGAGAACAGGACAGGGGCCTCGGATGGGCTGCTGGCCTGATCCTGCAAGCTCTTCTTCCTATTTCTAAGCTGGAGAAAGGGGCACAGATAGCAGCCAGCTGGCGAACTAAAGCAGAAGGTCTCCCAGGAGGATATGCTGCAACATTTTGTTGCAAACCCCACTTTCCCACACAGTTACATAAACAAGCCAGGCAGATTAATTCATTCTGGCTGGTTGGTAACCTGTTTGTGTGTCGGGGGGGGGAGGGGGGCACAGTCACCTCTGCACTGCTTTGCCCACCCAGTAAATATTGACAAAAGCTACCTTCACCTTTCCAGGAGTGGTATCCTAGCAACAGGAAAGGACACGCTGTGCGGGGGGAAAGCACCCCCCCCCCACGTTGCTCTATGGAGCCCCTCCAGTGGCGAAATCCACCACTTAGCATGAGTGGTACCCAGGTTACATCAGAGGCCCTTATCCACAGCATACAGTCCAAGCATATTTCACACACATAGCTTCCCCAAAGGGATTTTGGGAAATGTAGATAACTCTGCATGTACTCCGTATAGCTAAAGCTATGGTTTTCCCAGTAGTGATGTAGGGAAGTGAGAGCTGGACCATAAAGAAGGCTGACTGCCGAAGAATTGATGCTTTTGAATTCTGGTGCTGGAGGAGACTCTTGAGAGTCCCATGGACTGCAAGAAGATCAAACCTCTCCATTCTGACGGAAATCATCCCTGAGTGCTCACTGGAAGGATAGATCCTGAAGCTGAGGCTCCAATACTTTGGCCACCTCATGAGAAGAGAAGACTCCCTGGAAAAGACCCTGATGTTGGGAAAGATGGAGGGCACAAGGAGAAGGGGACGAGAGAGGACGAGATGGTGGGACAGTGTTCTCAAAGCTACCAACATGAGTTTGACCAAACTGCGGGAGGCAGTGGAAGACAGGAGGGCCTGGCGTGCTCTGGTCCAGGGGGTCACGAAGAGTTGGACACCACTAAACGACTAAACAACATCAAAGTTTACTCTGCACAGAGCTACACTTCCCAGCCCATTAACAAACAACAGACTATCGCTGGAAGAATTGCAGCAGCTGCCAATCAGCTATCGAGGTAAGTTCTACAGTAGGTGCCAGTCTTGGCAGATAAAGCCCTATGAAGCTCGGAACAAGGGTACCTGAAATATTGTCTCATGTTGTTGTTGTTGTTGCCATATGTGACTGAATCACTAAAGGCAGTTATGTGAGAGAAAGAGCGGCCTGGAATAATAATAATAATAATAATAATAATAATAATAATAATAATAATAATTTGTACCCCGCACATCTGGCTGGGTCTCCCCAGCCACTCTGGGCAGCTTCCAACAAAGATTAAAAATACAATAACCTATTAAACATTAAAAGCTTCCCTGCACAGGGCTGCCTTCAGATGTCTTTTAAATGTCAGGTAGTTGTTTATCTCTTTGACATCTGGTGGGAGGGCGTTCCACAGGGTGGGCGCCACTGCCGAGAAGGCCCTCTGCCTGGTTCCCTGTAGCTTCGCTTCTCACAGCGAGGGAACCGCCAGAAGGCCCTCAGCGCTGGACCTCAGCATCTGGGCAGAACAATGGGGGTGGAGACGCTCCTTCAGGTATACTGGACCGAGGCCGTATATGGCTTTAAAGGTCAACACCAACACTTTGAATTGTGCTCAGAAACGTACTGGGAGCCAGTGTAGGTCTTTCAAGACCGGTGTTATGTGGTCTCGGCGGCCGCTCCCAGTCACCAGATAGATAATCTATCAATCAATCAATCAATCAATCAATCAATCATCTATGGACCGTTTTGGGGAATCATTGTTTGGTAAGCAGAACCTGTTCTTCATCTTCCTTTTTGAAGCCATCCAATTTGGTGGCCGTCCCAGCATCCTTGTGGGAGTGAGTTCCACAGTTTAACAATGTGTTGCACTTCCATTTGTCCTGAGCCTTCCAGCATTCAATTGCCGCTCTGTGAAGGGAATGGAAGGAGCCTAACAACTCCCTTAACCAAATGACAGCTCTCCAGATTCTTCGGGGACGGCCAGGGGGGTGGAGAACCATGCCTACTTAAAGTGGTATGATACTGCTTTAAATGTAGAGTGTCGGAGGCCTGCGGGTTCCTTGCCCTTTCTTGCAGTCTCTCCTCCCACTGTTCTCGAGTCGAATTAATCTGCTTTTTGGGAACCCAGCTGGGCTGGGGGGGGGGAGTGATTAGTATCTTGGGGGAAAGGTCATTTAGGGGGGGTGTATCTATCGCTGAGCGGGCATCACGGCCCGCACCCCCTCCGCCTCTCCCTGCGGCGTTGCCGAAACCCGGGACGCAAGGAAATGTCAACAGCCCAAAGCAAACAGTCCGTTCACCTCCCTGGGCTGGCCTCTTGGCCCTTCCTGGTCTTCTGCCAAGAACAGTCGGTACTCGGCCACGGAAAGATCACGGCGCTCTGCTAATCCGGGAGCTTTCATCGCATGGATTTGGGGAGGAGGGACACAGTGCCCACAACCAGGCTTAGGCCCAGACTATCTGAAAGACGGACGGGGTGAGCTCCCGTTGCTTGGTCCCTGCTCATGCCAACCTAGCAGTTCGAAAGCACGTCAAAGTGCAAGTAGATAAATAGGTACCACTCTGGTGGGAAGGTAAACGGCATTTCTGTGCGCTGCTCTGGTTCGCCAGAAGCGGCTTAGTCATGCTGGCCACATGACCCGGAAGCTGTACGCCGGCTCCCTCGGCCAGTAAAGCGAGATGAGCGCCGCAAGATGAGTGTCACAACTGGACCTAATGGTCAGGGGTCCCTTTACCTATCTGAAAGACCGTATCCTCTCATACAGACCTGCCAGGGCTCTGAGATCTTCAGGAAAGTCCCTTCTCTCAGTTCCATCAGCCCCACAGTCCCAAATGGTGGGGATGTAGGACAGGGCCTTCTCAGTGGCTGCCCCCAAACGGTGGAACTCAGTTTTCCTTGGGAAGCTAAACTAGCTCCCTCCTTGCTGTCTCCCTGCCAGCAAGCAAATGCTGTTTTATTCCACTAGGACTCGTGAATGTGCTTTTAACAGTGCTGTCCCGTTTTCACTGCCCACATATTAATAAGATTTGGGTGGTTTGTTTTTTTAAAAAAAAATTGCTTTAATTTTATTATTACGCTTTGATGATGATCTTTTATATGTTTGTAGCTTTTTCGTTTTTGACCTGTGTTGTTTTTAATTTGCCTAAGCCACCTTGAGTCCCAGACTGGGGGAAAGGCGGTGTATAAATAAATATCTAGAGAGTGGTGCGGATAATGCCAAGGTTGCAGGTTCAATCCCCATAAGGGACAACTGCCTTGCAGGGGGTTGGACTAGATGACCCTCAGTGTCCCTTCCAACTTTATGATTCTATGATGATCAATATCAAACAGGTGTGGGGAGGCTCTGGCCCTCCACATGTGCCTAAACTACGACTCCCATCATCCCCTGCTATTAACAATGTTGGCCTTCTTTTAAAGCAAAGGCCTTTTTTTAAAAAAAGAAAAAGGTTTTAAAGTTGTGCTGAACTGTTTGGACACCTCTTCTTATTTTAATAGATTTAGTTTTATTTCGTTTTAATTCTGTTATGGCTTAATTCTTTTTTAGACGAACATCTTCTACATGTTTTTATCCGTGTTGTTTTTAATTTGTGTAAGCGGCCTTGAGTAAATATAAGGATATATATATAGGAATATAAGGAAGGATGTAAATAAATATAACAGAAGCAGAAGCAGCAACAGCACAGTTTCCACAGTATGATTTGGGGCTTGATCCTGGCATACCGAATGGCATATTAGCTACAGAAAGACAACACAACTGCGGTTTCAGTATTGACTTAGGAGGAAGAGGAGCCACACAGAAAGATTTTTTTAAAAAGGTTTCTAAATCGAGCCTCCTGCCTTCTTCCTGCTGTTGGTTTTCTTTCTTCAGAACTTAAAAGATCTGGTTTGCATGCAGGAGGACTCAGGTTCGAATTCCGACACCTCCAGGTAGGACTAGGGAAAGACCTCTAAAACCCTAGAGATCCGCTACCAATCAATGTAGACAGAGAGAGGTGGACCTATGATTTGATCATTTTTTTAAAAAATGGTTCATATCAATATAATAACGAGAATAAATAATAATAAATAATTCTCAAGAGCAGCAGGTCTGAACACATGTCATCTCTGGAAGCAGAGAAGGTCACTTTCCATTGACGACTGGAATACGGATGAGTCAGTTAAACTGGCAAATGTAATTAGTGCTGGAGAAAGTTGTTCAGCTGTCTGAACGGCTTAGGAGTCAGAAAACCCGTTGCTGGTTCTGCAGCAAATTGTCCTGAGATCCACCAGCTTCCGCCTGTCCTTAATGTAGTTTCATTGTTCTATAGATAAGGCAGGCAAGGCACATCTCCCCCAAGAAAAGAATCTGGAGAACTGTAGTTTTAAGGCGCTGGGAATTGTAGGATTGTCAGAGGCAATCTACGGTTCCCGGGGTTCTGCAGGGGATGCTATGTGGTTTAGATATTTGGTGCGCCCGCAACCACAGATAAGATAGCCCTTATCTTCCTCTATCCTGCTGCAACCACCATTCGGAGCCGGCGGCGCGATCGTTCAAGAATCTCAAACCACTTCTCCCCTCCAGCCTATTCTCACAGACCGAAAACTCAGAGGTGTGTGGTCTTCCCAAAGGTGAGACCCAGACTCCATTCCCACAACTGGGAGCCAGGATTCCTGACCCACTGCCTTCCACTCTCCCTCTGCCACTTCCTGCCGCTCTCAAGCACTAACCACTAGGCACCACATCTGTGCCGTCTCCTCCATCCAGACCCCTAAACGCCAGCCCCTTCCACAAGGCGCAACGACAAGTTATGGGAAGAAAAAGAAAATAGAGAACCAACAATTCAGTTTCTCCAAACTTTCGAGGGGTGGGCGCACACACAATTTGTGCGCGTGCAATTTGCCAGATTAAATGTGCCAAACTGAAATTGCGGAGGCTTCACCTTTCCATTCACTGCCTTATTATCCCAATAAATCCCCACCGACAGAAAGCCCTTTGAAGGAGCGTGGTACAGTGGTTAGAGCAGCGATGGGGGGGGGGAACCTGGGGGCACCTTCCATATATACCCAGGCTGCAACTCAACTCATATGTAAGAAATCAATATTTGAGCATCGCAGCATCTGAACTTTGAAACTCCCTGCCTATTGATGTTACCTCTTTTCTGCAACTGGTATGAACATTTTGGTTTTAGTCAAGCCTGTCTAGAAACGCGGAACACTGATGCACGAGTTCGAATCTGGTTTTTAGCTTATTGTTGGTTTTAACAACTTGTTGAATATTTCTGGATTTTTGGCTCTTTTTAACTGGCTGTTCTTAAGACAAAACTTGACCCCAGGGTAAAAGTGTCCTGAGGCACTTCCCTAAAAATTTCATTCTGTCAGCTTAGCCTGCGTACTTCCTTGCTGTGATGGGAGAAGCAACAGAGAGATCGATCATAATAAATTTAATAAAGCTCATCTTGACAGGGCAGACAATCTCTTGCTCTTAAGAAGAAACATACCCCCAGTTCGCATTTCCCTAACATGCCATTTTCTCTCAGCCTAACCTACCTACAGGGCTTTTGTGAGGATTAAATGAAAGGAGGAGTAAATCTAATAAATAAATTTAATACATTTGCTCCTTACAGGGCAGGCACCTCTTGTTCGAAACGTGCCCCCAGGGTAAAAAAAAAAAAGGGAGACCCCCCCCTAATTTTTCATTCTCTCAGCCTAACCAACCTACAGGGTTGTTGTGAGGATTAAATGAAAGGAAAAATAAATCTAATAAATAAATTTAATACATTTCCTCCTTACAGGAGGAATTGTTTGAAACGTGCCCCCAGGATATAAAAGGGAGACCCCCTAATTTTTCATTCTCTCAGCCTAACCTACCTACAGGGTTGTTGTGAGGATTAAACGAAAGGAGAAATAAATCTAATAAATAAATTTAATACATTTCTTCCTTACAGGAGGAGTTGTTTGAAACGTGCCCCCAGGATAAAAAAGGGAGACCCCCACTGATTTTTCATTCTCTCAGCCTATCCTCCCTCACAGGGTTGTTGATAGGATCAAACGAAGGAAAGCACAGAAAAAAGCTTTAAAAATTCATCCTTACAGGGCAGGCACCTCTCGTTCGAAACACGCCTCCACGATTTATTTTTAAAGGAGATTTCCCTTTATTTTTTCCTATTCTATCTCAGCCTAACCTACCCTGGGAGGCTCAAAGGGGACAGGTGGCAGGGCGCAATCGTTGAAAAAAGCGCATTTTTGCAGGGCAAAGGACTGGGGGATTGGCTCGTTTCCGCAGCATCGCGCAAATATTTAAGCCGTGCCGATCCAGCCATGCAATGGGCGAAACAAGTCTCTCTTTCTCACCCGGCTTCGGGCACAGCTGCTCCTGGTCCACCAAGCCGCTTGCAGCCGCGACCAGCTGCGCCACCCAGGAGACCCCGAGCAGCCACATGGTGCCAGGCAGGTGCCAGCTGCGGCCGCCGCCGCCCCCCAGGCTTCTTCCTGCCAGACCCCCCGGGCTGCCGTGCCACCTTCGCCTTGGCACCATCCTCGCTCGAGCAGCGCAGCGTTTGAGGAACTGTCCCGAGGGGAGCCTGCTGCTGCTGCCTGCCTGGCAGGGTTGCTCTGGTTGGTTGTGCAAGCCGGGGCGGGGAGGTGGGTTGTGCAATGGGGTGGAGCTGAAAGGGGAAGCAGGGCTAGGGGGCAGAGTGACAGCGATGGGGTGGGGAAGAACCCTCCGCAAGAGAGGCCGCCCCAAAACCCTTGGCTCAGCATTTTAATTTTAACTTCTGTTTTTAAATTTGAAAGGAGAGGCGCTAGATCTCATGGAGGAAATCTGGGAAAGATTTCTTGCCGCCCAGAACAACAGAATTGCCGAGTTTGAAAGAAGGGCCGTCGAGTCCAGGGGTCAGCAAACTTTTTCAGCAGGGGGCCGGCCCACTGTCCCTCAGACCTTGTGGGGGGCCGGACTATATTTGAAAGGAGAGGTGCTAGATCTCATGGAGGAAATCTGGGAAAGGCCCTGCCGCCCAGAACCATAGAATTGCAGAGTTTGAAAGAAGGGCCGTCTAGTCCAGGGGTCAGCAAACTTTTTCAGCAGGGGGCCGGTCCACTGTCCCTCAGACCTTGTGGGGGGCCGGACTCTATTTTGAAAAAAATAAATGAACGAATTCCTATGCCCCACAAATAACCCATAGGGACGCGGGAGGCGCTATGGGTTAAACCACAGAGCCTAGGACTTATCGATCAGAAGGTCGGTGGTTCGAATCCCCACGACGAAGTGAGCTCCCGTTGCTCGGTCCCTGCTCCTGCCAACCTAGCAGTTCGAAAGCATGTCGAAGTGCAAGTAGATAAATAGGTACCGCTCCGGTGGGAAGGTAAATGGCGTTTCCGTGCGCTGCTCTGGTTCGCCAGAAGCAGCTTAGTTATGCTGGCCACATGACCCGGAAGCTGTACGCCGGCTCCTTCGGCCAATAAAGCGAGATGAGCGTTGCAACCCCAGAGTCGGCCACGACTGGACCTAATGGTCAGGGGTCCCTTTACCTTTACAAATAACTCAGAGATGCATTTTAAATAAAAGCACACATTCGACTCACGTAAAAACACCAGGCAGGCCCCACAAATAACCCAGAGATGCATTTTAAATAAAAGGACATATTCTACTCTTGTAAAAACATGCCAATATCCAGACCGTCCGTGGGCCATATTTAGAAGGCCATTGGGCCAGATCTGGCCCCCGGGCCTTAGTTTGCCTACCCATGGTCTAGTCCAAACCCCTGCCAGGCAGAGAATCTTTCACTCAATATAGGGCGCTCAAACCCTGAGATTTTAAGAGCTTCCTGCTGAACTCGACCCACCTAGAAGAGGGAAGCTGCATATAATAAAACCGAGCTGCCTGCTTTCCAAAGGCGCAGGCTTGCCCTATGTGAAGCCTCCTTGGGCAGTGGCAGTGTACCTCCACACAGGTTTATTGGCTGGGAGTGGAAGTGCAAGAGGTGATGCCGTGGAAACAGTCGTGGCTCCCCCTCCCCAGAGAATTCTGGGAATTGTAGTTTATTAAGGGTGCTGAGAGTTGTTAAAGGTAAAGGTACCCCTGCCCGTACGGGCCAGTCTTGACAGACTCTAGGGTTGTGCACCCATCTCACTCAAGAGGCCGGGGGCCAGCGCTGTCCGGAGACACTTCCGGGTCACGTGGCCAGCGTGACATCGCTGCTCTGGCGAGCCAGCACAGCACACGGAAACGCCGTTTACCTTCCCGCTAGTAAGCGGTCCCTATTTATCTACTTGCACCCGGGAGTGCTTTCGAACTGCTAGGTTGGCAGGAGCTGGGACCGAGCAACGGGAGCGCACCCCGCCGCGGGGATTCGAACCGCCGACCTTTCGATCGGCAAGCCCTAGGCGCTGAGGCTTTTACCCACAGCGCCACCCGCGCTGAGAGTTGTTAGGAGACCCCTATTCCCCCTCACAGAGCTACAATTCCCAGAAGCAAGCAGGGGTGCCAACTTGGATAAAATATTGGGCAGGGCAGGTAAAATGGAGAGGGAGAACTAAGTAGAGTGGTACCTCGGGTTAAGTACTTAATTCGTTCCAGAGGTCCGTTCTTAACCTGAAACTGTTCTTAACCTGAGGTACCACTTTAGCTAATGGGGCCTCCTGCTGCCGCTGCGCGATTTCTGTTCTCATCCTGAGGCAAAGTTCTTAACCCAAGGTACTATTTCTGGGTTAGCGGAGTCTGTAACCTGAAGCGTATGTAACCTGAGGTACCACTGTACACCTGCTTGAGCTCCTTGGAGGAAAGATGGGGATATAAACATCACTCCTTTTCTTGGCCTTGATCCTGGCGGGGGTTTCCCTTGCGCTTCTTCCTCCTCCTCTCAAGTAGCCCAACATGCAGGAACAGTGCGGTAATAAATCTCCAACCTACTTTGCTGCCACCTTTGGACACCTGGCTTGAGAGCAGTACATGTGAAAAGGATCTAGGAGTCTTGGTTGATCACAAACTTGACATGAGCCAACAGTGTGACGCGGCAGCTAAAAAAGCCGATGCAATTCTGGGCTGCATCAATAGGAGTATAGCATCTAGATCAAGGGAAGTAATAGTGCCACTGCATTCTGCTCTGGTCAGACCTCACCTGGAGTACTGTGTCCAGTTCTGGGCACCACAGTTCAAGAAGGACACTGACAAACTGGAACGTGTCCAGAGGAGGGCAACCCAAATGGTCAAAGGCCTGGAAACGATGCCTTATGAGGAACGGCTAAGGGAGCTGGGCATGTTTAGCCTGGAGAAGAGGAGGTTAAGGGGTGATATGATAGCCATGTTCAAATATATAAAAAGATGTCATATAGAGGAGCAATGGATCCAAACTACAAGAAAGAAGATTCCACCTAAACATTAGGAAGAACTTCCTGACAGTAAGAGCTGTTCGACAGTGGAATTTGCTGCCAAGGAGTGTGGTGGAGTCTCCTTCTTTGGAGGTCTTTAAGCAGAGGCTTGACAACCATATGTCAGGAGTGCTCTGATGGTGTTTCCTGCTTGGCAGGGGGTTGGACTTGATGGCCCTTGTGGTCTCTTCCAACTCTATGATTCTATGAGATGGGAGGGTGGGCGAGAGAGCCGGCAAAGAAGCCTACCCACAGTTGAAATCTTGAAACCGCAACGTCCAGATTCGCTGGTTGCCATCAGTGTGTGGGTCTGCTTGGGACATAGGTGCCAGCTCCCTGGGTGCCCCAAGCACCCACAAAATTCCCCACGAAGGTGCCTGGCACCCACAAAATATGGTGCCAGGGCCAAACACATCGCATGGCACCCAGAGCAGGCCTGGAGAACCTCCGGCCCCCCAAAGCTCTTCACCTGGCCCTCAGGACTCTCCTGAGGCCTCCACCACCCAGTATCTCACTCTCCTTCTGGGTTTCTGGCTGAAATGTGCCCTTGGCAGCATTAAGCAAAAACCAATGACTGCCAAATGACTTAACCCCCCACCAGTTTATGCCAACAGCCAGTCGAAGGAGTGACCTCCTGGGATTTGGGGCGGATGTGCCTTTCGCCCCCTTTTCCGGACTTCCTGTCATTTAAGCAACAAACACAAAAAGACACGACGATAGCTTTTTTTTGGTCTTTTTTAAGAAAATGCAATTTCTCTTTATACCCATAAAATGATACAATTCTGCCAAGTATAGAAATATGTAATAAATTATATGGAATGTCCCTCGGTCCTTGCACGGCACGGCTGCCCTGCTTATAAAGCCCCTCTCACCCTGCACCCCCCAAAAAAACCCACACACAATAAAAATAAGGTAGTCCATGGCAATCCGCCCCCCCCCCCCCCGGTTCCTAATGAACTTTTCTCTTTGGTATCGAAGTCGGGTTTTAGGCAAGAAGGGGGACGGGTGAGAGGCAGAGCTAAAATGTTGCCGCTGCAAAAAAGAGCCCCCTGCCTGTGCCTCTAAGATGGGGGGGGGGAATAAAATTTGGGGGATATGCCAGGAAACTTCAAAAACTGAGTAGGGGGTGGCCCAAAGTCACACAGCAGAGTAAGGGAGGAACCCACCCACAGAGAAATCTTAAATTTACTGGCTTTTCCTTATTCCGACAGTGGCAAGGAAACTCCTAGGCCCCAACATTTTGGCCTATGAGGCTGTTGGGACTGTTGTTTTGGTCAAACTCAAGACTGTGTATGTGTGTGTCTATATAGACACGACAGAGGTGTATGCATTTTAAAATTTGCCATTTAGGATTGAAGTGCAAGCCAGTGAGAGAATTACATGATCGAAGCAGAATTTGAGGCTATCAAATCCTGACTTTCAGGCCCTGCTCATCTGCGTACGAGGCTGGTGATCCTCTTCGCATCCACTCCAGAGTCAGACCGACTGAAACGAAATGTGCCTAAGTTGGTCACAAACATTCGCTTCAGTAGGTCTACTCTGAGTAGGGCTATCCTTACATACAACGCCCCAGTTCCTAGCATATTTCTGGAACAATTCCACGAGGCGCGTCCTCACACAGCGACTCGCCACAAGTGCCTGGTTTTTTAAAAAATGAACTTTTGCAGGACAAGTAAGCCGTCGGGACGTTTGCCAGAATAGATGTTGCTTTGCGGGAGGGTGGTGAGGAAACTGGGTGCCAAGGGCTCGACGCCCTCTCACATCCTTTGCGGGCTGCAGTAGCAAAGCCCCGAGCTGAGCGCAAGGATGGGGGAAGCTGTGGCCTGAGCCCAGCCGATTCCTCATCCTTAGCCAGCACCACAACAGGTGAAGTCCCTTGCCTTCCTGTTCTCAGCCCAACATTTGCCCAACCCAGTTAGCTCTGCTGTGATGGGTGGGCTTCTGTTGGTGGAAACCAGAGAACTGGCAGAGGTGGTTGGTTGGGTGGGTGTTTAAGAGGAGGGAGCTGCTTGCAAGCCGAGGTCCTACGTTATATAAAAATATTTTTTTTCTTTTTCTTAAACTATTTCCTGCCTTGGGAATAGCAGACCCAAGGGTGTAGACTCTCTGGGGTGCAGACAAGAGGGCAAAAAATAGCAAACCAAGCGGGTTCTTCGAAGGGGGGGGCGAGAGAAAATAGCCGATGTGTTTCAAAGCTTTTCCCCCTGCAACCTCTTTCCCCGAAAGAAAAAAAAACCGCAATCCATGCTCCAGGCATCTTGCTGGAGGCTAGCAACCTCTTGTGCCCGAATTCTTCTCCCTCGCACTTGGGGTGGCACAGCTCCTGCAGATCTCCCAAGCCGTGCCAGTCCAACCTTGTCCTTTAAACACCGCTGCCCAGTGCCTGAGGGAGGCACCCCCTAGAGAACTTCCAATGCCAATGTGGAATAGAAAAAAATAATAATCTTTTTTTTCTCCTTTTTTTTTTTTGTAAACGTGGATCGTTTTCTTTCATATAGATCTGTATATATATATATTTTTAAAAAGACACGATTAGATGATAGGAGGACAAGGCATGGAGGGCGGGTCGAAAGCGGGGTGCAGGGCCCCCGCCCCCCAATCTTTCGCCCGCCGCCTCTTGACGCGAGGCTCCAGCCTCCGACGCACCTTTAAGCGCCCCCAACCTTCTTGCGCCTCCAAGCCAGATACATTCATGTGCGGTTCAGGGAGATGTCACTGGATTTTTCATTCTTGGAAGAAGAAAAAAAGACTCCCTTTTGCACAACAGTTCAGGGTAACATCAGTCTGAGGGTTGTGTGTGTGTGTGTGTGTGTGTGTGTGTGTGTGTTTGGGGGTTACACCTGTGCACCCCCTACCCCAGCCCGTGACCTGTTTGCCACTGTAAGCCAGCAGTCAGTTATTCTTATGATTATTATTATCATCATCTTTTTGGTTATACGGCCGCAAGCCTCCTAGGCCTCCTCGATCCATCCGGTAAGATCCGCATCTCTGCGGCTACCGGGGGGGGCCCATTTCTGGCCCGTGGGGCAGCCCTCCCCGCCCCTCCTGAGGCAGGGAGTTCCGTCCGTTGCGTGTGTCCGTCTGTCTGTCCCGGGACCTTCCTCCTCACACCTTCAGCGTCTTGTCGGACCCACCCCCACTAGGGCTGCTGGCCACGCTGCTGTCGCCACCACCGCCACCGCTGCCCTTCTTCTTGCGCAAAGTCTCGATCCAGCTAGCGCTGGGGCGGCCGCTGAAGCTGGAGAGGGCGAGGGAACTGAGGCGCATGTTCTTGCCCGACATGATGAGCTCTCCAAAGCCTTCCTGGTGGGAGAAGGCGTAGCCGGAGCGGCGAGAGCCCGCCCGGCCCACCCTCCCCATGCAGCGTTGCTGGGATTTCTGCTTCTTCCTCACCAGCTGGGTGTAGCGCACCTGTGGGGGGGGGGGATAAGAAAGCGAGAGGAGGGGAGAGTCAGAGGCAGCAAGGAAATCTGGGTTTTCCCCCTCCCCTCCTTCGTGGGGGCACCCATCAGTCTCCCCGTCCCCATATTCCTCACTACAACCCTGTGAGGCACGTCAGGTCGAGAGAAAGTGACTGGCCCCAACATCACACCTGGGGAGGAGTGGGGATTCGAACCCAGATCTCCCAGGTTCTAGTCTGAGACTTTTAACCACTACGCCAGGTTAAAGGCCTAGGCTGGGGCGGTCTGTACTCTTTTAAGAAGTAGGAGGCAACTGCCCAGGGGTTATGAGTTTGAACCCCACGTCGGGCAAAAAGATTTCTGCATTGTTGGGGTTGGACTAGATGACCACCGTGGTCCCCTCCAAATCTGCAGTTCAACGATTCAGCGATCTGAAGAGTGCCGGAATGACTGAGATTCAAAGTCTCCTGCTCCATCGACTGAGTTACGCCACTTACTGTTTCGGACTACATCTCCCATCAGCCCCAGGCAGCGCGGCCATTGTGTCTGTAACTCTATGTGCGTGCCGGCTAAAAACTGATGGGAGTTGTAATCCAGAAATGATCATGCCAGCTGGGGCTGATGGGAGTTGTAGTCCAAAATAGCCATGCCAATCAGGGAGGGTGATGGGAGATGTAGTCCAAAACTTATGGAGGGCATCTGGTTGGCCAAGGCTGGCCTTGCCCAATATGGCTGCTGGCAATATCCCAAGGATTTGGGCTGCGGACTTAAGTGAACTGGCACCTCTCAGGGCAGACAGATGAGACCTGCTAGAAGCAGAAGTTTTAATGTGGGATTATAGAATGCTTCATGCTCTGGTTGGAAGAGCCTTTGGGCATTTTCTGCTTGTAGCTACCTGGACAAGAGTGCCGTCAGAACCCCTGACATGCCACGACGGAGTGGCAAGGGCGGGTCACAAAAAGAGTTGCATCCAAAACCTTACAGATGCCCTGCTTTATGTCAGTGTCCCATGTCAATACGCAGAGAGGTTCTGTACGAAACAAACCCTGAATAGCCACTGTCGACATAATAGATAACAACCAAATACAGGAATGGTTTTATTCCAATCTCTCTGCGCTCTGGTTATGCTCGAGAATCACAGAGTTCATAACATGGTTATGTTGAGAATCATAGAGTTGTAAGGGACCACGAGGGTCACCCAGGCCACCCCACCCTGCAATGCAGGATATTTTGCCCAATGTTAGACTCGAATCCAAGACCCTGAGATTTAAGAGTCTCATGCTCTACCTGCTGAACCATCTCATTCTTTTTTTTTGCTTGCATCAAAACATATTCATTTTTTAAAAAATAATACCGTATTTTTTGTTCTATAAGACACACTTTTTCCCTCCTAAAAAGTAAGGGGAAATGTGTGTGCGTCTTATGGAGCGAATGCAGGCTGCGCAGCTATCCCAGAAGCCAGAACAGCGAGAGGGATCGCTGCGCAGCAATCCCTCTCACTGTTCTGGCTTCTCAGATTCAGAGTATTTCCCCCCCTGTTTTCCTCCTCCAAAAACTAGGTGCGTCTTATGGTTTGGTGCGTCTTATAGAGTGAAAAATACGGCAATTAAAAAGAGAAGGACATTTAGAACCTGAGTTTGCCAGGGAGAGTGGGGACTGGCAGACAGATAAGGTGTCTACCTTGCAGGGAAAAGGAAGGAAGGAAGGAAGGAAGGAAGGAAGGAAGGAAGGAAGGAAGGAAGGAAGGAAGGAAGGAAGGAAGGAAGGAAGTGTAATGAGAATGGGGTTGCTCGTGCGTAAGCTGCCGCCTCTCCAGGCCAAATTGCCTTGTTAAACCTTTCTGTCTGGACAGCCCTTCTCTTCGTGGCTGCCTCAGTCGCTAGCAGAATCGGTCAGTGGGCGTTTCTTAAACCTTTTCCAACATAAAAGTTGTTTGACGCCCAGTCTCCTCCTACTCTCCCTGCGCGGAAGTCTTCTGCGCAGGGAGGGCGTGGGTAGCGGAGGACCTGCGCTCTCCCCGCTGGTGTCCAGTGAAGAGTCCTGGAGCCCTCTCGCCCATTCCCCCATCAGCCCCCCTTTATCCCTGGTGTTGCGCTGATTTGCTTCCCCCTCTGCTGAGCTGCCTCTCTCCCCGCTGGGCCCTTCTCCAGCATCATTTGAGAGCCTTCCCTCCGCCTCTAGCTCCGATGGCAGTTCCCTGACAGGAAGGAAGGAAGGAAGGAAGGAAGGAAGGAAGGAAGGAAGGAGGGAGGGAGGGAGGGAGGGAGGGAGGGAAGGAAGGGCCTCTCCCCCATCTTCCATTTGGGATCCCTCTGCACCTAAACTCACCGTATCCGAGAGCTCAGGCTTCAGGTCCAGCTTGAGGAACCGGAAGGCGACCACTGGCATGATGCAGACGACGGTGGTGAGGGCAATGGTCAACCACACGGCAGGCTGGGCTAGTGTGTTCTGGGCATTGCCTGAGCAGAGGAAGGAATGCAAGAGGTCAGGGAGAGAGGGAGAGATTCAGAGGCACCTCTGATCTGGGAAACAGGGGAGCTCACCACAGCGTGGACACCAGGTCCCCCTGCCGTCCCCTCCCCTGGACAAAAGTGTAAAGGAACTTTCCCATAATGCACCTTGGCCACCTCGCAGAAATGTCCCCTTTGTGGTTTTGGGCCCTCGTATTTACGGGACCGCCTCTCCTGGTATGCCCCGCAGAGGACCTTAAGGTCCATGAATAATCATAGTTTAGAGGTCCCGGGCCCTAAGGAAGTTTGATTATCCTCTGCCAGGGCCAGGGCCTTCTCAGTGATGGCTCCGAACTGGTGGAATGCTCTGTCTCATGAGACCAGGGCACTGCAGGATTTAACTTCCTTCCGCAGGGCCTGTAAGACAGAGCTATTCCGCCAGGCTGAACTTAGCCTGATCTTTTATTCCCCTTCCTTCCCTCCCCCTCCCCTTTTTATGAAGAATACTCACTCTGGGATCCCACAGCTAATTCTCCCCTGGCCTCCTTGCTGGCCCAAATAGGACTAATTTAGCCAGCTAGCCCTGGTGATCATCTAATGTTTATTGGATGGATTTCCCCCCTAAATTGATTTCTGAATTCTGAATTTATCGTTATTCACGTTTTATACGGTATTTTATGCTGTATTTTGTTGCATCAGTTAAGTGTTTTAAATTTGTTGTTAGCTGCCCTGAGCCCGGTTTTTGAACCGGGAAGGGCGGGGTATAAATAAAAAAATATTATTATTATTATTAATGCGCGGCTGCTGGCCATGCAGCAGAAATCTCCCAGAATGCACAGCCCTTGGGCCCCAGTAGAAATCTCCCAGAATGCACCACCTTTGTCAATAATAGTTCTGCAACGAGGCAAGAAAATGAGGTATCTGTGAGAGAGGGCAAGGCAGAGAGAGAGGAAGTTGTAGACCCAAACAGAGAAGCAGTCTCCAGACTCACCCACAAAACGGAACTGGTTGGGGAAGAGCTGGAAGAGGCCGTCGCTGTGCATGGCAAAGAGGATGGCGAAGTAAACAGCCAGGCTGCCCCAGATGAAGAAATGGTTGATAGCCGTCCAGAATCCTGTATCCAGGCCAATCTGTTGGGGGGGGGGGGGGAGAGAAGGTCAAGCAGAGCATCATGGGGGCGAGGGATGGCACAGGCCCTTCCTGCCGCCCCACAGTGCGAGCCACCGATCTTGGAGAAAGGTTCCACTGAGCATATGTGGAGTGCTTTCCCCTCACAACCAGTGGTGCAGTGGCAAATTCAGAAATGCAGGGTCCCTTCCTGATTTTCACAGTGACACCCCCTCGCAGCCAAACCTCCTTTCAAGATTATACAGTATAGTGGTACCTCGGGTTAAGTACTTAATTCATTCCGGAGGTCCGTACTTAACCTGAAACTGTTCTTAACCTGAAGCACCACTTTAGCTAATGGGGCCTCCTGCTGCCGCTGCGCCACCGGAGCCCGGTTTCTGTTCTTATCCTGAAGCAAAGTTCTTAACCTGAAACACTATTTCTGGCTTAGTGGAGTGTGGAACCTGAAGTGTATGTAACCTGAAGCGTATGTAACCTGAAGCTCATAATAACGCAATACAGTCATACCTCATGTTATGTTTGCTTCATGCTACGTTTTTTCAGGTTGCGTCCCCCGGCGACCCGGAAGTACCAGAAAGGTTTACATCCGGGTTTCGCCGCTCGCTCATGCGCAGACGCACAAAATGACGTCACGCGCATGCGCAGAAGCGGCGAATCGCAACCCACGCGTGCGCAGACGCGCTGCTGTGGGTTGTGTTCTTTTCATGTTGTGAACGGGCCTCCGGAACGGATCCCGTTAGCAACCAGAGGTACCACTGCAATTATAATTGGGGATGCATTGCAATGATCCACTTTCACCAATGCCAAGGGCTAGTAGAAATCTCCCAGAATGCACTGCCCTTGGCCACCGAGCAGAAATCTCCCAGAATGCACTGCCTTTAGCCCCCTAGCAAAATATCTCCCAGAATGCACCACCCTTGGCCCCCTGGGCTCATGCAGATGCAAGTACACCTTGGGTCGAACACCTGTTTTATTCGCAGCAGATAAGAAGCAGTAGAAAGCCAGGACTTGTGGGAGATATATATATATATAAATATATCTATATATATAGATATGTAGATATATGGATGTATATGTTGCTGTTGGGCTGGGTGGGTTTGTTGTCCTACCTGCACGCTGACGACGATGACGAGGGAGGTCGCCACGGTGACGGCAAAGGACTGGTAGTCGGCCAGGTGGGAGTTGTCGCTGAAGACCCCGTAAGGGATGAAGAACATGAAGACAGAGGTGTAGATCCCTTGGGCGATGCAGATGAAGAACTCCCGCTTGTTGAAGAGCAGGTTGAGCTGCCCCGGTTCGTACAGCTTGGGGTACTCCAAACTACGATGCTCAGGCACATCCTAGGGAAAGGGAGTGGGATAGGGCTAAGCCTTTAGGCCTGAGGGCAGGACTACCCCGAGTGGGGCACGCAGGCCAGGGACGGACAGGGACAAAAATCGGGTGTGGCACACTCAACGCAGACTCGCCAGAGAGGATAGACACACACGCACAGAGAGACACAAACCAGAAGAAGTTGGCCATTCTGGCAAAGGAGGCCCTGCTCCGTCAATATCTAACTCAGGGGTTCCCAGAGGGGACAGCACTGCCCCCCCCCAGGGGATGTTGGGATTACCTGGGGGAGGGTGTTAGTATATGGTTACCAGATTTTTTTCAATGAATCCGGGGATACTTCTTTTTTTGAAGCTGAGTAGCAACAGGGAGTCAGCAGTGGGGATGGCGAGGCAAAAGACCCTGGGCCCAAGCACACATGCATATTGTATAAAGGTGCAAAGCCCTTCTATTGCACCCTGTGAAACATAAATGAGCAGAGTTTTTAAAAAACTGGGCAACTGCCACCCGCCCACAACTCCTGAGCCCCCCCCCCCCCGATCAGTCAAAACAAAGGGGGAAGGGGGCAGGAGATCTGTACCACCGGACGTCCCCAGTACAGCACACAAGGCACATCATATGGGGACTTCCGGCGAGGAAAAATCGCAGGCGCCACGGCAGCGAGCAGCTCCTGAAGCCGGCCACAGCCAACTGCGCTACCAGGCTGGCTCCAGGCTGCTGAGGCTGCCGTTGTCACGTTTCCCAGGGACAGATTTGCAAATCCGGGGACTGTCCCCGGGAACTGGGGACGTCTGGAAACCCTATGTTAGGAGGCAAGGGGGATGCATGGGGACGCTGGAGGTGTAAAGGACTTTGAAGACCAGGGAGAAGAGTCGGTGGAAGAAGACTGGAAGAAATTTAAAGACTATTTACAGAAACACTGCAAAATTAATGAATGTTAGAATGCTGTTGGATTGAAGTTAAGTGGTTTTTAGTAGCAATGTTATAAAGAAATATGTAAAATTGGATTGTTAACAGGTGATAATGTAAAGCTATAATATATTAAGATAAAAGATTAAGATAAAATCAAAGAGGGAAAGGATTTGCTGAATTAACTAATTGAACTGGAATACAAAAAAGGGAGGTGTGAGGAGGTCAGGGAAACAAGCAAACGAAAGATAAGAT
This sequence comes from Podarcis muralis, assembly GCF_964188315.1. Lineage (NCBI taxonomy): Eukaryota > Metazoa > Chordata > Lepidosauria > Squamata > Lacertidae > Podarcis > Podarcis muralis. The sequence goes on along the minus strand of NC_135670.1, from coordinate 8,664,267 downwards.
ATGGAAAGACTGATCTGTTTTTAACTGTTTTTATTTTGTGTTTTCTTTTTTTGTAAAATGTTGAAACTTTAATAAATATCTTTTAAAAAAAAAGTAAAGGACTTTGAAAAGCTGGTATCGCTGGATCAAGCCCATTCATTGTGTTGAATAAAACGAAATAGTTCTAACTGGATTTTGGATAAAAGTGCCATAATGCAACTTTTATCTTCCCCGGTGGGTCGTGCAAACTGCTGTTCTGAGTGATGCTTTTTATAGGTTAGGGAGCACTGGGGAATTGGTCTATGGAACCAGAGGGCAGTCGCTCAAACAGTTTGGGAACCAATGACCTAAGCTAAGGATCTAATCCACTGATCTAACCCTGTGGCCCTTGCTGGACTTGCAGCGTCCCTGACCATTGGGGCCGGCGGGAGTTGGAGTCCGACAACATCTAAATGCCCGTGGGGTTCCCCACCACCACTTTAAAGGTAAAGGGAGCCCTGACCATTAGGTCCAGTCGTGGCCAACTCTGGGGTTGCGGCGCTCATCTCACTTTACTGGCCGAGGGAGCCGGCGTACAGCTTCCGGGTCATGTGGCCAGCATGACTAAGCCGCTTCTGGCAAACCAGAGCAGCGCACGGAAACGCCGTTTACCTTCCCGCCAGAGTGGTACCTATTTACCTACTTGCACTCTGACGTGCTTTCGAACTGCTAGGTTGGCAGGGGCAGGGACTGAGCAACGGGAGCTCACCCCGTCGCGGGGATTCGAACCGCTGACCTTCTGATCGGCAAGTCTTAGGCTCTGTGGTTTAACCCACAGCGCCACACCCAACCACTTTACCCCCCTGTAATTATGTTTGAATTTGATAGTTCAATAGGAAGAGAATGAGACTTTTAATGTCAGAGTTGTGGATTTGAGCCCCACATTGCACAAAAGATTATGTTGGACAAGAAGATGATCCTTGTGGTCCCTTCCCACTCTAGGATCCCTGATTGGTTGGGACATGGCGGATGGGGAAAACTTATGGGGCCCACATCTGAGAAAGCCATGGGTTCGCCGCCCCTGCCACTGGTCCACCTGGCTCACAGCAGCCTTTGCCAATCTGATGCCCTCTAACCGCTGTATCACACTGCGGAATTAACATGACTGACCTGGTCAAAGACACCCATGGCGAGCACTGGCAGCGAGGTGTAGACAATGTTGTACAGCGTGATGAAATATTGATCGTAGACAGTCTTTGAAAAGAGAGAGGGAGAAATTGAGAGACCAGGGAGAGGAGAACAAAAGGAGTCTTTGCTGCCCCCTGCAGGCCCGCTGGTGTAAAACAAAACCCAGTCACTCAGCCTGCATTTCCAAAACATTTTACAGTAGCTTTTTTGGGGGACGGGGAGTAGGATTTTCAAACCTCCAACTTCATCAGCCCTCAACAACATCAAGTCCCTAATCAACCCGGGCCCCAAATAGCTGAAAACCAGGCCCTCCTAGTTATTTCATTGCCCTTAGATCATGGGTAGGCAACCTAAGGCCCAGGGGCCGGATCCAGCCCAATCGCCTTCTCAATCCAGCCTGCGGACAGTCCAGGAATCAGCGCGTTTTTACATGAGTAGAATGTGTCCTTTTCTTTAAAATGCATCTCTGGGTTATTTGTGGGGCATAGGAATTTGTTCATTTCACCCCCCACCCCCCCCAAAAATAGTCTGGCCCACCACAAGGTCTGAGGGACAGTGGACCGGCCCCCTGCTGAAAAAGTTTGCTGACCCCTGCCTTAGATGGTTGAGGGGTGGCCTTCTCTGAGGCAGCCCCTAGGCTATGGGCCTTCCTCTCCACAGAGGTGCGTCGGACAACTTTATTACCCAGCTTTTGGAGAATTCTGAAGATGCACTGCTTTATTGCTATTATTACTGTTGTTATTATTTACCCTGATTGCAAGTTGTTTAACTGTTTGTGTTTCAGTTGTTGTAAAATGCCCTGCGACCTTACGGTGAAGGGCAGATAGTAAATTATAATGATTGTCATCACAAAGAAGACTGGCTACTGGCTACTTAGCAGGGTGGCATGACCCCCTTCACTGCGTGATCCCTGATAGGCTGGGATCACCGGTGTGGCCAATCCACGACAACTCTCCTTCTCTCGGGGTGAAATTGCTGCCTTCAGCGATGCATTTAGCGACTTACTAAATCTACACCCCACCTTCTTCCTCCGAGGAGCTCAGGGTATGATGAGTGCCCCCCCCCCCCGTTTAATCCCCACAACAACCCTAGCTTAATTCATTTGGCTATGGCAGGGACGTCCAACAGGTCAATCGCGATCTACTGGTCGATCCCCGTGAGGTTTTGGTAGATCGAATATGATCTCTGGCTCCCTGTCCTTAGCGTCGCTAAAACTGACTCCTGCGCCACCCCCTTGTTGTTTTATCTCTGGAAGGCAAGACGGAGCTTTCTCTGTGTAGCTGTTTTCACCCCCAAAAATGGAGTTTTGCTTCCCAAAGGAAAGCTCGACAATTTTGAGCTGAACTCCCCCCAAAATGGGGGTAGATCACTGCCAGCTTTTAATTCTGAAATTAGATCGCAGTCTCTTGAGAGTTGGCCACCCCTGGGCTATGGCAATCAGGGAGCCAAATTAACTGGGCCGGATAGCTTTCGTGACACCATCCCCTGCTTTCCGTGACCCTGATAGGCTACGCTCACTCAACGTGCGGCTAATCTAGGAAGTAGGACGAAGCATGAGCCTGGAGGAAGCCGCCATTGCGGACCCCCGCCCCACCCACCCCTCCGATTCGCCAGCCGAGTCACCTGGGCAGAGAAGCCGCAGAAGAAGCCGAACCAGAAGTGCACCATGGTGAAGGCAAAGTTCTTGTAGAAGAAATAGCAAAGGAATTTGCACATGCGCAGGTAGGACCAGCGCCCGTGGACCAGCAGGAGGCGCTGCAGGAACTTGAACTGCGAGAAGGAGTAGTCCGAGGCCAGCACTGCCTGGATGCCCTCCTGGCCGCTGATTCCAACACCGATATGGGCGGCTGGCGGGAACGCAGGAAACGGAAAGAGGGGTAAGGGGAAGTCAGGCTACTAAGGCATCCCAAGCTCAGATAGCTCTCACCTTCCATCTTAGGAAGGACAAAGCACACGTGGTTCTCTCTGTTTCTAAAACAGGAGAGAGGAGACTTTTTCCCATATAGGTAAAGGGAGCCCTGACCATTAGGTCCAGTCGTGACCGACTCTGGGGTTGTGGCGCTCGTCTCGCTTTATTGGCCGAGGGAGCCAGCGTACAGCTTCCGGGTCATGTGGCCAGCAGGACTAAGACACTTCTGGCGAACCAGAGCAGCGCACGGAAACGCCTTTTACCTTCCCGCCGGAGGTACCTATGTATCTACTTGCACATTGACGTTCTTTTGAACTGCTAGGCTGGCAGGAGCAGGGACCGAGCAACAGGAGCTCACCCCGTTGCGGGGATTCGAACCGCCAACCTTCTGATCGGCAAGTCCTAGGCTCTGTGGTTTCACCCACAGCGCCACCCGCGTCCCTCTTTTTCCCATATAGAGGACCACATTTCCTTCCAAGAGGCCACATTCCAGTGGTAGTCAGTGCCTCAATCCATCAGGGCAGCCAATTGGCTCTGCCTCTCTTTGAAACTTTCCCACCCTGCAAAGGCCTTCGTCACGGAAGTCTGTTTATTTCCTCCTCCCTCCCAGCGCGTTTTCCTTTTGTGCTGTGGCATTTTTAAAAAAAACAAACGCATCCGCAGAACTAAAAAGACGAAAGCTCACGCAAGTGCCGCCCTGGGACTCACTCTTGATCATGCTGACGTCGTTGGCCCCGTCGCCGATGGCCAGCGTGACGGCCTTCTTGTACTTTTTCACCAGCTCCACCACCTGGGCCTTCTGCAAGGGGGTGACGCGGCAGCAGATGACGGCTTTGCAGGCGCAGGCCGTCTCCAGGAACTCCAGCTCCATGTCGGCCTCCAGGGCGTGAGCCTACAGGGAGAGAGGCAAGTGAGGGATGCTCAGTACGACCTGCTGAATAACTGGATGAGGCCCTGGGCAGATTCCCTGCAGACAAAAAGGTGATGGGAATGGTATCTCCAGGGGGGAACTATAGTTCCCAGGATTCCCTTTGTGGGGGGCAAGTCGTATGTGTTTAAGAGGTGACATGATGGAAGCTTATAAAATGAAAGTATTACATGGAGGATAGAGAATAGTTTTTTCCCCCTTCCCTCTCTCGTTACTCCAGTGTGGTGTAGTGGTTAAGAGCGGTAGTCTCGTAATCTGGAGAACCAAGTTTGCTTCCCTGCTCCTCCACATGCAGCTGCTGGGTGACCTTGGGCCAGTCACACTTCTCTGAAGTCTCTCAGCCCCACTCACCTCACAGCGTGTTTGTTGTGGGGGAGGAAGGGAAAGGAGAATGTTAGCCGCTTTGAGACTCCTTAAAGGGAGTGAAAGGCGGGATATCAAATCCAAACTCTTCTTCTTCTTCTTATAACTTACAAGCAGCCGAGCCAAGTGCTGGAAGGTCCAGGGCAGCTAAAAGGATTTTAGAGTTAAACTGTGGAACTCACCGCCACAGGGGCAGCGATGGCCGCCAACTTGGAAGGCTTTAAAAGAGGATTGGGCAAGTACATGGAGGAGAAGCCAAGGCACAATGGCTGTGTTCTACCTCCACTGCCAGAGACATTATGCCTCTGAATACCAGGTCCTGGGGATCGCAGCTGCTGCTGCTGCGGTCAGATCCAGCATGCAGGCTTTCCATGGGCACCTGGGAGAGCAGGATGTTATCCAGCAGGCGTCTATCCCACATAGCTATCGTCCAGAAAAAGAAGCAAATAACCCCTCCAGGAAATTTATTATTATTATTATTATTATTATTATTATTATTATTATTATTATTATATACAGCCCTTCATCCAAAGATCACAGGGTGGTTCACAACATGAAAACACAAAACTAAGCATTAAGATCAATTCAACAGTGTAAATAACTTTTGACGGATGTAATAATGGATTACTGAAATACTCGATTTATTTAAAATATGCAGGGATTTACGTTATGCAAAATGAACCATGGAAGGAGGAGAAGGGAAGTCACTGATATTTTACGGTTGGTTAAATGAATATTCTGAATTTTAAAGCAGAAAATTTAATAACAAATACACACACACAAAAAAAAATGAGAACAAAAAATGCATAATAAAACAAAAACAAACCATCAATCTGCCTCCCACAAGACCATATGTAGAATATGTAACTGTAGCTGCGAGGGGCAATAGTGTCTCTCAAGGACTCTTCGGGCCCTTAAACTACAGCTCCCAGGATTCTTTGTTTAAAGAGGTATTAAAGGTAAAGATAAAGGGATCCCTGACCATTAGGTCCAGTTGTGGCCGACTCTGGGGTTGCGGTGCTCATCTCGCTTTATTGGCCGAGGCAGCCGGTGTACAGCTTCCGGGTCATGTGGCCAGCATGACGAAGCCGCTTCTGGCGAACCAGAGCAGTGCACGGAAATGCCGTTTACCTCCCTGCCAGAGCGGTACCTATTTATCTACTTGCACTTTGATGTGTTTTCGAACTGCTAGGTTGGCAGGAGCAGGGACCGAGCAACGGGAGCTCACCCCATCGCAGGGATTCGAACCGCTGACCTTCTGATCGGCAAGTCCTAGGCTCTGTGGTTTAACCCACAGCGCCACCCGCGTCCCTATTAAAGTACTTTAAATGTATGGTGTGAATGCGGCCTAGGTACCCCCCCCCGGCGCCCACTTACCAGGCTGTGCCCATTGATCACCAGGGCGTACTCCCCAGCCACAGCCTCCAGCACGGACGTCAGCTTCGAGGCAGAGAGCTTCTCCTGGTAGGTGAACCCATTGCCCACGGACCGGGAAGAGTCCACCAATTTCTCTCGAGCCTTCCTGCCGGAGAAGGTGGGGAGGAAAGCGGGCGGGGGAAAGGATTTGAGAAGCGGCCACGGAAAACCAGCCAAGGACTCAACTGCCTTCTTCCCAAACCCTCTAGGGACAGATTCAGAAGGTCAGAAAGAGCTGCAGCAAACCATTCCTGTGGGTTTTTGTTGTTGTTGTTGTTGTTCATTGGGCTTGAATGTTACCTTTCCGTTTGTGTGGCTTGGAAAGGGGCAACGGGTAGCACAGAGATGAGAGAGAGAGAGAGAAGAAAGAAAGAAAGAAAGAAAGAAAGAAAGAAAGAAAGAAAGAAAGAAAGAAAGGGAGAGAGAAGGAGTAGCAGAGAGAAGCGTGGAAATGAGAGAGAGAGAGAGAGAGAGAGAGACAGAGAGAAGAAAGAAAGAAAGAAAGAAAGAAAGAAAGAAAGAAAGAAAGAAAGAAAAGGAGAGAGAAGGAGTAGCAGAGAGAAGTGTGGAAATGAGAGAGAGAGAGAGAGAGAGAATAGAATACCGTATTTTTTGCTCCATTAGACACACTTTTTTCCTCCTAAAAAGGGGAAATATGAGTGCGTAGAGGTAGAGCTGCGCAGCTCCTGTCCTGCGAAGCCGGAGGAGGAAGAAAAGGGTCTCCTTCTGTTCCTTCTCCAGCTTCGCTGAAGGGGCACTGCGCCTTCTCCCTCTCTGTGCAGCGCCCCTCCTGTGAAGGAGAGGCGTTGGGCAGAGCGAGAGAACTGCGCAGCGCCCCTTCAGCGACGCACCTGTCCTGGAAGCTGGAGGAGGAACAGAAGGGACTCCTTCTGTTCCTTCTCCAGCTTCGCTGAAGGGGTGCTGTGCAGTTCTCTCTCTGAGAGAGGGAGAACCGTGCACAGCCTCTTCGGCCAGGGGGAGCCTTCATCCCGCTGTCCTCAAGAGGCTTGGCGCAGTTATCCCAGAAGCCAGAACAGCCACACGGTATCCCAGAAGCCAGATCCCTCTTGCTGTTCTGGCTTCTGGGATTCAGAATAATTTTTTCTTGTTTTCCTCCTCCCAAAACTAGGTGCGCCTTATGGTCTGGTGCGTCTTATAGAGCGAAAAATACGGTAGAATACAATAGAATAGAATAGAATTTATTATTTATACCCCACCCATCTGGCTGGGTTTCCCCAGCCACTCTGGGCAGCTTCCAACAAAGCATTAAAATACAGTAGTCTGTTAAAGATTAAAAGCTTCCCTAAAGAAGGCTGCCTTCAGATGTCATCTAAAAGAGAGAGAGAGAGAGAGAGAGAGAGAGAGAGAGAGAAGGAAGGAAGGAAGGAAGGAAGGAAGGAAGGAAGGAAGGAAGGAAGGAAAGAAAGAAAGAAAGAAAGAAAGAAAGAAAGAAAGGGAGAGAGGGAGGGAGAGGGATAGAGAGAGAGAAGCGTTGCCCCTGACCATTTTTGGTTTTTGCCCCACCCACTGCTGTCTTTAGACCTGTCCATTTCACGAATCCGGCCCCACTGCTGGAACAACACCAGTAGCAGGGAACGCACCTTGACTAGCCAACAGAGCAGCACTTTCTGCTTGCACTCAATGTTTGGTGCCAGAGAAATGGAAAAGCAGAGAAAGCTCCCCAATGGAGGGGCCACCACCAAGTGGGCCACGCCCGCGGGCCTCCACTCACCGCAACTCCTGCCGCACCTCCAAAACCGTGTGCCCTGTGATGATGAAGACCTCCGTCATCTCGTCCGTCAGCATCTTGCAGGAGTAGCCGATGTTCACGGCCGTCTCTGAGGGAGGAGAGAGAGGGGACAGGCCTGAATCAAAACCCAAACCCTCCAGGAGTCAAAATTTTCAAAACGGGGCCCCGAGAACCTATCTCGAACGGCAGACCCACAGTTCCCAGAATTCCCTGGAAAGGGGGACCGGTGGTGAAACCAATCTGGAATTGCAGCTCTGTGAGGAAAATAGGCAGGGGGTCTCCTAACAACCGTCAGCAACCTTCACAAAATGGCAGCTCCCAGAATCCTTTGGGGGAAGCCATGACGGTTTGCGGTGGTATCACAGCGCTTTGAATGTACAGTGTGAAAGTGGATTTAGGAAGCTGTGCCGTAATAAAGAGTTGCGAGGGTCGGGCTGCAAAATGGGACACGTTCCGCCAGCATTTGGAATGGCCGCCTCACCTTGCTTGTCTCCCGTCAACACCCAGATCTTGATGTTTGCCAGCGTGAGGAGGGCAATGGTCTCCGGGACGCCCTGCTGCAGCTTATCTTCAATGGCGGTGGCACCCAGCAGCTGGAGGGAGACAGAAACAAAAGGCAAAGTTACCTGACGCCACAAAATGGGAGACCTCTGACTCCCGGGTCCAAATTTGGCCAGCGAGGCAGCTCCTCGCAAACCGCAGCCACCTGTTGGCATTTGCAACCTCCCATGAATGGCAGGAACACGCGCAGCGGCGAAGGAAAGATCAGGAGCTTAAAACGAGGGGCTCCTTTGGAAGCTCCCGATAAAAAAAAGGGCACTCATTTATTTAAAGCAGTCGATGTGGTTCCTTCCAGATATATTGCTGGACTCCCGGCTCCCATCATCCCCGCCCACTAGGCAAAACTGTCAGAGGCTGATGGGAGTCCAGAGGGCTATTCCTGTCAGGCTACCCCCCCATCTGAATTATTTGTAGGTGGGTTTTCAGGGTTAAGCCTCCCAAAGGGTTATTTCGGCATGTTGTTGTTTAGTCGTGTCCAACTCTTCGTGATCCCCTGGACCAGAGCACGCCAGGCACTCCTGTCTTCCACTGCCTCCCACAGTTTAGTCAAACTCATGCTGGTAGTTACAGATGGGTAGCCGTGTTGGTCTGCCATAGTCAAAACAAAAAAAATTCCTTCCAGTAGCACCTTAAAGACCAACTAAGTTAGTTCTTGGTATGAGCTTTCGTGTGCATGCACACTTCTTCAGATACCATGCTGGTAGCTTCAAGAACACTGTCCCACCATCTCGTCCTCTGCTGTCCCCTTCTCCTTGTGCCCTCCATCTTTCCCAACATCAGGGTCTTTTCCAGGGAGTCTTCTCTTCTCATGAGGTAGCCAAAGTATTTTCTTGCAGTCCATGGGACTCTCAAGAGTCTCCTCCAGCACCAGAATTCAAAAGCATCAGTTGTTCGGCGATCAGCCTTCTTTATGGTTCAGTTCTCACTTCCATACATCACTACTGGGAAACCATGGCTTTAAGTATACGGACCTTTGTTGGCAAGGTGATGTCTCTGTTTTTAAGATGCTGTCTTGGTTTATTTTGGCATACAATGGAAAAACCAACACGAAATTTAAAAATCTTTTTTTGTTTGTTTAAAAAAGGGTTATCTAAGGTATCTAGCTGTTGGAGATGCAATAGGGATAATGCTTCTCTAAAACATGTTTGTTTATAAAATGGCTTTTAGATTTTAGCAAAAAAATACCCTCCAAAGAGGAGTGGATATGTAAAATGAGTGGTACCTTGGTTTACAACCATAATCCATTCCAGAGATCCAGTTGTAAATCAAAACAGGTTGTAACCCAAGGCGAGCTTTTGCCAATGGGGCCTCCCCCCAAAAATGGGTTGTCAAAAAGGGGGGGTTGTAATCCAAAAAAAGGGACACCCACTTCCAGGTTTGATGTGGTTGTAATCCAAAATGGTTGTGATCCAAACCAAGGTACCACTGTATACAACTGGCAAAAATAACAGCAGCCATAAGGTTACAGTCAACTCAAAAGTCAAAACTACAATGGAAATGCTTTGAAGAATATCTAGATAAACACTGTTCACAAAACAATACGTTGATATGTATAGACTAAGGCTGTAGAGTGTATAAGAAGAGCAATGTTTGACTTGAGATACGAAAGAAAGTTAAGATAAGGAATGCAATGTTAAGATGTAATATAATCGAGAAGAGATATCGAGTAGTGGTGGAGGGGAGCCAAGGGTGGGTGGTGGGACTACGTATGTAATTTTATTTATATTTTTAATGTTTTTTTTCCTTTTGTCTTTTTTGTATCTTTTTGAACTGTTTAAAATAAAAATCCATTATTTCCCCCCCAACAAACGGCTTTTAGATTTTAACACGCCCTGGCCCAACACAATACACCTACAGTTGCAATTTATGTAATATATGGACAACTAGATTTTATATTTAAAAATTGTAAATAAAGAAATATAAAAATAATAATTTAAAAATAAATAAATCACACACCACTCAAGCAATAAGAACAAGAACGAGCAATGTAAACAAATTACGCTAGTAGGACTACAAGAAGTTTTGTAAGGAGAAATGTATGAAGCGTTGCAAAGTAGGGAAAGAACAGAGATATTAGTTAGGAGTTAAATGTAACTGTGGAAGTAAGAAATGTATATTTAGTGAACAGACTGGAAAATTTTCAGATGTGATGGATGGAAGTCAAAAAAATGGTATAAGAAATGAAAGTATGTTTAATTACTGTTAAAAATGATATGTCGGAAAACTAATAAAAAAATATATGGGAAAATAAAGAACAAGAACGTGCAACACAGCGGTGAAAAACACCAACCATCATGTCGTTCTCTACTTCCTCGTAAAGCCGGGCCAATCTCTCCTCGCGACCCTCGCCGGCGGAACTGGCTCGCTTCAAGCGCTCAGCCCAACCCGCGTAGTAGCTCTCTTCAAGGTCGCGATAGGCAAGCACCAACGTCCGCAGACCCTCGCCGGCATATTCCTGGAGGTGGAGAGGAGAAGAGAAGGAGGCGGTGGAGAAGCAAGAAGCACTTTTTGCAGTTCACTGTGGTTTGCCCCCAACTCAGTACAGTCATACCTCTTGTCACGTGTAAAGGTAAAGGGACCCCTGACCATTAGGTCCAGTCATGGCCGACTCTGGGGTTGCGGCGCTCATCTCGCTTTATTGGCCGAGGGAGCCGGCATACAGCTTCCGGGTCATGTGGCCAGCATGACTAAGCCGCTTCTGGCGAGCCAGAGCAGCGCACGGAAAAGCCGTTTAACTTCCCGCCAGAGCGGTACCTATTTATCTACTTGCACTTTGATGTGCTTTCGAACTGCTAGGTTGGCAGGAGCAGGGACTGAGCAATGGGAGCTCACCCTGTCGCGGGGATTCAAACCGCCGACGTTCTGATCGGCAAGTCCTAGGCTCTGTGGTTTAACCCACAGCGCCACCCGCATCCTTGTTACGTTTACTTCAGGTTAAATCATTTCAGGTTGCGTCCTGCGGCGACCCGGAAGTACCGTAAAGGGTTACTTCCAGGTTTTGCCACTCGCGCAAGCGCTCAAAATGACATCACGCGCATGCGCAGAAGCAACGAATTGCGACCTGCGCACACGCAGACGCGGGTTGCAATCTCTTCATGTTGCAAACGGGGCTCTGGAACGGATCCCCATTCGCAACCAGCGGTACCACTGTACGATTCTATTTAATTGTCGCTTTTTTTTTTTAACACGAAAGCACCCGAAAGGGGTTTAGAATGCAAGAATAGCAACACGAAACCAAACGTAAGAACAGCCTTTGAACAAGAACCTAAAAATGCTGATCCGCAGAGAATATTTCAAGAGGACTGCTCACACCCCACCCCACTTAAAGCAGGAGCAAAAAAAACAGAGGACACACACACATTCCCAAACCCTCTTCAAATTAAGGCCCAAATGCCCAGGCCGAAAAGAAAAAGGAAAGAAAATAAAAAAGTTTGGCATCTAAAACGCCTCTATTCAAGTCGCCCAAATTGGCAACCATCGCTAGCCCCACAGAACGGCAGTCTTGCTTTCCACTCACCCACTTTCTTGCTCCCCCCAAAAACTACTTACATTCAGATGGTCAGTGGTGACGTTATACAGCTCCTGGTGTCCTGGGTGAAGCCTCTCCAGCAAAATGGTGTCTGCTCCTTTGCAGTACAGCCGGATCTGCCCCTCGTGGTTCCGTACTTATGGGGAGCAGGGAGGGGAGGCCAAAGGGAGGGGAGACAAAAACCCCACAGTTTTTAAGCACAAGCAGGTTGAAATTTATTTATTGCTGTTTTAGCTCGTTTTTCCTCCAACGAGCTCGAGGTGAAATATATGTAGTTTCGAGTTGAAAAAAAATGTTTAAAGACACCTGCTTCTTGGGAGAAAAGCAATGACAAACCTAGACAGCATCTTAAAAAGTAGAGACATCACCTTGCCGACAAAGGTCCGTATAGTTCAAGCTATGGTTTTCCCAGTAGTGATGTATGGAAGTGAGAGCTGGACCATAAAGAAGGCTGATCGCAGAAGAATGGATGCTTTTGAATTATGGTGCTGGAGGAGACTCTTGAGAGTCCCATGGACTGCAAGAAGATCAAACCTATCCATTCTGAAGGAAATCAGCCCTGAGTGCTCACTGGAAGGACAGATCCTGAAGCTGAGGCTCCAATATTTGGCTACCTCAGGAGAAGAGAAGACTCCCTGGAAAAGACCCTGATGTTGGGAAAGATGGAGGGCACAAGGAGAAGGGGACGACAGAGGACAAGATGGTGGGACAGTGTTCTCGAAACTACCAGCATGAGTTTGACCAAACTGCGGGAGGCAGTGGAAGACAAGAGTGCCTGGCGTGCTCTGGTCCAGGGGGTCACGAAGAGTCGGACACGACTAAACAACTAAACAACAACAAAAAAACTGAAACTTTCCTTTTTGGAATTCTAGGTGCCAAAATCCCAAAGGAGCAGAAAAGATGCAACCACGGCTGCACGGATGTTACTGGCCTAGAGATGGAAAGAAGATAAAATCCCTAACAGAGAAGATGTTAATGGACTATGATGAAATGGCTAAAATGACCGGAAGTGTCAGAAATCAGGAAGACCAAAATTTTAATAAGGAATGGGGGGAATTTAACAACTTATCTTAAAGTTGTAAACAGTTAAAATCGTTAGGAGGATAGGAGTAACACTTGTAGCTTAAGGTTGAATTCTGGACATACTGGAAGAGGTAAAGGATTTGGAATATCATAAAAGATGCAAGAGGAAATGATTAATAATAAGACCCACAAAGGGGAGGATGGAAGTCTAAGAGATTCCTTGGAATCTAGTTTTTATGTTGTATGCGTGACTGTAAAATTTCAATCTGAAAAACCAAATAAATAAATTTCTGAAAAGAAAAGAAATATATGCAGTTTCTTCCTCCTGCTGTATTTTATCCTCACAACCACCCTGTAAGGTAGGGCAAGCTGGAGTGGGAGGGAAGAGCAAATGAGACTGACTGGCCGAAGGTAGATACCTGAAATGAGTCACAGAATCACAGAACTGTAGAGTTGAAAGGGACCCTAAGGATCATCTAGTCCAACCCCCATCAATGCAGGAATATGCAGTATGTCCCACACGGGGATCAAACCTGCAACCTTGGCGTTATCGGCACCACGCTCTAACCTGTTCAGCTATGCAGTGAGTCTACCCTCTCTCTGTGGCTGTAGACTGTTTTTAATCCTGAATTTCAAATTGTGGTAACCCAGACTTGTTGGAGAAGGGCGGGCAATAAAGTTAACCCGTGCCTCCTGCTACGATTTATACTCACGCCAGCCTTGTGAGGTAGGATAGGCTGAGAGAAGATGGAGAGGCACTAGCTCTGAGGTCAGCAACCTAAGGCCCATGGGCTGGAAGCGGCCCGTGAGGGTCACTTAACTGGCCCATGAGCTGCCCCCAAACTGAGCCGCCCACTTGGCGAGTCATAGAATCATAGAATTGGAATAGACCACAAGGGCCATCGAGTCCAACCCCCTGCCAAGCAGGAAACACCATCAGAGCACTCCTGACATATGGTTGTCAAGCCTCTGCTTAAAGACCTCCAAAGAAGGAGACTCCACCACACTCCTTGGCAGCAAATTCCACTGTCGAACAGCTCTTACTGTCAGGACGTTCTTCCTAATGTTTAGGTGGAATCTTCTTTCTTGTAGTTTGGATCCATTGCTCTGTGTCCGCTTCTCTGGAGCAGCAGAAAACAACCTTTCTCCCTCCTCTATATGACATCCTTTTATATATTTGAACATGGCTATCATATCACCCCTTAACCTCCTCTTCTCCAGGCTAAACATGCCCAGCTCCCTTAGCCGTTCCTCATAAGGCATCGTTTCCAGGCCTTTGACCATTTTGGTTGCCCTCCTCTGGACACGTTCCAGTTTGTCAGTGTCCTTCTTGAACTGTGGTGCCCAGAACTGGACACAGTACTCCAGGTGAGGTCTGACCAGAGCAGAATACAGTGGCACTATTACTTCCCTTGATCTAGATGCTACACTCCTATTGATGCAGCCCAGAATTGCATTGGCTTTTTTAGCTGCCGCGTGACACTGTTGGCTCATGTCAAGTTTGTGGTCAACCAAGACTCCTAGATCCTTTTCACATGTACTGCTCTCAAGCCAGGTGTCACCCATCTTGTATTTGTGCCTCTCATTTTTTTTGCCCAAGTGCCATACTTTACATTTCTCCTTGTTAAAGTTCATCTTGTTTGTTTTGGCCCAGTTCTCTAATCTGTCAAAGTCGTTTTGAAGTGTGATCCTGTCCTCTACACCGCTACACCGGCGCAGGGACTCTCTTCCGCGGCTCCAGAAATCGTGTCTGCGCATGCTGAGACACTGAAAATTGCTTCTGCGCATGCCCAGATGCTGAAAATCGCTTCTGCGCAGGTGCGATTTTTGGCATGTGCGGAAGCAATTTCTGGCACCGCAGACATGCGCAGACGCAATTTCCAGCATCTGGGCATGCGCAGAAGCGATTTCCGGTGCCGTGGACATGCGCAGACACAATTTCTGGCGTCTGGGCATGTGCAGACACAATTTCTGGCGTCTGGACCTGCGCAGACGCAATTTCTGGCATCTGGGCCTGTGCAGAAGCAATTTCTGGTGCCGCAGACATGCGCAGAGGCAATTTCTGGCAACATAGACATGCACAGACGCAATTTCTGGTGTCTGTGCATGTGCAGAAGCAATTTCTGGTGCCATGGACCTGCGCAGACGCAATTTCTGGCGTCTGGGCCTGCGCAGACGCAATTTCTGGCACCTGGGCCTGCGCAGAAGCAATTTCCCGCACCGCAGACATGTGCAGGCGCGATTTCCAGAGTTGCGCTACGCTTGCCCGGATCACGGAGGATCTTCACAGGAATGATCCAGCCTGTGTCCGGTAAGCCTTGATGACCCCTGCACTAGCCCAGGGTTTGGTAGCCACTCCCCTGGCCTCCCATCCCCATCTCCACCGGCGCCTCCCCTGTTCTCACCAATGACTGACATGCGCTTGCGGACGTTGTTGAAGTCCAAGATGGCGAGAAGCTGGTAGGTGACAGGCCGTCCCAGCTCTTGGATCACGATGGTCTTGGGGGTGCGTCCGCGGAAAACAAAGCCGAAGTTGCGGGAGGCGGTCACCAGGGCGCCCTCATCTGGGGACTGGGCTTTGTAAAACAACTCCCCTGATTGGGTAAAGAGGGAGAAGAAAGAGAGAGAGAGAGAGGAATCTGAAACTGGCGCTGCAAAACGGCTTCATTTCCTCCTGAAATACAGTGGGCGCTTGGGTTGCGAACGTGATCCGTGCGGGAGGCACAATCGCAACCCGCAGCGCCCGCAACCCGCTGCGCACACACGGGTTGCAATTTGGTGCTTCTGCACATGCGCAAAGCGCGATTTAGTGCTTCTGAGCATACACCAAAACCCAGAAGTAACCCATTCTGGTCCTTCCGGGTTTCGGCGCGTCCGTAACCCGAAAACGCGCAACCTGAAGCGTCTGTAACCCAAGGTATTACTGTACGAGACCGCCATCAGCATTGGCATTCTGCGGGCTCCTGAAGTCACATCTCCTTCGCCCCTGAAGTTCATGTTGTTGTTTTAACTGCTTTTTACTCGCCGGAATAGCTCAGTTGTTGGGTTAAAGCCCCGCGCTGGGCTAGAAAACCCTCGTGTCCCTTCCACCTCTACAATTCTATGATTAACCAATTTAATTGTTATGCTCCTTAAACCGCTTCACTGCATGTTTTAGTTAAGGGTGGTTTTGGCGCATCCCTTATCTCCCTCCTGATCGCTTGCCAATCAGCTGATCAGCAGCTTCGTTTCAACACCCCCTTCCCTCTTGTTAGCCTTAGCGTCTTTTCCTTAGCTGGAGCAGTTTTTTGCTCCTCCTTTTCTTCTAATTTATTTCCTCATTGCTTGTTTTAGTATTCCTGTCTCCTCTCCTTGCAAGTTCGCTGTCTTTACCTCCACCCTCCCAGGCAGCCTCCTTTCTCGCTAGCGTCCCTTATCTCCCTCCCAATCGCTTGCCGATCAGCTGCTCAGCAGTTTGGTTCAACACCCCCTTCCCTCTTTCTTAAAAAAAAAAGCAAGATCTACTTTTCGCCCCTGGGCAATTTGGCTCCATTTCCCCTTACAGTGGTACCTCAGGTTACATACGCTTCAGGTTACATACGCTTCAGGTTACAGACTCCGCTAACAAATTAAGTACTTAACCCGAGGTACCACTGTTCTTTTTAGGAGGAAAAAAGTGCGTCTTATGCAGCGAAAAATATGGTAGTTCTCCTTCAAGAAGTAACATGCTGTAAACTTCAGAAGACTCTCAATCCCTGTAGCAAGACCAACACCTCCTCCTCTTCCCCCTGATTTTTTAAAAGACCCCGATCCCAACCTGGGCTCTTCTCCTCGGACATGACGGTGTGGCAGAGGGAGAGGAGGCGGAAGAACTCGTGTACATGAGGGTCACCGATCTTGACCGCTTCCAGCAGCGCCGCGTCCCAGAAGGTGAACTTGGGGTCCGCCAGGGGATTGAAAGAGAAGTCCACTGGTTCCGTCTTCTGGGGGAGGCCGGGAGAGAGGAGGAGAAGAAGAAAGGGTTACGAACAGTGGTGGCCGGGTGAGCGTGGGGACTGGTAGGGTGGGAGGCCAGGAGCTTGACAGTAGGGGGCGCCAGAGGCAATGGCAGGTGGAGCCAATGAATGTAGTTATGTCCCCCTTCTCCTGCTCCTGATCCCTGGTGAATTCTGACATGATCAAAACTGAGAGGAAGGAGGGGGAAGATGCTGGGAGACAGACAAGCCTCCTGGACCGGATGTAAGAAAAAAGGAAGGCAGGTGAGGAGCTGGCGGAGAGCTGAGTGAAGCTGGTGGGGCATAGCCCCCATTCGCCCAAATATAGCAGCCTCCAGCAGCCAGCTATATCACCCAAGATAAAAGGTAAAGGTAAAGGTACCCCTGCCCGTACGGGCCAGTCTTGACAGACTCTAGGGTTGTGCGCCCATCTCACTCAAGAGGCCGGGGGCCAGCGCTGTCCGCAGACACTAATAAAACTAATAAAAACTTGACGTTTTTATCCCCTAAAAAGTTTTTGATTGAGTTTCCACTGAAATGAGGCTGCATTTTAATGTTTTAATGTTGTATTTTAATCTTGTTTCCTAAGCTGTATTTCAATCAATTGTTTTTATATTTGGTGTTAGCCACCCTGAGCCCATTCTTGGCTGGGGAGTGCGGGGTATAAATTTCTAAAAAATAAAATAAATAAATAAAATAAAATAAAAATTATTATAAAATAATAATGCCTGTTTTGACGAGGGCTAATGGAGGGCATATAAAAAGCCACCCTACATAAACTTTTTTTTGGGGGGGGGATCTGCAGCGAAGATTTCATTTGGTCCATGTTTTTAAGTCAATGGGACAACATTTCTGCTTCCAGGACAAATATGCCGCTTGGAACACAAAAACTCCTCCTTTCGAACGATGTATTTTCATCCTCCAAACGGGACATTGGGGAGCTTAAGATTAATTTTTTTTTAACAGATTGTAAGCTCATCGGGGCAGGGACTTTGTCCTTTTACGTGCTGTGGAATGCCATGCATCCTAATGGGAGTATATAAATTAATGAGGTGACCATTATCACTGTTATTATTCCCGTTAACAGGGGGCAGCTCTGCGGGTGGGTGTTTCCGCCACCACTTTCCTTCCCCCTCCCCACCCCCTCCCCTTAATAAGACCCCTTAATAAAACCCCTTTCCCCGCTCCTTTCTGCCATCCATCTCGTCGCCGAGATTCTCCCACAGCTCCTACCTCTCCGAGCTCAGCCTTGTAACCCAGAACATCCAGGACATCACCTGCGAAACAGAGAAAAATAAAGAGCGAGGGTTACGACCCAGGAGGGCGAGAGAGAGAGAGGAGGTATCGACACACCATAGTAGGATGCTACCATAGTAGAACACCATCGCTGTTCTGGCTTCAGCCATAGCTGCGCAGCCTGCATTCGCTCCGTAAGACGCACACACATTTCCCCTTACTTTTTAGGAGGGAAAAGTGCGTCTTATAGAGCGAAAAATACGGTGGTTGTTTATTTCCTTGACATCTGATAGGAGGGTGTTCCACAGGGCGGGTGCCACTACCGAGAAGGCCCTCTGCCTGGTTCCCTGTAACCTCACTTCTTGCAGGGAACTGCCAGAAGGCCCTCGGCACTGGACAGAACAATGAGGGTGGAGACGCTCTTTCAGGTGTCCTGGACTGAGGCTGCTTAAGACGAGCCCCATCTGCCCCTCAGTTCCCTCTACAACATGTGGAGAAACTGCTTCCTTGACTGTCGGGCCCATTATTGGTCTTGTCCGTTCAATCCGCTGGAATCTGTCTTCACATGCAGTGGAAGTCCCTAACTCACTGGGGTTTGAGACTCATCGGCTACCCTTGCCTGGTGCAGCCAGTCACCTGAACAGTACAGTGGTACTTTGGTACTCAAACAGCTTGGCTCCCAAACAGCTTGGCTCCCAAACGCTGCAAACCCAGAAGTAAGTGTTCTGGTTTGTGAACATTTTTTGGAAGCTGAACGTCCGACGCGGCTTCCGCTTGAGTGCAGGAAGCTCCTGCAGCCAATCAAAAGCCGCACCTTGGTTTTCGAATGGTTTCGGGAGTTGAACGGACTCCCGGAACGGATTAAGTTTGAGAACCAAGGTACCACTGTAGTGAAGAAGAAGAAGAAGAAGAAGAAGAAGAAGAAGAAGAAGAAGAAGAAAAGGAAGAAGCACCAATAACAGCAACTAATAATTTGAAAGAAAAGAAGAACCAATAATAATAATAATAATAATAATAATAATAATAATAATAATAATAATTACTACTACTACTACTACTGTGGTACCTCGGGTTAAGTACTTAATTCGTTCCGGAGGTCTGTACTTAACCTGAAACTGTTCTTAACCTGAAGCACCACTTTAGCTAATGGCGCCTCCTGCCACCAGAGCACTATTTCTGTACTCATCCTGAAGCAAAGTTCTTAACCTGAGGCACTATTTCTGGGTTAGCGGAGTCTGTAACCTGAAGCGTATGTAACCTGAAGCGTATGTAACCAGAGGCACCACTGTAATTTGAAGAAGAAGAACCAATAACAGCAACTAATATTTTTTTTAAAAAAAAACCTAGTCATAATGACAACAAAACTATTTTCGAACCTGGCTTTGTCTGCATTTCGGGCCACCCGGCTTACCGTAGCTGCGCCCGTTCACTGAGCACTTGCTGAAGACCATGATGTTCTGGGTGAGGGTGCCTGTCTTGTCAGAGAAGATGTACTCCACCTGCCCCAGCTCCTCGTTGAGGGTCGTGGTCCGGGCCTCGGCCGGCGTGCACCTCTTCACGCAATACATCTTCTTATCCCAGTTGATGAAGTAGCTGTGCCCGAGGCGAATCACCTCCACGCTGCGCAGACACGGGAGGAGGAAGAGGTTAGCGCGGGGATAGAAACCAGCCTACTGCACCAAGGTAAAATTCATTCCCCCGCTCTCTCTTTCTGCCTCTGGCCCAGACTACCACTGGCATGTGGCCCTCAAAAACATGCCCAGAAAGGCCCTCGAGTTGGAAAGGGTTCCTTGCCTCTGGATTGGGCCCAAGGCCTGAAGAGATCCACCAAATGCCCCCCAGCCTGCCTGGAGACTCCCCAAAACCACAGATTTACAGACAGGCGGGTGTAAAAGCTGCTCTGAGCGAGTGAGCTAGAAATCTGACGAATGAACAAAGAAACAAACAAGCCCCGAGAAATGAGAGGAAGATCTCGGAATCGGCCAGTCACAGGCCTTAAACGCTCTCCCCTACCAGGGTTTGGGGAAGGGATGGAAAGATAGAAGACTATACCTTATGGAAAAATAGTAATTTGCCTCATATATTGAGTCAGGTCATTTGGTCCATCTAACTTAGTAGAGGCCAACTCCCCATTTTTAAAAGGTAAAGGGATCCCTGTCCATTAGGTCCAGTCGTGACCGACTCTGGGGTTGCAGCGCTCATCTCGCTTTATTGGCCGAGGGAGCCAGCGTACAGCTTCCGGGTCATGTGGCCAGCATGACTAAGCCGCTTCTGGCGAACCAGAGCAGCGCACGGAAACGCTGTTCACCTTCCTGCCAGATCGGTACCTATTTATCTACTTGCGCTTTGACGTGCTTTCGAACTGCTAGGTTGGCAGGAGCTGGGACCGAGCAACAGGAGCTCACCCCATCGCGGGGATTCGAACCGCCGACCTTCTGATCAGCAGGCCCAAGAGGCTCAGTGGTTTAACCCACAGCAACACCCGCGTCCCTACTCCCCATTTACAAGTGACATTTTTGCATGCAACTGTGCACACTTGCAGTATCAGGAACATGGAAATGGGGAACACCCTGGAGAGTCCAACTGGCTTGCGAGGAAGGTAAAGGACCTCCTGATGGTAAAGTCCAGTCAAAGGTGGGATTGCGGCTCTCATCTTGCTTCAGGCCGAGGGAGCCAGTGTTTGTCCACAGACAGCTTACCAGGTCGTGTGGCCAGCAAGACTAAACCGCTTCTGGTGCAACGGAACACCGTGACGGAAACCAGAGCGTACAGAAACGCCGTTTACCTTCCCACCGCAGCCATACCTACTTATCTACTCGCACTGGTGTGCTTTTGAACTCCTAGGTTGGCAGGAGCTGGGACAGAGCAACGGGAGCTCACTCCATCGCAGGGATTCGAACCGCCGACCTTCTGCTCAGCAAGCCCAAGAGGCTCAGTGGTTTAGACCACAGCGCCACCCGCATGCCCTGGCTTGCGAGCAGACCCTCCACAGAATCCAAAGGTCTTCTTGCGAGCTGGAGGCCTCACTGCTCAACACATCAACAAGCCCCACTGCTCTCCAGGCTTGTGCGAGCCAGAGGGGCAGCGGAGGTCTTCTCGACCAGCTCAGCTGATGGGCAGGGAGGCTACTTCCCTGTGTGTCAGCTGTGCAAGCTGGAGATGTCACTGGGATTGAACCCAGATCCTTTGGCAAGCAAAGCAGTTGCTCTATTACTGAGCTATGGCCTTCCCTTAAAAATAATTGCTTGTGGAGCTGAAATAAGCTGCCTTATATCTATCTATATTTATCTATCCAGGTCAGCACTGTCAACACTGACCTGTCTCTCCAGGTTTTAAGGCAGGAGATGCTCTCATCTGTACCTGGGAGATGCCAGGATTTGAACCTGGAACCTTCTGCATGCTGTAACCACTAAGCTACATCCCTTATGCAGCTCACAGGATGCTATGGAACGGGACGTCCCACTCACCCCCTACCTCACCATAAGCTGCAAGGACCCAAGCAAAGCTGTAAGAGGATTTCGGGTGGCGGCGCATGCTCTTACCTGGGGACTAAGGGTGTGAGAGAGAAAGAGAAATTCGTGCTGAAGAATTCAAAAGAAAAAGAGAAATTAAACCAACCAAAAAAAAGAACAGACACAGATAGCAGGGTTGCAGGCAGAAAGGCAGGGAGAAAATAAGATGAAACCAAAAATTAGGAATGTGGCAGTGCAGCGATCAGGACATACTAAACGTGGATGACAGAGGCATCGTTAGGAGAAGGTGGGAGAGATAAAACTGGTCAGATCATTCCTGATAATAGCCTCAGATGCCCGCTTCCTAAAATTCTGCCTGCTCACCTCTTTTAGAATCAAAGCTGGAAGGGGACCCGAGGGTCATCTAGTCCAACCCCCTGCAATGCAGGAATCTCAACACGCAGTCCCCCATCCAACTTGAAACCATACCAGACCCTGCTTAGCTTTGCAAAGGTGCAAGCAGTTTCATCGCTGCACCACTAGGAGGATCCCAACTCTCAATACCGTCTCCTCCTGAAGTTATAGGTTGGTTTCGAGGGAGCTCAGGGGTCTGGACACTGCCTGTCTAAAGACTCTGGGATCAGGGATCAAGGATTCACGGACAGCAGCTGATAAGCACAAGCTGCAGTTGCAATCTCAGCCATGAACTCATTGGAGATGAAGCAGTAGGCAAGTCACTCGACCTCAACCTTCCCCATCTGTAATAGGGGTGTAATAAATGCTGGCATGTCTTACAGGGGTTGAGGCAATGATTGTTGACCTGTATTACATAGGGGCTGTGCCTGCATGAAGCTGCAGAAGGATCAGTCTCACTGACCCTTTCTTTCTGCAAGGAGGAGAATGGGAGATTTCGCTTTCGTTTTAGACGCCTTGCAGTTTGTCATGACATCCAAAACCAGGCAGATTACCGTCAGTTGAAACTACACGCAGCAGAAGCAAGCTACCTCCAAACCCTAGTTTATGAAGCTGGCTTGTTTTCCCTAACCATGGTTAAGATCAACCATGGCTAAGACTAACCATGGTAGACTAACCATGGTTAAGATTAACCACAGGCCCTTTTTAACAAATCAAGGCAACCGTACGTCAGGCCTGTACCCCGTTAATACAATGCTACCCTCTTCTTGGAGAACTAAGCTACTGAGAATATTGAAAGGCATATCCCATAATTGCTAGGAATTATTAAGGGCGACAAAAACGGTGGGAGGGGGATGAGAGCGCCCCAAAATACCTGACGTAGAGGGAGATGGGGACGACCGTGTTCAGGATGATGATGTAGGACCAGAAGGAGAGGAAGCCAGAGAAAAAGGCACTGTCGACCGCCTCGTCCCAGGGCAGGTAGATCTGGAAGCAGGCGCCCACCTCGTACTCCCAGATGGAGTTGCCAATGGCCAGGATGATGCCCATGCACACGAGAAAGCCAAAGATCTGCCGGGGGAAGGTGCACGGAGTATTAAAAGCGGACAAATAAAACACACAGAGAGAGGGCAGGATCTTCTATGCCTCAGGTGGAACAGGAGGGGGGACTCCTTGCTTAAAAACCGCTAACCAGAAGGTTGGTGGTTCGAGCCCACCCAGGGACAGAATTCCTGCATCACAGGGGGTTGATAGGGATCGGCAACGTGTGGCCCATGGGCCGGATGCAGCCCACGAAGACCGTTTTACCAACCCACGAGCTGCCCCCAAACTGAGCCGCCCACTCAGCGGGTCCCCCACGCACTGCCCTAAATCAGCGCAACTCACCAAGCGGCGCCGGAAATTGCGTCTGCATTGCCCGGATACTGGAAATTGCGTCTGCGCATGTCCAGACGCTGAAAATCGCTTCTGCACAGGTGTGATTTCCGGTGTCTGGGCATGCGCAGAAGCAATTTCCAGCGCTGCAGATATGTGCAGACGCAATTTCCGGCGTCACGCTGCGCCAGTCTGGCCCACGGATGATCTCCATGGGAGAGATCCGGCCCATGGCCAGTAAACCTTGCTGACCCCTGGGGTCTAGATAATACTCAGAGGGTCTCTAAAATTCTAGGAAGGGAGGGAGGAAGCAGGGAGCTTTACGTACCCAAAGCACCAAGGTGTTCATCAAGCGGTCAATGCTCGTTCTCTTGAATTTCGTGCGGCCGCTGTTCTGCATTAGTTTGGTGTCTGGGCCTGTAGGAGCCAGAGAAATAAACATACAGGAGGAACGTGAGGTAATTTACAGTGGTACCTCGGGTTAAGAACTTAATTCATTCCAGAGGTCCGTTTTTAACCCGAAACCGTTCTTAACCTGAGGCGCGCTTTAGCTAATGGGGCCTCCCGCTGCCATCGCCATGCGATTTCTGTTCCCATCCTGAGGTAAAGTTCTTAATCCGAGGTACTACTTCCGGGCTAGCGGAGCCTGTAACCTGGAGTGTTTGTATCCCCAAGGTGTTTGTAACCTGAGGTACCACTGTAATGTGACTCCAGCATTTAAAACATTTGCGCTGGCTGCCCATCTCCTCCTGAGCCAGGCCCCAGGCCCTTGTAGATTTTCTGCATTGGCCTAGATCAGGCACATCCAACTATCTTTTTTAGGGGGAGAGACCATGGTTGTTGAGCATTTTCTCCCCCTTTCCTTTTTTGGGGGGGCGGGGGAGCTAACAATCGCTTAGGATCCACCAGGAACATCCCGCGATCGACCAGTAGATCATGATCAACCGGTTGGACCTGCCTGGCCTAGATGACCCTTGTGGCTCCTTTTCAACTCTCCAATTTTATGGTTCCATGAAATGAAATGTAACAAATAAGTCAAGGTTGGGGAGCATTGACTTTCCCCCATTGTTGTGACCTTGTGAAACAATTCTTCCTCTTTTCAATCTATCCTGTCGGAGCTTCAGGAGGCCATGAGAGATCAGGTGAGGGAGGGACAATAACCCCTCTCCCTTTCTCCTTGCGCGTGTGCTGGGTCCGGGGGTAACCCGTGAAACGCGGTCCAGGACTGGACCAGAATCCGAAGGCTCCTCTGGGAGTCAGTCCGACAGGGCCAAGGCAGGAAACCAGGCAAGGACAGGTACAGGATCTCAGGCAGGATCTAGCAAAGCGGCGTAGCGTGGGTTGTCAGCACCCGGGGCAAGGCAAGTAATTCGCGCCCCCTAACCCGGGGCAAGGCAAGTAATTTGTGCCCCCTAACCCCTAACCTGCCGCCGCTGCCAGCTTCTTCTTGCTGCTGCCTGGGCTGGGGTATTTAACGTAAGGTAGCCACGGCGGCAGCGGCGGGTCCGTGTCAGGTTATCTGAGGCGAGTTGCCGCTGGCGCTGCCGCCCAAACGACGCCACTTGCCCGGGGGAGGAGGAGGGCAGAGAGGCGAGGAAAATGCAACATGGCCCAGCAGCTGCAGCGGCGGCGGCAGCGAGGCTGTGAAGAGGGGCTGCCTGGCACGCCCTCCGCGGCCCTGACGCGCGGCGAGCGCGGCGAGTGCTGAGAGCCGCTGCCAGCTCGTCGGTTCCGCGAGACATGGGGCTCTGCTACAGCCTGCGCCCGAAGCTCTTCGTGACTCTGGAGGCGGCGAGCACGCCCCCCCAGATGTTGCGCCCGGTGTGGCCAGCCCCCCCTGCACCGCCCACGCTACGCCACTGAGGACAGGTACAGGATCTCAGGCAGGGTCTAGCATTCAGCAATGTTGCTCCCGCAACCTGGGGCAGAGTCCGACAGTCTTTTATCTTTGTCGGGGTAACGTCTAGTCCTGATCCCCCGGCGACTCAGCTCCCTGTTTCGCCCGAAGGCGAGCACTCCTCCTGCGAGTACTCAGGTCTCTCCTTCTCTCAGACCTCAGTCTCTGCAGCTCGGGAGACGTTGGTGGGTTACTAGACCCAGAGGCCGCCTCAGCCTCCCCTGACCCAACTGGTAGTGGAGCAGCTGTAAGTGATGGCCCAGCTGGAGGCAACGAGGTCATCCCTGCATCTGGAGCCAGGGCAGGCTCAGGCCCCTGACTCGGCCCAGCTGGTGCTTGTTGCAGGGGAACCTGTGCAGACTGGGGCTCTTCAGGATCAGGCCCCAGACTCGGTTCAGATGATGCCTGAGGCAAAGGATGCCTGTGGAGACTGAGACTCCCCTGGTTCCGAGTGCGAGTCCCAGGCCATCACAGCATGTCGGGTCTTTCCATATTGTGCGCCGAGGGGCAGGCTGGTTTTGGGGGTGGGAAGGCAAGGTGCTCTGAGTGAGGCTCCTTGGATGAAGAGCAGGGTATCAACCGCTTTAAGGAAAACTGAAAGAAGCTGGAAATAAGCTCACGCACCTGCGAAGATGACAAGGCCAAAACACCACTCCGTATTGCGGAGGACGCAGCCACGAAGCAGCATGTTCTGGTTGCTCAAGGAGTGCTTGCTGTCCTTCCAGTAGAGTGTCCCACTGAACTTGTCCAGCTTATTGTTGGGCGGCTCGCAGATCACCTCCCCTGAAGTCAAAAGGCATCAATTCAGAACAAAATCCCCAGTCGGAAGTAACGTGCATTTCCTCCAAGCTAGGAAATGCAAAGATCACTTTTGCTGGGTGCAGGGAGCAGAGGCTGGAGGTGCCCACTGGGTGGCAGCCAGGGAGCCCAACAGCAGGTGGCGCCAGAGCCAATGAGAGACTATGAGGAAGAGGAATCTTGGCTATTCATGGTCCGCCTAAACGGCCTCGGCCCAGTATACCTGAAGGAGCGTTCAGCCCGGACACTGAGGTCCAGCTCCGAGGGCCTTCTGGCAGTTTCCTGACTGCGAGAAGCGAGGTTACAGGGAACCAAGCAGAGGGCCTTCTCAGTAGTGGCACCCACCCTGTGAACGCCCTCCCATCAGATGTCAAGGAAATAAACAACTATCTGAATTTTAGAAGACATCTGAAGGCAGCCCTGTTTAGGGAAGCTTTTAATGTTTGAAGTTTTATCGTGATTTTAATATTCTGTTGGGAGCCACCCAGAGTGGCTGGGGAAACCCAGCTGGATGGGCGGGGTATAAATTAAGTAACTAATTAATGAATTAATCAATGCATTTTATTATTGTTGTTGTTATTGTTATTATCATCATCACCTTGCCCTCAGTCTCTTTTCCAATTCAACCAAAGTTCAGATCTGGAAGATCCTTGGGGCAGAGACTTATCTGGTTGGAGTTGCCCTCCTCCCGTTCCCTCAGCATTTTTTAATGTAAGCTACCTGGGGCAGGGACCCGGCCCTTTGCAACCTGCAAAGCACTGGTGGCACCAGGCAAACCAGAGGGGGGGGGAGCGTTTCTCAGCCCCAAGAGACGAAGGACTCTCGGCCCAGGCAAGGGAAAACACACTCAAGGAGGGAGGGGGTGTCCCAAGGGCCAGTTAGGAAAATCTGCAGGCTCTGTGTCCCATGCAAAACTATGCCCGCCCCCCCCCCACTCACCATCAAAGTGCGCAAGCTTGCTGGTGTCACTCAGCTCCGACGTCACTGGGATGGCCTGACGGACCTTCATGTTGGTCTCCCTGGAGGCAAAAGCAGCATTAAGCATGGAGGGGAGGCAAGGAGCAGGCCCAGGAGCCTAGGTCCTGGATCCCGGCCTGGAGGGGCAGTCCTCGCACTCAAGCCTACCCCCAATGAAACGAGGCACAGTAAGAACCGGATCAGGCTGAAGGGATCCCAGTTGCACAGCGTCCTGCTCCTCACAGGTTGAATCCTGATTGAGGTTGAATCCTGACAAGACAGAAGTACTGTTTTTGGGGACAGGAGGTGGGCTGGTGTGGAGGACTCCCTGGTCCTGAATGGGGTATCTGTGCCTCTGAAGGACCAGGTGTGCAGCCTGGGAGTCATTTTGGACTCACAGCTGTCCATGGAGGCGCAGGTCAATTCTGTGTCCGGGGCAGCTGTCTAACAGCTCCATCTGGTACGCAGGCCGAGACCCTCCCTGCCCGCAGACTGTCTCACCAGAGTGGTGCATTCTCTGGTTATCTCTCACTTGGACTACTGCAATGCGCTCTACATGGGGCTACCTTTGAAGGTGACCCGGGAACTACAACTAATCCAGAATGCGGCAGCTAGACTGGTGACTGGGAGCGGCCACCGAGACCACATAACACCGGTCTTGAAAGACCTACATTGGCTCCCAGTACGTTTCTGAGCACAATTCAAAGTGTTGGTGCTGACCTTTAAAGCCCTAAACGGCCTCGGTCCTGTATACCTGAAGGAGCGTCTCCACCCCCATCGTTCTGCCCGAACACTGAGGTCCAGCTCCGAGGGCCTTCTGGCGGTTCACTCGCTGTGAGAAGCAAAGTTACAGGGAACCAGGCAGAGGGCCTTCTCAGTAGTGGCACCCGCCCTGTGGAACGCCCTCCCACCAAATGTCAAAGAGAAAAATAACTACCAAACTTTTAGAAGACATCTAAAGGCAGCCCTGTAGGGGAAGCTTTTAATGTTTAATAGGTTATTGTAGTTTAGTGTTTTGTTGGAAGCCGCCCAGAGTGGCTGGGGAAACCCAGCCAGATGGGCGGGGTATAAATAATAATAATAATAATAATAATTATTATTCACAGATGTCTCCAGAAAGGCCAAAAGGCAGGCAGAAAAGCCTACAGCCAAGTGCCAGCTGGTTTACCAACCTCCCCCATCAGCAACTGACATTCAGATAGACTGTGAGTGAACAGGGAGGCTCCGCCGAGCTCGCTGCCATTTGTTTGCCGATTTAAAAACTGCTTCGCAGGCAATTTTTTACATTGTTTTGATTGAAAGGCTGAGGTTCTGTTTTGCTGCCGACGGCATTTTGTAGAACGTAGAAATTCTTTATTCTTTTCTAATATATATTTGGACCTGAGTTATAACCGTGAAGAGCCTTGTTTAAACGTAAGCAGTACATAATGAATGAAATGAACTAGGTAAGCAGTTCAGATCGCCTTGGAACTCCCTGCCTTTTGACAACAGCCAGGCGCCTTCACTAAAAACATTTTTATTTAAGCAAGTCTATCCAGACACGTGGAACGCTGACATGTGCTTCAATTTGGTTTTCAGCTTATCGGTTTAAATTATTTTTTGGAGGTTTCAAATTGTTGCTCTTAACTGTTTTCTTACCGATAATGTCGTTGTTCTATTCCTCTTGTAAACTGCTTTGGGGTTTTGTTTTTACAATTAAGCAGTATATTGATTTTATGGGGGGGGGGGAGAAATAATAAAGTATCACTTTATTCATTTAGTTCGTGCATATCCCACCTTTTCTTCCAAGGAAGTCAAGGTGGTAGGAATCATACAATTGTGGAGTTGGAAGGTACCCCCTAGAGTAATCTAGTCTGACCCGCCGCCCCCGCAACGCATGAATCTCAAATAGAAAATGTTTTACTATGTTCTATATGTGCTGTAAAGCTGCCCAAAGTGGCTGGGGAAACCCAGCCAGATAATCAGAGTAAAAATAAAATATACTAAGTTTTAATTCTGTTGCTATATCTGTATTGTCCCTGTTATACCTAATTGCAAATTCAAACGTATCCCTATCGTGTTTTATGACTTCCTTGATATTGTATGTGGGCTGGAACTGGTCTGTGACCGAAATAAAAAAATTCATTCAAATAAGATATAAAACAATATAAAATATAAAATAATTAAAGCATCCAGGACGGATAGCCACCCAATCTCTCCATGGTATACCGTATTTTTTGCTCCATAAGACTCACTTTTTCCTTCCTAAAAAGTAAGGGGAAATGTTTGTGCGTCTTATGGAGCGAATGCAGGCTGCGCAGCTATCCCAGAAGTCAGAACAGCGAGAGGGATTGCTGCTTTCACTGCGCAGCGATCCCTCTTGCTGTTCTGGCTTCTGAGATTCAGAATATTTTTTTTCTTGCTTTCCTCCTCCAAAAACTAGGTGTGTCTTGTGGTCTGGAGCGTCTTATAGAGCGAAAAATACGGTACATGGTTTTCCCTCCTCCCAATTTTATCCAAGCGACAACCCTGTGAGGTAGGGTTAGGCTGAGAGGCTGCGACTGGCCCAAGCGACCTTCGGGGCCCAGCGGGGATTTGAACCCTGGTCTCTTCCAGGTCCTAGTCTGGCACCTTAACCATTATACCATGCTAGCGGTCCCAGCCCGACGGAGACCCCCATCCAAATGAGCAGACACCTGCTTCAATTCGTAAACCCAATAGTGCAAGGCTCGCTTTCTGAGTCACATAGAATCATAGAATCATAGAATCATAGAGTTGGAAGAGACCACAAGGGCCATCGAGTCCAACCCCCTGCCAAGCAGGAAACACCATCAGAGCACTCCTGATATATGGTTGTCAAGCCTCTGCTTAAAGACCTCCAAAGAAGGAGACTCCACCACACTCCTGGGCAGCAAATTCCACTGTCGAACAGCTCTTACTGTCAGGAAGTTCTTCCTAATGTTTAGGTGGAATCTTCTTTCTTGTAGTTTGGATCCATTGCTCCGTGTCCGCTTCTCTGGAGCAGCAGAAAACAACCTTTCTCCCTCCTCTATATGACATCCTTTTATATATTTGAAGATGGGTATCATATCACCCCTTAACCTCCTCTTCTCCAGGCTAAACATGCCCAGCTCCCTTAGCCTTTCCTCATAAAGCATCATTTCCAGGCCTTTCACCATTTTGGTTGCCCTCCTCTGGACACGTTCCAGTTTGTCAGTGTCCTTCTTGAACTGTGGTGCCCAGAACTGGACACAGTACTCCAGGTGAGGTCTGACCAGAGCAGAATACAGTGGCACTATTACTTCCCTTGATCTAGATGCTATCTAGATGCCCTCAACTGCCCCAACTGCTGAGGGAAAAGCATGGAAAAGGGGGTCAGCACTCACCCGTCCAGCTCCGCCGTTTCGATGTAGCAAAGTCCGTGAGGTTCGCTGCTGGACAGGAGGAGCAAGTCAGCCTGGGGGGAGAAGGGAGGAACGAGGCTGAAACAGCAAATACCAGCCACAGAGGCTGTGCCTGAATTCACACAAACATGCGGATTGCATCCTTTATACAGTGGTACACACGCTTCAGGTTACATACACTTCAGGTTACAGACTCTGCTAAGCCAGAAATAGTACCTCGGGTTAAGAACTTTGCTTCAGGATGAGAACAGAAATCGTGCTCCGGCGGCGCGGCAGTAGCGGCAGGCCCCATTAGCTAAAGTGGTGCTTCAGGTTAAGAACAGTTTCAGGTTAAGTACGGACCTCCGGAACGAATTAAGTACTTAGCCCGAGGTACCACTGTATTACTAGTCCAGTGGTTCTCAAAGAGCATAGCACACCACACTGGTATTGGCAAGAGGGTGGGGGGAAGATGTCAGATGCATTTAAGTATGTTGTCAAGTGCAATTTTCCAAAGTGACACTAGACAGCGACAGTGAGCTATGCCAAATTCAGTGTATTTTTCAAAACGTTTTTTTAAAAAAGCATTTTCACAGCATTTTTTTATATATGTGTAGATTTCACCTAAGAGTCTCATGTTCCACTGACTGAGCTATCCATGGTACTGTATAGTATAGTATAGTATAGTATAGTATAGTATAGTATAGTATAGTACAGGGGTCAGCAAACTTTTCCAGCAGTGGGCCGGTCCACTGTCCCTCAGACATTGGGGGGGGGGGCGGACTATATTTTGAAAAAAATATATGAATGAATGCTCCACAAATAAGCCGGAGATGCATTTTAAATAAAAACACACATTCTACTCATGTAAAAACACGCTGATTCCCAGACCGTCCACAGACCAGATTTAGAAGGCAATTGGGCCTTCTAATAGTATAAAAATGATTTCTCTTTTTTGCAGACTATGGATAAATGTATTTTCAAAACGAGAGCATTGGCTATTCTACAGTTGCTGTGAACAGTTGCTGTCAACTCTGACAAATAACCTGCCCATCTTCCTCGGTTGCCCCAGCCATGGGAAGATCAGAAAAGAGAAAGGTTTCTTTGTGTGGATGAGGAAATGAGTGTTTGTTTGTCTCAAATTAGACCTAATATACGTGAGATTACCCGGCAAAAGCAAGCTCACACCTCTCATTGAGTTTGTATACATACTTAAGGTACGTATGTAAGAGGATCATTTAGAATTATATTTTGGGAATGAGTCATGTTCTTAGGTGGCTGTGTAGTTTTATACTTTCGGGACGTCCTACGATCATATTATAAAGTTGTTGTGTTCCACGTTACAAATCAACCACTGCTAGTAGTTGTTTGTTTTGCTCTTTGCTTCACAATATATTTCTCATTGATTAAAAAATGGTGTGGCACGAGCAAATTCTTACTATGAAAGTGTGGCCCAGAGGAAAAAGTTTGAGAATCACTGTCCTAATCTCTCAGTACAGTGGTACCTCGGGTTAAGTACTTAATTCGTTCCGGTTCCAGTTTCTTAACCTCGTTCCGGAGGTCTGTACTTAACCTGAAACTGTTCTTAACCTGAAGCACCACTTTAGCTAATGGGGCCTCCTGCTGCCGCCGCGCTGCTGGAGCACGATTTCTGTTCTCATCCTGAAGCAAAGTTCTTAACCCGAGGTACTATTTATGGGTTAGCGGAGTCTGTAAAGCCTATGTAACCTGAAGCGTATTTAACCTGAGGTACCACTGTATAGGGACCACATAGGCTACGTTATAATTTAGGAACACAGAAAGCTGCCTTATACTGAGTCAGACCATTGGTCCATTTAGTTCAGTATTGTCTACACTGACTGGCAGCCGCTCTCTAGGGTTTCAGGCAGGGAACAGTTCCCAGCCCTGCTCAGAGATGCCACTGGGGACTGAACCTTCGGCACGCAAAGCAGGTGCTCTCCCACTGAGCTATATAGTCATTTCCCTGAAAATAAACTAAGGTTCCAGTCCTCATGGTTCCGTGCAAAGGTGTGATTTAATAGGAACATAACCAATAGGAATATAAGCAAGAGCCTTATAAGGGACGTGGGTGGCACTGTGGGTTAAACCACAGAGCCTAGGACTTGCCGATTAGGTTGGCGGTTCGAATCCCCGCGACGGGGTGAGCTCCCGTTGCTCGCTCCCTGTTCCTGCCAACCTAGCAGTTCGTAAGCTCATCAAAGTGCAAATAGATAAATAGGTCCCACTCTGGCAGGAAGGTAAACGGCATTTCCATGCGCTGCTCTGGTTCCCCAGAAGCGGCTTAGTCATGCTGGCCACATGACCCGGAAGCTGTACGCCAGCTCCCTCGGCCAATAAAGCGAGATGAGCGCCGCAACCCCAGAGTCGGCCAAGACTGGACCTAATGGTCAGGGGTCCCTTTACCCTTTACCTTTCAGCAAGAGCCTTAGTGTAAGTCAGTCCATCCAGCTCAGTATTGTCTACACGGACTGGCAGCACCTCTCCAGGCA
The DNA here is from genome assembly GCF_964188315.1 of Podarcis muralis. Taxonomy (NCBI): domain Eukaryota; kingdom Metazoa; phylum Chordata; class Lepidosauria; order Squamata; family Lacertidae; genus Podarcis; species Podarcis muralis. The sequence continues at coordinate 8,631,668 of NC_135670.1, read as the reverse complement.
GGGAGAGTTCCCACACCTACCTGGAGAGGCCAGGGACGGAACCTGGGACCTTCTGCACGCAAGGCAGGTGCTCTACTCGCCCTTCCCCAACATGGCTCACCAGACCTTTCCTTCATTCCCAGACTTGCAGGTACTTGTGGGTCTCACACAGCTTAGTGGGGCAAACAGCACTGCGGGGCTGGCCTAGGACTCACCGCCACAAACTGGTTGTTCTCCAACTTTATGATGTCACCCACGCGAACGTTCATCCACTGTTCCTGACGGAGGCTGTAAGGACCAGGTGTGGGGAAGATTTGGGGAGAGGGGGTTGGCAGTGGAGAAAAAGGAGGTGCGTCAAAGGAAAACAGGCAGACAAGCCCAACCCCATCACTTAAGATATATTTACTTCGATCAGGTGTGGGGAACCTCTGGCCCGCCAGGTGTGGCTAAACTAGAACTCCCATCAGCCCCAGCCAACACAGTCTTTTTTTTTTTTTTTTTAAATGCTTTTTATTGATTTTCCAAAACAAGAATAAATAAAATATATACTCTTACATTCAACATTATTGTGTCTTCTTATTTACCACGCGCATTATAACGCCCAGACTTCGGTTTTCATAATTAACATCCACTCTTACAGATTCTTAATTACACTCTGTCCATATCAAAAGATTTACTGTATTTTTCAGCCTATAGAAGCTTGGGCTTCCCCCGCCCCAGCCCTGCGCCTGGGGGGAAAAATAATTCCCCCCCCCCCTTTATTTCCCCCCAAAAAACCTAAGTGCGCCCTATGGGCCGAAAAATACGGTATATTAGCCCTGCTACAGTCTTTAAGCTTCTACAATTATTCCTTATACATTCAACGAATTTACTCCGTTCCTCTTCGAACTTTTTGGTTTCGAATCTTATAAGTCATGTTTGCCAATTCTACGTATTCAAACATTTTTGTCTGCCACTCCATTAAAGCTGGAATTTCCGCCCCATCCAATACGGTCAAGGGCCAGGGATGATGGGCGTTGCAGTCCAGCATTCCCAACACTTGTTTTAACTCAAGGATGGGGAACCACCAATCACAGGCTCCGGCTCTAACAATCACAGGCCCTGGCTCCACCAATCACAGGCTCCGGCTCCACCAATCACATGCTCCAGCTCCACCAATCACACGCTCCAGCTGCCCCTACTGTTGGGCTCCCTGTCTTCTGGTCCATCACTCTCAATGGCCACCAACCACCCTGGGGTGGGTGGGTGGGTGACCCCCACAGCCCTCCAAATTTTGCTGGCCACGCTGGCTGGGGCTGAAGGGAGTGTTTTGAGTCCAGGCGTATCCAGAGGGCCACAGGATTCCCATCACCCATGGCTAGCCTGGCAGATTTCCCACCCCTCGCCCAGAAATGCACCACCACCACCGACCCGCAGTTGCCGTGGCAATACTCACATCCCATTGATCAGCACCTGAGACTGGCGATTGTTCACCTGGTTGTCACTCTTGTGGCGAAACTGCAGAGAGACAGCAAGATCGCAGAATCTTAAGAATCGGAAGGGACCCAAGGGTCATCTAGCCCAACCCCGTGATGCAGAATGAAAGGAAGGTCCCCCGACACAATCGAGGAGGGTCAGGCGATCGGGGGCCGCTAGTCACAATGGCTATGTTCTCCCTGCACTGTCGGAGGCAAAATGCCTCTGAACGTCACTTGCTGGGAATCGCAGAGAGAGTTGCTCTCGCACTCAGGTCCTGCTTGCGGGCTTCCCAGAGGCCACTGTGAGAACAGGATGCTGAACTAGATGGGCCATGGGCCTCATCCAGCAGCCAGGATCTTCTTATGCCTTTTTATAGTCTTCTGCTTTGAGTGCAGAAGGTCCTGGGTTAAATCTCCAGGTAGAATAATTTTGTTGGAAGGTGTCCCAGTGATCGTCTAGTCCAACCCTAGTCAGAAAGTTCTTTCTAATGTTTAGTCGGAGTCTCCTTTCTTGTCGTCTGAATCCATTGGTTTGGGTCCTACGCTCTGAGCAGCAGAAAACCAACTTCTGAAGATTGCTATCGTATCTCCTCTCAGGCTCTTTTCCGGGCTAAACATGCCCAGCTCCTTCAACCGTTCCTCATAAGGCTTGGTTTCCAAACCCTTGATCATCTCACTTGCCCTCCTCTGCACACCTTCCAGCCTGTCAATATTTTTCTTAAACTGCGTTGCCCAGAACTGGGTACAGTATTCCAGGTGTGGTCTGACCAAGGCAGAATAGAGCGCAACAGTAGACGCTCTGGCTGCGAACGGGATCCTTTCCGGAGGCCCGTTCGCAACATGAAAACAACGCAACCTGCAGCGGCGCGTCTGCACATGCGTGGGTTGCGATTTGCCACTTCTGCGCATGATGTCATTTTGCATTTCTGCGCATGCGCGAGCAGCAAAACCCAGAAGTAACCCTTTCCGGTACTTCTCGGTTGCTGCAGGACGTAACCTGAAAGAACGTAACATGAAGCGGACGTAACATGAGGTATGACTGTACAGTGGTACCTTGGGTTACATACGCTTCAGGTTACAGATGCTTCAGGTAACAGACTCCGCTAACTCAGAAATATTACCTCGGGTTAAGAACTTTCTTTCAGGATGAGAACAGAAATCGTGCTCCGGTGCCGCAGCAGCAGCAGGAGGCCCCATTAGCTAAAGTGGTGCTTCAGGTTAAGAACAGCTTCAGGTTAAGAACGGACCTCCGGAACGAATTAAGCACTTAACCCGAGGTACCACTGTACTATGACTTGATCTGGACACTCGACTTCTGTTAATGCGGCCTAGAACTGCGTTAGCCTTTTTTGCTGCCGTATCACACAGCTGCCTCATGCTAAGCAGGTCTGGGTTTGGCCAGCGCCTGGGTGGTTGACCTCCCCTTCCGAGGAACTGCCTCATATGATCCTGCGAGTTCCACAGTGAAAGAAAGGCAGGATGTGAATTCTGGGATACCAGCAAAGCACCGATAAGCGGTCCTAATCGCTACCAGCCCCAACCCAGGTCTCCCCTCTCCCAGACTTTTCCCCTTGCTTACGTAATCGTCGGTGGCATCCTTGACCGCCGTGATGGTAAGCACAAGAACCAAAGGCACTATGGTGGTGAACCACGAAAGGGAGGATATCTGTGGAATCAGCTGGGTGGAGGAAGACAGACGAGAGGGTAAGTGAAGGCAGGGGAAGAAGAGGCGGCAGGGCGCTTCTAAGGAGTCTCCTCCACCACCCTCCAAAACCAAAATGCCGCCCACGTTAACCCTCCCAAATTCCCCCCTTGCCACAATATGAGAGTCCCGTGAACGGGCCGCACCTGGAGAATAAGGAGGAAGAGGAAGTAAGTGTTAGCCACTTCCTGGAACTGCTCAAAGAGGTTGATGGGCAGGAATGTGACCACGTTGTACTTGGACGTCTTGATGCAGTTACTCTGCGGGGAGAACGGAAAGAAAACAACATCAGATGGCGAAACTCGCGGGGAGCGCGCGTCTCCGCTCTGCCCCACGGCCAACTTTCCCAGCAGTCCTCCACCCCAAAACTCCTCCAACAGATCTTCTCCGCTCTGTTTTCAACCCTTGGGGAAGGGCCGTCGAAGCTGGCAGGGCGACTGCTTGGCACGCAGAATGACCCGGGTTCAATCCCCGATAAAATCCTGAAGAGACGCTGCCTGTCAGTGCAGACATTATGGAGGCAGGTGGACTCAGAGGTGATCTGGCACACTAGGATTAGGCGCCTTCCTGCATTCCTGTTTAAATCAGCCCCTCTTTTTTTCCCAGAACTGTGAGGACTACCAACTTCATTTTTTATTTGGTGGAAGGAGCAGCTGGAAGGGATGTGGGAACAGGGGCCTGCTTTCTGGGTGCAAAAAGCCCCAGGTTCAATCCGTTCCCGGTAAGGTTGGGAGGGACTCCCTTCCTGAAACCCTGGAGAATCGTAGAATTCATAACATTGTAGAGTTGGTCATCTGGTCCAACCCCCTGCCATGCAGAAATAAGATTGGTTACTGCCAATTGGTGTGGACAGTACTGAAATAGATGGACCAGGCGTCTCGCTCAGTGCAAAGAAACGCCCTGTAAATGTAAAGGGACCCCTGACCATCTGTCCCAGCTCCTGCCAAACTAGCAGTTCGGAAGCACACCAGTGCAAGTAGATAAATAGGTACCATTGCAGCGGGAAGGGAAACAGCATTTCCGTGCGCTCTGGTTTCCGTCACGGTGTTCCGTTGCGCCAGAAGCGGTTTAGTCATGCTGGCCACATGACCCGGAAAGCTGTCTGTGGACAAACGCCGGCTCCCTCGGCCTGAAAGTGAGATGAGCATCGCAATGCCTTAGTTGCCTTTGACTGGACTTAACCATCCACGGGTCCCTTACCTTTACTTTACCTTTATATACAGTTATAACATTCTAAAACCAATAACAATTTAAAGGTAAAGGGACCCCTGACCATTAGGTCCAGTCGTGACCAACTCTGGGGTTGTGGCACTCATCTCGCTTTATTGGCCGAGGGAGCCGGCGTACAGGTCATGTGGCCAGCATGACTAAGCCGCTTCTGGCGAACCAGAGCAGCGCATGGAAACGGCGTTTACCTTCCCGCCGGAGCGGTACCTATTTATCTACTTGCACTTTGTGCTTTCAAACTGCTAGGTTGACAGGAGCCGGGACCGAGCAATGGGAGCTCACCCCGTCGTGGGGATTCGAACCGTCGACCTTCTGATCGGCAAGTCCTAGGCTCTGTGGTTTAACCCACAGCGCCACCCGCAAAACACCCTGCACTCCTTGTTAATTCCCTGACGAATAAAGTGCACTGCTTTGCCATTTTTATTAGTTACCGTTCAACACACCAGGATGTGCACAAGGCTGTGGGGATAATGTGCGGGTGGACTAGGAGCACAACTTACTGTTGGAGGGTAAAGACTCAAAATCTCCCTCCACCTTCGCTCCAGAAAGAGGAAAAAATATCCCCAAGTTTATTTGTCTGCCTTCCACACTTAACGCTCTATTTATAACCTCTGAGCTGGGCTGCTGTCCCCGGACAGGAAGTTATTCACAGACACACCCTAGCTAAGATACGAGGGGTCAAGCCCAGTCAGAAGCAGGGCAGTGGTGTGGGAAGAAGGTTCCAGAAAGTGGACGGCAGCTCAAGGTTTCCTGGGATTTCCCGCAACCCCCCCCCCAAAAAAAAATACTGAGCAGCAGTCGTCACCCCGTATGGGATGGGCAAATCTGTTTCCGTCTCAGTTTCTCATTTTTTTCCAATCTTAGTTCCAATTCTCCACATTTCCACATTCGTTTGTGGGTTTTGTTTCAAAGTTCCCTTGAAAATTCATCCGGGCTTTAACGCAGAATACTCCTAACTCAAAAGGGGGGGTTTTTGTGTGCGATTTCGCCGAAGTTCTGAAAAAGGATGTTCTGTAATGGAATATGCATCTTTGTAAGCTGTTTTTGCTGAAGTGAATTTTACAAGGCACACTCCATGTGCATTTTCGTACGCTTGGTTTGGGAGAACGACGTTGCAAAATTCAGGGAACTGCAGATTTCAAAGGATGGCTGAGTTTCGTTCTGTGCATCATTCCAGAAAGTGCAAATAGTAGTAGCAGTAGTGGTAGTGATAATAATAATAATAATAATAATAATAATAATAATAATAGTAATAATAATAGTAGGAGTAATAATAATAGTAGTAGTAGTAGTAGTAGTAATAATAATAGTAATAATAATAATAACAAGAACAATACCAACAACAAACTATTTACTTCTCACATTTATATCCCCCATTTTTTCCAAGGAAATTTTAATCCAAAATACTCCTACTTCTCATTTAATCCTCGTAACAACCCCGTTAGGCAAATTAGGCTGAGAGGCAGCGACTGCCTCAAGGTCACGCCCAGTGAACTTCATGGATTTGAACCCAGGTCTCTCCCAGCTCCGAGTCCTACCCTCTTAACCACTTTTAAATGTTTATACCCACATCCCTAGAGCCCATCATCACCTCTGATCTCTCCCCGCACCCCGCAAAAAAAAGGTCTGAGTTCTTCCTTTTCTGTACCTAACTCCCCACAAAACCAAGCTCACCCCTTTCACATCCCTCTCTGTGGGGTATAAACGCAGCCCCACGCCCCTTCTCTGTCCTGCCAACATGGATTTCTCGTTCCAGCCACGAAAAGTGGTTTGTTCTTCCACCACCCCTCCCTTCCCAGAAAACTCACACACACAATTGATTATATATATATATAAGACCTTAAATCTTATTTTACAGCCCCCAGTTGCAAACTCCTAACCCCGTACTTACCGCATACTGGAACTTTTCGTTATACTCCCGGGCGTTTGCTTTCACCCGCCTTTCCTCCTCTGAAAACAGAGGACAAAAATCAGCCGCTGGAACACAACCCCCCCCCAAAAAAACTCACCGTACCCCACTTTCCCAGGCTCAGCACCACCCCTCCAGCGGTTGCCCCTTCCTAGCCATTCCAAGCCGAACACAAAGGGGTAGCGGATTTGATAACCCGCTTCCCGACTGCATGAAATTGGCTGGCTCTCTTTAATTCTTTGCATGACCCCCACCACCACAAAAAAGCACCCCAGGAGTAGCTCTCCCCCCCACCCCCCGCCTGTCCCAAATACTGAAATAAAACTGCTCCAGTTTTTCGCAAAAAAAACCCCAATCCATTGCTGGAAACGGACTCTGTCCCCGTTTCCAAACTTGCGACTCTCGGCAGTCTCAGAAGCAAGGTCATTCGCGGGGATGGGGGGGGGGGACGGGTGGGAAGGAGGGGGGTATTCCTTTGGGTAAAAAGGGGGGCTCTCCTGTGTCGCCACCACCACCCAAAAATATATAGTGCAAAGGAAAGGAGCCAGAGTTGGGGGGGGGGGTGAAGGAAGCAGGCGCGGTATGAGGTAATGTTTGTGAAGAGAACTGCAATGACAGCTTTCTCCAAGGAGGTCGTGACAGGACAAAGGCTGGACGTGGATATTTGAGGAGCCCCCCACCCCTAAAAAGCAAAAAAACCCCAAAACCCTGCTAGCTAAACCCCCAAACTTTCACTTGTCAAATCCCCACCACCCCCAAAAAAATACCTGTCCCCCCAGGCGCCTGTCCGCGGCTGCCCGTCGCCACGGCGATCCAGGGCCATTTCTCGGGCATCTCCTTAGGGATCGTCATGGTTACTGCCGGGCCCGGATTTGCGTGTGTTTTTATGGGGAGGGGGGGCCTTGCAGGAGGCCCCCCGGGCTTAGGCAGCGGCCCCCCATCGGCCTCCCCAGTCCGTGCCCCCCATTCTCCTCCTGCCTCGGCGGCTGCTGCTGCTGCCCCCCCTCCCCACTCGCTGCAGGAGAAAACTCCACGCTGACATTGAAGGAGACGGGGGCCGCCCACCGCCACGCGGCGGCCAATGAGGGGCCGGGACGGCGTTGCTTAGGTAACCGCGGCATGGGGGGGGACAAGGGGGGGCGACCTCTCGCCTGCTTGCTTCTCTTCCCCCAGCCCCACCCCCAACCCAGAAAGACCTTACGGAGTCAGTCAAAGGCATGCAAATCACTATAATGGGACCCCCCCCAAAAAAAGTCATTTTGCTTAGGTTCCTGCTCGCTATTAAATCTGTTTTTACCTCAGTCCACCTCTTCTGCCAAAGAGACAGCCACCCAACCCAACTCTCTCTCTCTCCTCACAAGAACCCTGTAAGGTAGTCCGGGCTGCTGGGTTGCCAACTGACCAGGAAGGAAATAAGGCAATGCGACTTGCTTCTGTGCTTTAGACAGGAGCCTGACCCAGATGAAAAAGTCATAGGCTGGTAGATTGGGAAGGGACCCCCAAAGGCCATCCAAACCCAGCCCCGCTGCTCAGCTCAGGAATCACCACTGACTTCACAGGTAGGAAGCTAGCTGAGCAGGGAGAGAGGGGACCAGGCTATATCTCCTTGAAGCGCTTCTTGTCCGCTTGCAGAACATTTGGCTGGCTTTTAACCTGGGGAACGGGGTTGAATTCAAAAACGGGACAAGACCGCTTTCTGTCTAAAGTGGTACAGTCCCTTCTGTACCTTCCAAAGCAGTACAGACCCCCTCAAACTCTGGCAAAGGTACTCTGGATATGAAAACCTGTCACGGAGCTTTAGAATGGGAAGGCACCTTGTGCGGTCATCCAGTCTGACCCCAACCCCCCGAGGCACGCAGGAATCTCGCAACTACGCATCCCTGACAAACGATTGTCTGGCCTCTGTTTAAATACTTCCAGCAAGGCCTTCCAGGGCACCATCGAACAGCTCTGACCATTAAGAAGGTCAAGGGACCCCTGACCATGAGGTCTAGTCGTGGTTGACTCTGGGGTTGCGGCGCTCATCTCGCTTTATTTGCCGAGGGAGCCGGCGTACAGCTTACAGGTCATGTGGCCAGCATGACTAAGCTGCTTCTGGCAAACCAGAGCAGCGCACAGAAATGCCGTTTACAGTGGTGCCTCGCAAGACGAAATTAATTCGTTCCGCGAGTTTTGTCGTCTTGCGATTTTTTTCGTCTTGCGAAGCATGGTGTCGGGAAAGCTTTGGAAAAGCTTCAAAAATCACCAAAGTCTTTAAAAACCTCAAAAAAGGCTACCACACCGCGTTCTATGAGTTGCTCCTCGAAGTCAAGTCGCAACTGTATTAACGGTGTTAAGAAAAAGGAAACAAACTTGCAAGACGTTTCCATCTTGTGAAGCAAGCCCATAGGGAAAATCATCTTGCGAAGCAGCTCAAAAAACAAAAAACCCTTTCGTCTAGCGGGTTTTTTGTCTTGCGAGGCATTCGTCTTGCGAGATACCACTGTACCTTCCCGCTGGAGTGGTACCTATTTATCTACTTGCACTTGGATGTGCTTTCGAATTGCTAGGTTGGCAGGAGCAAGGACCGAGCAACGGGAGCTCACCCCGTCGTGGGGATTCGAACCGCCGACCTTCTGATCGGCAAGTCCTAGGCTCTGTGGTTTAACCCAAAGCGTCACCCACATCCCTTCTCTGACCATTAGGCACCTTTTAATTTTTATTTTTTTAAAAAAAATTAATGCTTCATGGTCTCGTAGAGGAAGCGATTGCGAATGAAATGGAATTAAGCAAAAGCTTCTCAGTTCCCCCACCAGTGGCTACACTGGGGGAGCTGGGGCAGAGATCTGTTGGGAAGTTGGCAACCTTGCAGTGGCTGAGTGAGAAAAAGAGTCTGAGAAGTTAAATCACCTAATTTTTGTGGCTGATTGGGGTGGGTGGGGTGGCCCAGCCCCTGTCAGTCCTGCTCCCTTCCCCACCCCCACCCCCAAAAAACAGCCCCATCAGAAGATCTTACCTGGAGGGTGTTTCTTAGAACAAAGTTCCATGGCATTCGATGGCAGTTTATCAGGCCCATGGGAGGTGCTGTATTGGGGCGGGGAGATGGGGGGGGAGCAAAGAAATAAAAATAATTGGTTTGGGGTGGGGTGGGGCACACACACACACACACACACCTAAAACAAACCAACTTTGGGGGCGGAATGTGGCCCTCGGAATGCTTCTGTCTGGCCCTCGGGTCACTTTGCAAGCTGCACCCTTCTTCCCAGGTCACAGCCCCTCTACAATCCTGTTCCATACCCTCCCCAAGGACTTTTGCAAGCAAGGAGAGTTTGCGGGGGGGGGGGGGAGGAAGAAAGAGAAGAAACCTCAGACTTTTGCATGGCTGCAATGCATTGTACCACACAAAGGTAAGAGTCACATTCATTGCTCTGCTCACATTTTTGCTTCCGACTCCATCGGCACATTTCCCCCCAAGGGGCTTCCCAGAGGGAAAGCATCCCCTGGGCAGGAAAGGGTTAACCCTGGGAAACAAACTAAGGAGTAACATCATCTTGCTGGGGGAGTGTTCAGAATTTCCCCACCTTGCCGCCTGTTGCTCCTGCAGCCCCCCCCCCCAGCAAATCTTCCTTCTCCTCTATAAAGCCAAAATTGCCCTTAATCCAAACAGCGCCCAATAATTTTAAAATACTTGATAATAAAACAACGCGACTCTCTTCCCTACGAGCAGCGGAACGGAAAAGGATGCAGTTACGATAGGTATACCGAGCCAAATGAAGCCATCAAGCCAATTTAACAGGGCCACATAAAAAAAAAATGTTGCTAGATCTCTCCAGGGGAAAGCACTCCAAACAGCGATCTGGAAACAGAACAGGAAAAGTTTCCCGCAGGAATTTTTCCAGAAACAGAACATTGCCTGGAAAATCTCCTAATCTGCCTGCAGGAAATTTTCCATTTAAATGAGCTCATTAGCTTACAGATACCGATTGCAAATCCTCAGGGTTAGTGCCCATTGCGTCTGGTGGGGCGGGAGCCAGGGAGCCCGACAGTAGGGGGCGCCAGAGCCAATGAGAGGCAGAGCCAACTCATCCTAACTTTGTCCCTATCCTCTGCTGCCGCCTCCTCCCTGCTGAGTTCTACAAGTTCTGCAACCCTGAGACGTGGTCGCAGTTGGACCCGCGCCAGTCACAAAACGCGCCTGGCACCTGGCTAATTTCTAACACTAGGCCAGGGTTCCCCACCCCCAAAGGAAGTGATTTAAAAGGCAGTAGACTGAATCACATGAACCTTCCAGCCCAGTCCGCTATTGTCCCTTCCTTTCTAGAACGGACCGCAATGCTGCTGCGGTACCTGGCTCCAAGTCCAACAGACGAGATGGCTCAAAACCATGCTGAGGACTAGAATGCTGGAGAGGCCTGCGGGCTCCTCTGGCGATGCTGGTGGTTTCTCTAAAAGGGCTGGCATGCCGACACACCCACCACCGACCAGCCAGACAGCTACACTGGTGCCAACAGCTGCTACTCCTGAGTCCCCGCTTCACCCCAACAGCAAAAGACACCTCTTCTAAGTATTTCCTGCTCCATTTCCTGTTTTGCTCCTGGTGGCTGATTTGGGGCGAGGAGCGCAGAGAGAAATCTAACATCCGGGGGCATTTTAGAGCAGACAGCAGAAGAGAAGATCTTCCAGTCAGTGTCAGGAGAGATGCTCTCCCTTGTCAAACATGTTGCTGTTGTTGTTGTTTAGTCATTTAGTCGTGTCCGACTCTTCGTGACCCCCTGGACCAGAGCACGCCAGGCACTCCTGTCTTCCACTGCCTCCTGCAGTTTGGTCAAACTCATGCTTCGAGAACACTGTCCAACCATCTTGTCCTCTGTCGTCACCTTCTCCTTGTGCCCTCCATCTTTCCCAACATCAGGGTCTTTTCCAGGGAGTCTTCTCTTCTCATGAGGTGGCCAAAGTATTGGAGCCTCAGCTTCAGGATCTGTCCTTCCAGTGAGCACTCAGGGCTGATTTCCTTCAGAATGGAGAGTTTGATCTTCTTGCAGTCCATGGGACTCTCAAGAGTCTCCTCCAGCACCAGAATTCAGAAGCATCCATTCTTCGGCGATCAGCCTTCTTTATGGTCCAGCTCTCACTTCCATACATCACTACTGGGAAAACCATAGCTTTTACTATACGGACCTCTGTTGGCAAGGTGATGTCTCTACTTTTTAAGATGCTGTCTAGGTTTGTCATTGCTTTTCTCCCAAGAAGCAGGCGTCTTTTAATTTCGTGGCTGCTGTCACCATCTGCAGTGATCATGGAGCCCAAGAAAGTAAAATCTCTCACTGCCTCCATTTCTTCCCCTTCTATTTGATAGGAGGTGATGGGACCAGTGGCCATTATCTTCGTTTTTTTGATGTTGAGCTTCAGACCATATTTTGCGCTCTCCTCTTTCACCCTCATTAAAAGGTTCTTTAATTCCTCCTCACTTTCTGCCATCAAGGTTGTGTCATCTGCATATCTGAGGTTGTTGATATTTCTTCCGGCGATCTTAATTCCGGCTAGGGATTCATCCAGCCCAGCCTTTCGCATGATGAATTCTGCATATAAGTTAAATAAGCAGGGAGACAATATACAGCCTTGCCGTACTCCTTTCCCAATTTTGAACCAATCAGTTGTTCCATATCCAGTTCTAACTGTAGCTTCTTGTCCCACATAGAGATTTCTCAGGAGACAGATGAGCTGATCAGGCACTCCCTTTTCTTTAAGAACTTGCCATAGTTTGCTGTCAAGGCAGTGATACATGAAGGGGCTTGTTGAACATGCAGCCCCACAACTCCACATATGCTAGAATCATGCAAGAGTCTGGGAGGAGGAAGGGATGAAATCCCCAAAAAGGATGCTATTTTTTTCCCTGTATGCCACAACAGCTGCAAGAATATTAAAAGGTAAAGGTAAAGGTACCCCTGCCCGTACGGGCCAGTCTTGACAGACTCTAGGGTTGTGCGCCCATCTCACTCAAGAGGCCGGGGGCCAGCGCTGTCCGGAGACACTTCCGGGTCACGTGGCCAGCGTGACAAGCTGCATCTGGCGAGCCAGCGCAGCACACGAAAACGCCATTTACCTTCCCGCCAGTAAGCGGTCCCTATTTATCTACTTGCACCCGGGGGTGCTTTCGAACTGCTAGGTTGGCAGGCGCTGGGACCGAGCAACGGGAGCGCACCCCGCCGCGGGGATTCGAACCACCGACCTTTCGATCGGCAAGCCCTAGGTGCTGAGGCTTTTACCCACAGCGCCACCCACATCCCATCTGCAAGAATATTAATAGCAAAGAATTGGAAGAAACAAGATTTACCAACTATCGAAGAATGGCAGATGAAGATGATGGACTATATGGAACTTGCCGAACTGACTGGGAGACCCCGAGACCAAAGAGAAGAGACAGTGGAAGAAGACTGGAAGAAGTTTAAAGAATATTTGAAAAAATATGTTAATATTTAAATCTTAGAATAGCTTTGGAAGTGGATATAGGCTGTAGGGTTAGAAGTAGAAGACAGTGTATTTTAAAATAGTATTCTTTGTAAAGGATAAAATGTGGAGATTATTATAGTAACAGTAAGTGTGACAAAATGGTTAAAAATTATGATATATGTAAAAAGCTAAAGATGAGGTAAAATGAAAATCAGATAGAGGGGACTTGGGGAAGCTCAACCTAACAATGTTTAGAAGAAATAAGGATAAGACAAGAATTTGTTTGCATTGTTTGCGTTGTTTATTTGTGTTTTAAAATGAATAAAAACAAGGGGGGGACTCTAGGAGGAGGAAGTCGGGGGGGGGGGGAACGACTCTCCCAACTATTCTTGCTGGGCTCAAAACCATGAAAGGGGTTTAGCTTTGTGGGTGGTGGGGAAATAGCTGGAAAGGGCAGAATTGGTGGGTGGTGCAGGGGTTAAGCACCCTTCCTGCTGGCTATCCATCCCATCTGCACTTGGTTCTGATTTTTAATGGTATGCGTGAGAAAAACCGCTCTGGAAAACATAATTTGCTGGCAGGGGATGGGTTAAGCACCTCCCTTCTCCAATTTCCTCAGGCAAAAGCTCCTCCAACGTTTTTTTGAAATTGGTGCCATGAGGAAAATCGGTCATTCCAGAGAGGTCAGCCCTCTGTTTTTAACCCTAGCGAGAACCAGGGTAAAGTAGTGGTCAGTGTGTTGGCCCTGGGAGACCCGGGTTCAAATCTCCACTCGCCCACTAGGTGGGACCTTGGACCAGTCCCTACCTGTCAGTGTAACCAACCTCACAGGATTGTTACGGGGATTAAATGAGGAAGCGGAGATCCATGTACAAGCCCCCTGGAGTAAAGGTAGGACGTGAATGGAAGAATAAAAATAATTAAATAAATGCCGGTTGAAGAATGTCCAGGTCTGTTTCAGCTGAGAAGGGATTTGTAGGTGTCTAGGGCCTTTATATGAACCTGTTCTGTCCTCAGACATCAAGGCAGGGCCTTGTCTGAAGTGGCCCCTCTGTTAAAGAAACTGCTATTTCCTCTCTCTTCCAGACCAGAGCATGGTCTGAAGGCGCATGAGGCCACCACCTCCCTGAAGCTAAGCAGGTCCAGGCCTGGTCAGCTCCCGGATGGGAGGCCACCATGGAACCCCAGGTATGTTGCCTTGAGTTCTGCTATGGGGGGAAAGCAGGACAGAAATGTGAAGAAACAACAGAGGCACAGCAGTTGGAGCTATGTGATACATTTCAGAGCTCTGGCCTTGCAAGCTAGGGGTGATGGGAGTTGTAGTTCAACAACATCTGGGGACCCACAGGTTGAGAACCGCTGCTTCAGGGAGTTCTAGGTGCTTGGTGACGTCAAGCAAGGCCTTCTCTTCCAGCCTAGGCCACTTCGCTGGGTTGTTGTGAGAATAAAATGATTTTTAAAGATATCAGTCATGACGAGGGATATGTTCCTGTGTGACCAATTTCCCCCACAATTCCCAACTTGCAGAGCTGTTCGGGGGACACAGCTCACACAAAACAGGAGTGGTTTTTAAAACCCGAGAATCTTAACACAAAGGGAGTCCGACTGGATCAGGCCAATGGCCCAACTAGTCCAGCGTCCTGTTCTCACAGTGGCCAACCAGATTCCCCTATGGAAAAACCCGTAAGCAGGATTCGAACTCAAGAGCAACTCTCCCAATTCTCTGGCGTTCAGAGGTACATCACTGCCTCCGACAGCGGAGGGAGAAAATAGCAAATATGGCTGGTGGAAACCTTTGAACACCCACCCAAAAGCACCGATAGGTGAAAGCGGAAGTCAGAAAGGTTGCTCCCTTTTCCAACTCTATGGTGCTTTTCAAGGCTGAGATTGGTACCCATTCAATAATAATAATAATAGTAATAATTTGTTATTTATATCCCGCCCATCTGGCTGGGTTTCCCCAGCCCCTCTGGGCGGCTTCCAACAAAACACTAAAATACAATAACCTATTAAACATTAAAAGCTTCCCTAAACAGGGCTGCCTTTAGATGTCTTCTAAAAGTTTGGTAGTTATTTTTCTCTTTGACATCTGGTGGGAGGGCGTTCCACAGGGCAGGTGCCACTACCGAGAAGGCCCTCTGCCTGGTTCCCTGTAACTTGGCTTCTCACAGTGAAGGAACCGCCAGTAGGCCCTCGGCTCTGGACCTCAGTGTCCGGGCAGAACGATGGAGGTGGAGACGCTCCTTCAGGTATAGTGGACCAAGGCCATTTAGGGCTTGAAAGGTCAGCACCAACACTTTGAATTGTGCTCGGAAACGTACTGGGAGCCAATGTAGGTCTTTCGGTGTTATATGGTCTTGGCGGCCGCTCCCAGTCACCAGTCTAGCTGCCGCATTCTGGATTAGTTGTAGTTTCCGGGTCACCTTCAAAGGTAGCCCCACATAGAGCGCATTGCAGTAGTCCAAGCGAGAGATAACCAGAGCATGCACCACTCTGGCGAGACAGTCCGTGGGCAGGTAGGGTCTCAGCCTGCGTACCAGATGGAGCTGGTAAACAGCTGCCCTGGACACAGATTTGACCTGTGCCTCAAGGTGTTCCGACATAGAGATGAGATATATTTGCACCGTAAGGAAGCACCAACTTTGACCTGACCAAGAGAAGAGACACTTGCAAAGATGGGGAAGGGGAAATGAGGTGTTGAGCTGTGCTATTTAGCCTATTATCATTGTGCAGGCCGGAAGCTGAGATGAGCCTCAGGCAACCACAGAGCGTAAAAACCAGAGAGGAAACCCCAACCAGTCCATTTCTTTGACTCAGGGCTTTGCTGCTGGGGAAAGGGCGGTACTTTTTGGGTAGGGAGTGAGCAGCCAATCCCAATTGCCACCTCCCCAGGCACCGAGCCACCCAAACTCCAGGGAATGTTTATTTTTCAAAGCCACAGACACACACACACACACACACACACACAAAGTTTCCGGGCAGGCGCAAAGACACAGATGCCACAAACTCCCTTTGCCCCACCCAGATCCCCTCCCTCTCGCCTAATCCCAGATCACAAAAGACAGGACAACATTGAAAAGCACTCTGTGCGAGTCCCAGAGAACTGTCCTCCGCCCCTTCATTTCGCACATTCCAGATGTGAAAATAGAATCCGTCAACTTTCCCAGGGCCGTTTGAGCAAAATAAAGAGTTTGTGATCTAGGGCAAAAGATTGGGGGGGGTGTAGGAGAGTGAGGCACACACAGAGTTCTCATTTGGCAGTTGCCCCCTCCATAATGTCTGGGGCTTGCCAAAAAATGAGAGGGGCAAATTCATAGAATCACAGAGTCTGAAGGGACCCCACGAGTCATCTAGTCCAGGGGTCTGCAACCTTGAAGACAAAAAGAGCCACTTGGACCCGTTTCCGAAGAAAAAAACAACTGGGAGCCGCAAAACCATTGCGACATTTAAAACAAATATAACACTGCATATATTGTTTCTTACCTTAATGTCCGATCTGACAGCGGGCGGGAAGGTGACGTCGGGACGGTGCGTGACTAACGCACGCACCGCCCCCATGCGACGTCACAGCCAGTACAGCGCCCGCCACAGCGCCCGCCCAGTCCTCCCCTCGCTAGTATCCGCCCCGGAGCTGTGGCAAAGGTGTAAAAGAGCCACATGCGGCTCCGGAGCCACGGGTTGCAGACCCCTGATCTAGTTCAACCCCCTGCAATGCAAGCAATCACAGTTCGAGAATCCCTGGCAGACGGACGCCCAAGCTCTGTTAAAAAACCTCCAGTGAAGGATTGTCCTCCACCTCCCCAGATAGGCCAGCTTCACCTTGTTTAGTAGCACAGAGCTTTGCCTAAGAAGGTCGATGTCACACAGGTAAAGCAGAGGCACAGAGGACGCTGTCTCCTACCAAATCCAACCATGTGGCTCAGTAAGGTCCACACTGCCTGGCAGCAGCTCTGCAGGGTGAGTCTCTCTCAGATGCTTGGGACTGAACCCCAGAACCTTCTGCACACAGATTCTTCTACCATTCCGCTGTGTCCTTTCCTCCAAAAATAAAGCAAGATTCCAGTCCTCATTGTTCTGAATAAAGGCCCTGATTTAAACAGTAAACGCCAGAAGCTGGCTTATTCCCACACAGAACTATGGGCCACCTAGCTCAGTAATGTCCACACTGGCTGGCAGCAGCTCTCCAGGGTTTTCACGCTCTCCAGGGTCTTTCTGCTTGGAGACGCCATTGCGGATCAAGCCTAGAACCTCCTGCAGATGCTTTGCCACTGATCAGCTCACCTTCCCAAACACTGGAGGCCAGTCCTGGGATAGCTCAGCAGGCAAGAGCACAAGGCTCTTGTGGGGTTGTGGGTTTGAGCCCCACGTTGGGCAAAATATCCCTGCATTGCAGCGGGTTGGACTAGACGGCCCCCGGTGCTCCTTCCAACTCTACGACTCTTCTAAGATTCCATGGAGCTCAATACTGCCTGCACTGACCGGCAGCAGCTCTCCAGGGTTTCAGAGGAGGGTCTTTCAAATGCTCTACTGCTGAGCTACAACCCTTCAATCCACATATACAGGTAGCGGTGTATTTACCGTATTTTTCGCTCTATAAGACGCACAAGACGCACCTAGTTTTTGGAGGAGGAAAACAAGAAAAAAAATATTCTGAATCTCAGAAGCCAGAACAGCAAGAGGGATCGCTGCGCAGTGAAAGCAGCAATCCCTCTTGCTGTTCTGGCTTCTGGGATAGCTGCGCAGCCTGCATTCGCTCCATAAGACGCACACGCATTTCCCCTTACTTTTTAGGAGGGAAAAAGTGAGTCTTATAGAGCAAAAAATACGGTAGATAAAGCGGCCAAGGCTCTCCTGCCCAGAGGAGGAGAACAGTGCTGTCCCTCTCCCGGAATACCCTGTCTACTGCCTCCGTTTGGTGCCAAGCTGGCTTGTTTGGGCATCTGGCTAAGGCTTGGGGGGGGGGGAGAAGGAAGCGGTGCATGGATGTGGGGAGAGACTGCTGCTTCAAGATCCTTGGCCATGCCGAGAAGATGACACGAAAGCAAGGTCTGGCTCCGACCGGCAACATCTGGAAGGGGGGCGTTATGCCAAGGAAGAGAGGAATTGTGGGCGGCCAGCAGGCGGGCGCACAGGAGATTACAGGGGCAGGATCCAGAACGTGGAAACGGGGCAGCGGGGAGGTGGAGGGTAAGATATCTCAGCATCAGCAGTTGGGGAAGCGGTGGGGTTGCAGAGGGAGTGAGAATCTGGGCCTAGGAAAAGGATACAGGCTTGGAAATCCAAATCAAGCGGTTTAAGATATCTCAGCATCAGCATCTAGGGAGAGGGGCCACCCTAGCAAATGGATTTTTTGTGGGGGGGTGAGGAAGAGGGGCCAGGGAAGAAACTGGGAGTGAGACAAAGCAGGATCCGGAATGTGTGGGGAGAGAATTGGAAGGAGGGGTAGTTGTTTTCTACTGTGCTAAGGCAAGGAATGAGGATAGAATATCAAGGCATCAGCGTTTGGGGGGAAGAAGGGTTGGCGAGCAGGGAAGAGATATGGGGCAGCTAAGGAAGGAGGGTGGGGGGTCACACTCGGCCAGAGGCACACAGAAACCTTCCTTATTTAGCTCCATCCGCTAAGTAAAAAAACCTAAGACTCCAGTCCTCAACGACTGGTTTAAATAGGAACCTAGGGAGCTGTTTTATAGGAACAGAAGGGAGCTGCCTTAGACCGAGTCCATCTTGCTCAGTAATGTCTACACTGGCTGGCAGCAGCCCTCCAGGGTTTCAGGCAGGGATTGAAGTTGGGATCTTCCGCATGCAAGCCGCCGGACACACTATGGCCCTTCCCCAACGTGGCGCCCCGCAGACATTAATTGAGGTTTCCAGCTCCCATCAACCGCACCCCCTACGCCCAGAAATGATGGGAGGCAGAATGCAACCACAACTTAGTGGGCACCAGGTTGGTTAGCCCTGCGTCGGGCAAAGAGAGGAATAAGGGTTCAGGGCAACCCCAACAATTGTGTGTGCAGTGGGGAGAAGGACCCAGAGTTCAGGTGGAACTGGGAGAGGTCAGATCTTGGAAGGCACCAGCAAAGAACCCCTGGAAGGGTGGTCTGCCAATAGACTGGGGAGAGAAAGGCTTCAATATTTAAGGCTACATTTAAAGCACATTGATTCCCCCCCCCACACACACAGAATCCTGGGAACTGTAGTTCACTCCTCCCAGAACTGCAATTCCCAGCGCCCTTCACAAACTACAGTTCCCAGGATTCTTTGCAGGACGGAGAAAAGAATGTGCTTTAGATGTACTGTATGATGTGCGTAAGCAGCCTAAGAGAGGCACCCATAAATGACTTTTTTTTGGAGGGGGGGGACTGAAGGATCCAGAGCATACATTAGTGAAATTACTATCCAACTGAGAGCTCTAGGCATGAGCATTCGAGTAGGGATCTAGGTAAGAGTCTAGAAGAATCTGGAGCGAATATCTAGAAGGAAAGGAGGTAAGCAGGGGAGATATGGAGCTGTAAGCCTTTCAGGTACTTCCCAATGTGGGGGGAGTAAGCCCCACTGATCTGAAAGAGCTTACTTTTGGACCCCCTTAGTGGGTGGCATCCTGATTCAAGGCAGGTCGCCACAGGAGCACTCGCAGATATATGGTAAAAGCCCCCAAATGCATGTTTGGGTTAAAAGGGAGCCCTGGCTGTGAAAAGGTTGTAGATACCTAGTCCAGGGAATTGGTGCTTAACTAGCAGGTTTTTTGGGGGGCGCAAACCTTCCCATGGGGGTCAAGGGTGGGGGAGGTTAAAGGTCAAAAGAGAGAGGATCCAAGGGGATGTTCAAAAGTTAAGAGAAGGGAATGGGGGAAGGGAATTCTCCAAAATCCATTCCCTTCTCCCCGGTTAAGGTATTAAAAGAACTATAAAAAAGAGAAATAATCTGGGGTGGGGAATCTCCAAACCTCACCCCCCCACACACATACACACCAGAAACTAAAATAATAATAATGCAAACATTGGAAGTATTTAGAGAGGCGATCTCCCAAAATTCACCCCCCACCCCAATAACTAATAAAATATGGATAACATGGAAGGATGGGGGGGGGGGGGAATCTCCCAAAATTCACCAATAGCTAAACAAAAAAAGAAATAAGATGGAGGGGAGCAATCTACAAAATCCACTCCCAGTAACTGAAAAACAAATAAAGACGGTGGAAATATTTGGGATGCGGAATTCCCCTCCCCCATAACAACAACAAAAAAGATAGTATAGAAGTACAGTATTGCATGGGGAGGGGGGAGGAATCTCCCAAATTGACTAAAAAGAGACAGAGATACAGCACAGAAGCATTCATGGGGGAGAAAATGCCCCAAACCTACCCCCCCCCCCACACACACAACTACATAAAAAGCAAGATGACATGAAAGTATTTAGGAGAGAAACCTCAAAAAAATATATATTTGGAGAGGGGGGGTTGTTTGTGTGTGTGTTTTGAGGTTTCGCTCCTCCTAAATACTTTCATGTCATCTTGCTTTTTATGTAAAAAAATTGAAATAACTACAGTTGGGAGCACCATCTCTCCTCTCCCCCCCCCCCCCCGCTCCTGTCCCCTTGCCCGGCTGGCTCCCTTTCCAACCGAGCGGCGGAGGGAGGCGAGCTCTGGGCCGCCGGGGCGTCCCCAAAAACTCGGCCGGATCCCCCGCCGCCGCGTGGCGCACCTTAACGAGCCGCCTCCGGGCGCCCCTCGCCTCCGCTGCTGCTGCTGGTGCCGCCGCCGCGCTCCATCCCCCGGCCAGGGCCGCTACGCCCTCCTGGAAGCGGCCCGCGCCCGTGCGCCCTGGCCGCGCCCGCCGGCCCGCCGTGCGCCCTGGCCCATGGTTGCGCTGCCGCCGACGCGCCCGGCCCCGGATTGCCTGGCTGGCTTGGCGGTGGCGGCGGCGGCGGCTGGGCTGCTTTCCCCCCCTCCCCGTTTCCCGGGCGGGGATGGATGGAGAGGAGGAGGAGGAGGGAAGGAGGAGGGCTGGGGGGACGGAAGTGATGAAAGGGACCGCCGATCTCGGGGGCTGCTCCTCCGAGAAGCAGCTCCGGGTGGAGGAAGCGCCGCCGAGCGCTGGATGCGCTTTTACGCACGGGGAGGAAGCCGCCTCGCGTTTCCTCGGGAGTCAGCCTCTCCATCTCCTCCAGCCAAGCTTTCCTTTGCAGGAGGCGCTGGATTGTTCCCCCGCCCTCCCCAAATCCAGACTTATGTCGGGCCCTGGGCCGGATCCAGCTTTTCTCACGAGCAGTGGCGTAGCGTGGGGGGTGCAGGGGGGGCCGGCCGCACCGGGCGCAACATCTGGGGTTAGGGCAAATCCACAGCTTAGGGGGCGCAAATCCACGGGTTAGGGGGCGCAAATTACTTGCCTTGCCCCGGGTGCTGACAACCCACGCTACGCCACTGCTCACGAGTAGACCCATGGCAGTGAATGGAGCGCAGTTGGCCTGGCCCGTTCGCTTTCAGTAGCCCATTTCACTCCCTCCCTCCCCTGCAAGAATCCTGGGAATTGTAGTATGTTACTCAGGGTGCTGGGCACTGCAGCTCTGCCATCGGTGAACTACAGTTCCCAGGATTTTAGGAATGCGGGGAGAGAATGTGCTCTGACTGTAATGGTTGCATATGCAGCCAGGCTAAAAAATGGGCAGGCCTACTCCCCATATTTTCTAGCTACTCGCCCCATTTTTCTAACATCATGGAGCCCAGAGTAGCAGGCAGGTGGATCTCATCCGGACACTGGCCGGACCTGCTAAACTTCAGCAGGGCGGTGGCCTCCTGAGCCTTCCGCGATGGGAACCTGGGGCTCTCCAGATGTTGCCTTAGGACTCCAGCAGCCTTCGTGGTCAGGGGTTGGGGCATGAGGGGAGTTGGAACATCTGGAAGGCCGCCAGATGAGAAGGCTGCGGTATGTGATGATATGGGTTGTGCATGGGTAGGCAAACTAAGGCCGGATCCGGCCCAATCGCCTTCTAAATCCACCCCGCGGACGGTCCGGGAACCAGCGTGTTTTTACATGAATAGAATGTGTGCTTTTATTTAAAATGCATCTCTGGGTTATTTGTGGGGCATAGGAATTCGTTCATTTTTCCCCCAAAATATAGTCCCGCCCGCCACATGGTCTGAGGGACGGTGGACCAGCCCACGGCTGAAAAAGGTTGCTGACCCCTGGACTAGATCATGGGTAGGCAAACTAAGGCCCAGGGGCCGGATCCAGCCCAATCGCCTTCTAAATCCTGCCCACGGACGTTCCGGGAATCAGCGTGTTTTTATGTCAGTAGAATGTGTGCTTTTATTTAAAATGCATCTCTGGGTTATTTGTGGGGCATAGGAATTCGTTCATTTATTTATTTTTCCAAAATATAGTCCAGCCCACCACAAGGTGTGAGGGACAGTGGACCGGCCCCCTGCTGAAAATGTTTGCTGATCTGTTTTCTTTTTTCCCCTTTTTCTGTCATTTTTGGAAAATGTTAAAAATAAATAAGGAAGGAAGGATTGGGCAAATTTGTGGAGGGGCTATCGATGGCTTCCAACCCTATGCTTTGACAAGTCAGGCTCTTTTTATGTTCTTATTTAATACCCCACATTTCTACCAGCACGGCAAAAATGAAAACAGGTACTGTATTATTTTTTTTAATAAGATATTTATTGAAGTTTTAAAGGTTTATATAAAATAGAGAAAACAAAAAACAGAAACAGCAAAAATACATACAAAACACATACAACAACAAGTATAATTTCAATCCCTTATATTCATAAAACTTACTTTCCCGACCTCCTCATACCTTCCCTTTCTGTATTCCAATCTCTAATTAATTCAATTCAGCATATCCTTCCCCTAATTTCTATATAATTTTTGACCTTTCTTTTCTTGATTACATAATCATTACAGCTAAAAACCACTTAATTTCTGAATCAACATCGTTCTAACATTCAGTAATTTTACAATGTTTCTTAAGATAGTCCTTAAATTTCTTCCAATCTTCTTCCGCCGTCTCTTTTCCCTGGTCTCGGATTCTGCCGGTCATCTCTGCCAGTCCCATATAATCTATAACCTTCACCTGCCATTCTTCCACAGTGGGTAGATCTTCTGTCTTCCAATACTTTGCGATGAGTATTCTTGCTGCTGTTGTAGCATACATAAAAAATGTTCTATCCTTCTTTGGCACCAATTGGCCGACCATACCCAGGAGAAAGGCCTCTGGTTTCTTCAGGAAGGTATATTTAAATACCTTTTTCATTTCATGAAAACAGGTACTGTACAACTAAAAAACCCAGTAAATAAAAATCTACAGATGGAAGGTGGTATACTACTTCTACTACTACTACTAATAATAATAATAATAAAAATAATAATAATAATAATTTAAATGTAGCCCTATTAAAAGCAGCGCTAAAAACCCTTAAAGCTATTTAAAAGCACACACACCAACACACACCTCCAGGAGACCTTGCCACAGCAGCTGGTTAGTGGCCAAAGGCTTGTCGGAATGACAAATTTAAAAAGTCTGCCTGCCAAGGAAAGGAAAGCAGAGGGAGCCTCCCATGGAAGGGAATTCCACAATCTGGGGGCAGCCACCAACAAGGCCCCGCCTCATATCAGCACCGGGCACAGCCCTAGAGGACAGGTGGGCGTCTCCCATTACCTGCCATGAGGCAAATTTGATTGGTGGGTGCTGCTGACCTATATGAGTTCCGGTGATTGGCAGGTGGGCGTGGCTTGGCCGAGAGGCCCAGGGATGAGGCTCAGAGAACTAGGCAGCTTCACACCACCCTTCAATGTGTGAATATGCTTTTTTAAAATAACAAACACACCCTCCAAACAAGTGACAGCAAGTAATGTGTGTGTATTAATATATTTGTGTGTGTGTGTGTGTGTGTGTGTGTGTGTGTGTGTGTGTAATGAAGATTATAGCAGGAAGTCACACAGATGATCTGCTTTTGTGACTATGGTACCCGAAGGCCCCATCCACACTATCAATTTAAAGCAGTGTCATACCACTTTAAATATTCGTGGATCCCCTCCCCTCAAGAATCTTGGGAACTGTAGTTTGTTAGGGGTGCTCTAAGGAGGACCCCACCCCGTTCTTCTCGCACAGCTGCAATTGCCAGAGTGGCTTAACCATCAATCCTTCCTCCCAGGGAACTCTGGGAATTGTAGTGCTGAGAGGGTAATAGTGTGGGGGGGGGGGTTGCGTGTCCTAACAATTCCCAGCAACCTCAGCTCACTACAGTTCCCAGAATTCTTCGCGGGAAGCCATGACTGCTTAAAAGTGGTGTCGCCCTGCTTTAAATGTACAGCGGGACGCGGGCGGCGCTGTGGTCTAAACCACTGAGCCTCTTGGGCTTGCCAATCAGAAGGTCGGCGGTTCGAATCCCTGCAACGGAGTGAGCTCCCGTTGCTCTGTCCCAGCTCCTGGCAACCTAGCAGTTCAAAAGCACACCAGTGCGAGTAGATAAATAGGTACTACTGCGGCAGGAAGGCAAACGGCGTTTCTGTGCGCTCTGGTTTCCGTCACGGTGTTCTGCTGCGCCAGAAGCGGTTTAGTCCTGCTGGCCACATGACCCAGAAAGCTGTCTGTGGACAAACGCCAGCTCCCTCGGCCTGAAAGCAAGATGAGCGCCACAACCCCATAGTCGCCTTTGACTGGACTTCACCGTCCAGGGTCCTTTACCTTTTACCTGAAATGTACAGCTCAGTGGGCCATGGAGAGGTTCCGCATGGAGGAAATTTGCAACCCTGTAAATGGCCATCTTAAGGGATGTAGGTAACGTAACAAGGATGCGGGTGGCGCTGTGGGTTAAACCGCAGAGCCTACGACTTGCCGATCAGAAGGTCAGCGGTTCGAATCCCCGCGACGGGGTGAGCTCCCGTTGCTCGGTCCCTGCTCCTGCCAACCTAGCAGTTCGAAAGCACTTCAAAGTGCAAGTAGATAAATAGGTACTGCTCTGGCAGGAAGGTAAATGGCGTTTCCGTGCGCTGCTCTGGTTCGCCAGAAGCGGCTTAGTCATGCTGGCCGCATGACCTGGAAGCTGTACACCGACTCCCTTGGCCAATAAAGCGAGATAAGCGCCGCAACCCCAGAGTCGGTCACGACTGGACCTAATGGTCAGGGGTCTCTTTACCTTTTTAAATGGCCATCTTGGAGCAAAGGAACTTTGAAGGGAGGCTGCAATGTGAAATGGCGAAATTGCAATACACCCATAGGTTAAATGCTATCACTTGAGGAAGGAATGGAAACAAAGGGGTTTTCATACGTGCTAATCGGCTTACCAATGCATACGTGCTAATCGGCTTACCAATGCCAGGATATCTCTTGTTATCGAGAGCTGTTTTGCGAAACCTCGCTGTCAAATCACGCAGTTATCGCTATCTCTGATTCTCTGCATCTCATCTCCCCCTGACCTCTCTGTTTACAAAACCCCACCCTGCTGCCAGCCATGAGTGTACAGTGGTACCTCGGATTAAGAATGTAATTTGTTCCGGAGGTCCGTTCTTAACCTGAAACTGTTCTTAACCTGAAGCATCACTTTAGCTAATGGGGCCTCCCACTGCTGCTGCGCGATTTCTGTTCTCATCCTGAAGCAAAGTTCTTAACCTGAGGTAATATTTCTGGGTTAGCGGAGTCCGTAACCTGAAGCGTATGTAACCTGAAGCGTATGTAACCCGAGGTACCACTGTATATCCCTAACTCAGGACGGCTCCATTTTCCCCAAAAGCTGATGCCGTAATAAATTTGCTCGTTTCTATTAGTTGCCGCGAAGCTCTGTCGTTTTTCCCCTTGGATTCCTATTGGTGTACCGACCTCCCCGCTGCACCAAGGATTCCCTGCCCGAGCTGCTTCAGGTCGTGGCGGATGTTCTCCTGGAGACACCTAGTTTGGTTGTCCTAGGGGATTTTAACATCCATGCCGACACGACCTTACAAGGGGCCGCTCGGGACTTCGTGGAAAGCATGGCCTCCATGGGGCTGTCCCTGAATAACTTTGGCCCAACCCATAGCCGCGGACATGCCTTGGACCTGGCGTTTACCTCCATGGATGTTGGTGTTCTGACACTAAATAAAAGCGAAACGAAATAAGTGCCATGGTCAGATCACTTCCTGGTGCAACTGGACTTCTCCGCAACCCTTCCCCTCTGCAGGGAGGTGGGACCGATTCGGATGGTTATCCAATGCAACTCCTACTCAGATGAGACCCATTGAAACCAAAAGGCTTAGAAGAGGGTTGGGGACAGATCAGAGTGGGCTTTCTTGGGGGGGGGGGCGGTGAGGCTAAAGAACTGGGGAGATGGGCGTGGGATTCAGTTCTCGGTACGAGGATGGAAGACCGAGATGAAATGGGGATACATAGATATACAGTGGTGCCCTGCAAGACGAATGCCTCGCAAGACGGAAAACCCGCTAGACGAAAGGGTTTTCCGTTTTGGAGGCGCTTCGCAAGACGAAAACGTCTTGCGAGTCTTGCCATTTTCCCCCCGCTTCCCCCCCCTTTTTCTAAGCCGCTAAGCCGCTAATAGCCTTTTAGCAGCTCAGCCGCTAAGCCTTTAATAGCCGCTAAACCGCTAATAGCGCTAATCCGCTTAGCCGCTAATGGGGTTGCTTCGCAAGACGAAAAAACCGCTAGACGAAGAGAATCGCGGAACGGATTCTTTTCGTCTTGCGAGGCACCACTGTATAAGATTGTGCTTTATTAGGAACATGAATACCATATTGGCCCGAATATAAGCCGCACCTGAATATAAACAGCACCTTTAAAACCGGGGGGGGGGGGGGAGAAAAAAAATACCTGAATATAAGCCACTCCATTCCTTGCTGCTCCTGGCTGCATACTGGGAGGGGGGGGGAGTCATGCTGCGTTGCCGGCGGGCTTCCCCCTTCCTCGCTCTCTCCCTTCCTGGGGGAGAGGATGGGGGACTATGTGTGGGGTGGGCGCCCCTTTGCTGTTTGCCCGCGCTCCTGGCTGCAAACTGGAAGGTCGCGAATATAAGCCGCACTTTAACTTTTCACGGTCGGAATTTGGGGGGAAAGTGAGGCTTATATTCAGGCCAATACGGTACAGTTGTACCTCGGGTTAAGTACTTAAGTCGTTCCCGAGGTCCGTTCTTAACCTGAAACTGTACTTAACCTGAAGCACCACTTTAGCTATTGGGGCCTCCTGCTGCTGCCGCGCCGCTGGAGCACGATTTCTGTTCTCATCCTGAAGCAAAGTTCTTAACCTGAAGCACTATTTCTGGGTCAGCGGAGTCTGTAACCTGAAGCGTATGTAACCTGAAGCGTATGTAACCCGAGGTACCACTGTATTGCATTTTGTATTTTATTTTACAGGCATAGGCAAACTCAGCCCTCCAGATGTTTTGGGACTACAACTCCCATCACCCCTAGCTAACAGGACCAGTGGTCAGGGATGATGGGAATTGTAGTCCCAAAAACATCCAGACGGCCGAATTTGCCTATGCCTGTTCTTTTCACTCTCCTCAATGGGTTTTTGCCTGGCTGGAATGTGTCCTCGAACTCCGAGCCTGCCGCTTGCTTCCCTGGAGAGGTGTGTGTGAGTGTGTGGAGAAACTAGCCTATGATACAGAGGGAAAATTCGCATTCATTGCTTCGCTCCCTTTTGCCTCTGGCCCGCCCCCCACTGCCTTGTGGCCCCTGTGGAGAGCATCCAGAAGGGACCGTGGCCCTCGGGCTTCCAAACCTTTCCTGCCCCTGTCCTTGTGATAGGAATTTTGAGGTCTTAGATATATGTTAAATGTTCATAAGTGTACCGACCAAGCACGTACATAGATCAGCACAGGAAGGCCGACCTGAGACCATTTTGATTCCCAAACTGAGCAAATGTTTTCTCTGCAAGGTCAAAGGAAAATGAAAAAGCCTCCACATTGTCTCTTTCCTCACAAATCCTGTCTTAAGGGCACAATTAATATATGAATAGGGTGTGAGCCTGACCTGGTTTAGGAACTAAGTATTTAGCATTACAAAAGACTGGCCAGGCTCCCCAGGCAATCCAATCAAGTGAACATTAAACAGGTAACCTGGCAGACAGGAGGTAAACAAAGCACTCAGATTTCTGCTGTAGACCACCCTTTCTGTGATGTAGGTATGATGTATCTGGGGGGTGGTCTTATGTTACACCCCTTCTGTGGTGTATGTATGATGTATGTGGGGGTGGTCTTGATCTACAGGGTGGCAATTTCGAAAGTCTATATAAGGCCTTGCACGCCATTGTTCTGGGTTCCTCCCTCCTGTGCGTGGTGAGTGAGGACCCTGTTGCAACAGATCAATAAAGATCAGGCTTACAAGCTGCTTTGCTTCTCAATATTCTCTGGTTGGCCTCTGTTATCTTCTCCTACCAATAGGGAACCTACGTAAGGACTATATGGGCTCTTGCATACACCATAAGGGGGAAAAGGGCAGATTTTGGTTTACAACATCCTAGTGAGGCCCCCCTCACCTGGGGCTGCTAAACCTGCCAAAGAGAGCAGGGGCTTGTCAGTGCCAGCCCCACAGCTCTGAAACTCCAGAGAGCTCTGAAACTGATGAAAAGCGCCCCTTTTCCAAGGAAGCAGCCAGTTCCTGCTACATCCTGTCAAACAGCTGAACTCTGAAGGAGCTGCCTATGCCTTGCCACTCTTCCCATCCCTTTGGCTGGTGGGATTTCCACCAAGGACTGCATACGGTTCTGTCACGCGCATCATAAATCGTAAATGTTGTTGTCGTTTAGTCGTGTCCAACTCTTCGTGACCCCATGGACCAGAGCATGGCAGGCACTCCTGTCTTCCACTGCCTCCCGCAGTTTGGTCAAACTCATGCTGGTAGCTTTGAAAACACTGTCCTACCATCTCGTCCTCTGTTGTCCCCTTCTCCTTGTGCCCTCCATCTTTCCCAACATCAGGGTCTTTCCCAGGGAGTCTTCTCTTCTCATGAGGTGGCCAAAGTATTGGAGCCTCAGCTTCAGGATCTGTCCTTCCAGTGAGCACTCAGGGCTGATTTCCTTCAGAATGGATAGGTTTGATCTTCTTGCAGTCCAAGAGTCTCCTCCAGCACGATAATTCAAAAGCATCAATTCTTCGGCGATCAGCCTTCTTTATGGCCCAGCTCTCACTTCCATACATCACTACTGGAAAAACCATAGCTTTTACTATACGGACCTTTGTTGGCAAGGTGATGTCTCTGCTTTTTAAGATGCTGTCTAGGTTTGTCATTGCTTTTCTCCCAAGTAGCAGGCGTCTTTTAATTTCGTGGCTGCTGTCACCATGTGCAGTGATCACGGAGCCCAAGAAAGTAAAATCTCTCACTGCCTCCATTTCTTCCCCTTCTATTTGCCAGGAGGTGATGGGACCAGTGGCCATGATCTTCGTAAATCCCCGCCTGCAAGTTCAGCCAGTGGGTCAATGCTGCTCGTGAGGCAGAGATCCGCTTGGGGTGCCTCGGAGGATCCCTTCGGCACTGGCCCAGCCCTAGATCTCAGGAGCTGGCAGGGCATGCCAGGCCTTGCCCAGAGCTTGCCAACCCACATTCCTGGGCCCACTGGCTGGCATGTGCTCACAAGCCCATCCGAGGGCAGCCTCTAGTGGCAGAAACGCAAAAAGCCGCCTGCCTGGTGGGCAGTCCTTTTGGGAACAAGCCAAGACTCTCGGAAAAAAACTGTTTCCTTGAGCAAAAACCTCTTTGAGCCACTGAGAACTAAGGAGCATGACTAACTTAGACCTGTCAACTGCAGCAGGGTCTACTCGGAGTAAATCTCAGCTACCCTTTCTGGGGGTTTTTAAAAAGCGTCCGTCCGTCCCTCCAAAAAATCCTGGCTGCTTGTGGTCTGCAAACGCAAGGTTTGTTTTGTTTCCGTTGTCTTATTATTTTCATTTGGGAAGGTTGCAAATTTTAACACGCTCTCGCTCGTTATGCCTTCCGGCGGGGTGAGCATATCGATTGGCCAAAGGCGTTTTAAACGAAGAAATGAAGTGCTGCCGGCAGAATCTTGCAACGAAGCTTCTTGGGTTTCCAGCCTGGGACTTTCCCTTTCTGTACACTCTGCTAAATGGGCCTTCTCCTCCCGCAACCTCTTTTCGCTTACCTGGCTCCCAGGAGAGGCGGCATAAGCTGATTCTTCCAGCAGGAAGAAAGAGGGCAAAAACAGAGACACCTCAAGCCTGGCCTCACACTAGCCTGCATCTCTGTAGAAGAATGCTCCACCGTGCCAAGTTAACATCGCCAGCCACACACAGAACACACCTTGGGGGCTGCTACCCCTGTTCTTGTTGCTCATTGCATCCCCAGCAACCCACCAGCCGCCTTTCCAGGTCTCCACTCTCTCTCCTTACACCTTGCTCCCTCCTCCAGCGTAAGGTTACCAGATTTTTTTCAAAGAATCCGGGGACACTTTTTTAAAAAAGATAAATTTTTTTTATTAAAAAAAGTTTTTTAAAAAAACATTAAGAAGTCATATTTTCTCTTCTGAGGTCTCCTCTGTTGTAAACAAAAGTTGCCCTTTTCCCTTATGGGGTATCCAAGAGCCCATATAGAGTCCTTACATAGGTTCCCTATTGGTAGGAGAAAAGAACAGAGGCCAACCAGAGAATATTGAGAAGCAAAGCAGCTAGTAAGCCTGATCTTTATTGATCTGTTGCAACAGGGTGCTCCCCTCACCCGCAGGAGAGAGGAGGGACCCAGAACAATGGCGCGCAAGGCCTTATAAAGACTTTTGAAATTGCCACCCTGTAGATTAAGATCACCCCCAGAAACATCATACATACATCACAGAAGGTGTGTAACCTAAGACCACCCCTCAGATACATCACACCTACATCACAGAAAAGGCGGTCTAAAACAGAAATTTGAATGTTGTTTATCTCCTGTCTGGCAGGTTACTTGATTGGATTGCCTGGGGAGCCTGGCCAGTCTTCTGTAATGATAAATACTTAATTCCTGGGCCAGGTCACAGGCTCACACCCTGTTCAAATCTTAAATGTGCCCTTAAGACAGGATTTGTGAAGAAAGAGACAATGGGGAGGTTTCCCACTTTGACCTTGCAGAGAAAACATTTGCTCAGTTTGGGAATCAAAATGATTCCAGGTCAGTCTTCCTGTGCTGATCTATGTACGTGCTTGGTTGGTACGCTTATGAACATTACCATATATCTAAGATCTCAAAATTCCTATCACACCTGGGCCCCAGCCTGCTCTCTTGGAGTCCTAGCCGCCATGGAGTAGGCTTGGGTTGGGCCTGGGCTCGGCCACATGTCCTTGCCCTCCCAGTGCTCCCCTACTTTTTCTAAGTGGCGGCAGTGGTCCGGCAAGGTCAGGGCTCCCCTCCCCTCCTTCCTCTTTCTCTCGCTTCCTTCTCCTTCTCCTCTCCTCCTTCTCCCTGCGTCAGCTCCAGGGTTTTCCTAGCCCTGGAGCGCCACTGGGCAGTTGGCCGGGTGGCCGTGTGCTCTCGCTCCCTGCTCGATTTGGGTTGCCCAGAGGGGGCTGTCAATGGTTCCCCCAGTTGACGCATGGGCGTCCCCGGTTCCCTCTCGGCAGTGGTGGTGGCAGTGGCAGTCTCAGCAGCCCGGAGCCAGCCTGGTAGCGCAGTTGGCTCTGGCTGGCTTCAGGAGCTGCTCGCTGCTGTAGCGCCCGCCATTTTTCCTCGCCAGAAGTCCCCATATGATGTGTCTTGTGCTGTCGAACCAATCATGCAACATTTATTCCCTACTAATAAATCTAAAACACTAAAAATATAAATCTGGGGATGATGATGATGGAACTAATAATAATAATAATAATAATAATAATAATAATAATAATAATAATTTATTATTTGTACCCCGCCCATCTGTCTGGGTTTCCCCAGCCACTCTGGGCGGCTTCCACATTAAATGAAATCCGGGGACATTCCGGGGACGGATTTTGTCCAGGGACGGATTTGTAAATCTGGGGACTGTCCCCGGGAAACGGGGACATCTGGTAACCATACTCCAGTGTCCTCCTAACCCCTCTGTGCCCTTCCACCCCGGCTTCATCCATCCCTCTGCTGCCTCCTCTTCCTCTCCACCCTGCCCTGCCTGACTTCATGCAGATCTGGGGTTGTGACTCGGTGCGACGACAGCCTTGCATTCCTATATGTATAGGAAGATACTTCATTGGGTTTCATTACACACACACACACACACACATACAAATGAAAGCAAATGTGGCCCAGTGGATTCAGAGCTGGGAGAGAGCAGGGTTCGAATCCTCCCACTCAGCCATGAAGCAGCCTGAATGACCTCAGGTCAGCCACTGTCTGTCAGTCTAAGCCTACCTCACAGGGTGGAGCTGCTATTCGCCATTCCTCAACCGGCAGCCTCGCTGGGGTGTGACTTTGGTGGGGAACCCCTGATGTCTTATGTCGTTAAGTAGAATGACAGGTTCTCAAGGCTCTGCCTGGCGCTGCGTTAATTTAGTTTTTCGACCTAGCTGTGGAGCGCATCCATTCAGCTCTGGAAGAAAGGCTGGTACTTTTCTCCACCCTCCCATGGCAAGGCTCTTGGTCTCTGCCACCTGACACACTGCAAGATGTAGCCTGGTCTCCATCTTGGATGCAGAATAAGCCTTTTGGGATGTGGTTCTAAAAGATGCAGTTTAATAACCACAGAGCACCTCTGAGCATATACAGAGTGCGACGCCTGAGAGAGCCAAAAACTGACGGGGGTGGAGAGAATTAAGACGCCTTTTATGTCACAGCAGAGATGGGAAACTTGTGGCCGTCCAGGAGCTGTTGGACTCCAACTCCTATCAGCCCCAGGGAGTGTGGCCCAATGGTCAGGGATGATGGGAGTTGGAGCCCAGGAACAGATTCCGCTACTGTCCTAGAACAATCCTGTCCCAACCAATCAGGAATCACATATTACATGTACCCACAGAGGTAAAAAGCAGGGGTGGGGAGCCAGTGGTCAGGGAAGGTGGGAGTTGGAGTTCAACAATGCACAGGGTGGGGCCAAGTTTCCCACCTCTATGTTAAAGGGCTTTTTCCCAGCACCCTACATATTTTAGAAACCATTTTTCATTTTATTTCATCCTTTCATCTCGTTACAATACAGCGATCGATAAAAAGCATTTAAACAATTCATCCATCAGAACAGCAGCAAGAAAACATCGAATAAAATTAACAGAACACACACACACACAAAGAACACAAGTCATCATAGCAGCATTAGGTCAAGTAAGTTGCATTGTGCCAAGGCAAACCATTGCTCCATGTAGCTCACTATTGTCTAGCCTCAGGAATGGGGGGAAACCTGCGTCCCTCCGGACACTGCTAGACTACAACTCCCATCATCCCTGACCATCAGTCCTATTGACTAGGGCTGATGGTAATACGAGGAAGACGGCAACTTCCTCTTGGTCTGTGGTGATTGGCAGCTTTCCCCAGCCAATGGTGGCTGGTGCTCATTGGGGCTAGTGGGGCGGAAGGCAGGGAGCCTGACAGCAGGTGGCGCCAGAGCCAAGGAGTGGCTAAGTCAACTCATTCTAGTTCCCTCCCCGTCCTCCTTCCTGTTGCATTCCACAAAGGCAACGCTGCATATTAAGGCCAAATTCACAAAACACATTTAAAGCGCTACAATACTGCTTAAAACAGTCATGGCTTCCCCCAAATAATTCTGGGAGCTGTAGTTTGCTCTGGTTGCTGAGCGTTGTTCGGAGACTCCCCTCATGGAGCTACAATTCCCAGAATTCACTGCAAAGATGGATGGATTGCTGAACCTCTCTGTCAACTGCTGCTCTGGGAAGGGAATAGAACTACAGTTCCCAGAATTCTTTAGGCTGAAACCACGACAGCCCCTGCCCTGTAGG
This sequence comes from Podarcis muralis, assembly GCF_964188315.1. NCBI lineage: Eukaryota > Metazoa > Chordata > Lepidosauria > Squamata > Lacertidae > Podarcis > Podarcis muralis. The sequence continues at coordinate 8,598,141 of NC_135670.1, read as the reverse complement.
ATAGAGCCTTCTTCCCCCCATACAATAAAGAGAGTCCGCACTGAGCAAATACTTCAAGAGTGGTTGTTCCGCAGTGGTGCCACCACAAAAAAGGCCCCGTCTCTGGTTGCTGCCATTGTGTAATCCCCAAAGGTGGGAGTCATTCTGCGCACGACCTCAGGTGATGAGCTTAGCAAGCGAGAAAGTTCATTTATGGTAAGGTTACCAGATATTTTTTTCAATGAATCTGGGGATTCAATGGATTTTGTATGGTGACTGATCTGTAAATCCGGGGACTGTCCCCGGGAAAGGGGGACGTCTGGTAACCTTAATCTATGGGGGAAAGCGGTCCTTTGTGAATTCCAAAACACCGCCCTTTTGTGTGGAATTCACACGCCCAGAGACCTACATCAGTCATAACACCAACAGCAACAACTCCATCCAATAGTATATAAATACAAAAGGATTAAGTCTCTCGCCTCTTCCAGCGACCGTCCCATTTTAAAAGGAACTTGAAGTTTCCAATTTGTTGTGGCCCCCGTCCGGGGGGGTGCCTGTGCCCCCGCCTCTCCAATCCTCTGCGTATTTATTCACGGCATAAATCGAGATCTCCGTATCCTTTTCCGTCCCTGGGTGATGCTTCTTGGCGGTCAAGGTCTCTTCCTCCTCCTGGGATGGCAGGTGGTGAAACTCCACCCCGAGCTCATACAGAGCCGTCCCAATGGTGGCCCCCACCATCGGAGCCACGATCGGAACCCAGCACCAGTAGTTTCCAGCACTGGAAAGATAAAGCAGAATTGGTACATGACACCTGTAAAACTAGCAAAGATGTACAAGGTTGATAACAAATGTTGGAAATGCAAAGATAAAGAAGGGGCGTTCTTTCATCAGTGGTGGGAATGTAAGAAAGTGAAGAGCTTTTGGGAAATGATATATAATGAAATGAAAAAAATGTTAAGATATACCTTTGTGGAAAACCCCGAAGCTTTTCTTTTAGGTATTGTAGGAAAGGACGTAAGAAGAAAGGACTGTAAGCTTTTCCAATATGCTGTAACGGCAGCCAGAATCTTATTGGCCCAGAAGTGGAAACAAGAGGAAATACCGACGATAGAGGAATGGAGATCAAAATTGACAGACTATGCGGAACTGGATAAATTAACTGGGAAAATTAGATATACTAAAGACCAAAAGTTCACCGAGGACTGGGGAAAATTTGTGGATTATCTGAAAAACATATGTGGCGTAAATGCAACGCTAGTGGGATTTCAAGAGGCACTGTAAAAAAAATAAATAAGTATTGTTTATTAGAAATAATGGGAATAGGGAGGAACAATGGCAATACGAAAGAAGGAAATGTGTACTAAAGTTATAAATATGGATGATTGTCAGAGATGCTGAAGGAAGTCCAAAACAGTCATAATTTGTTGTATTCGAGACAAAATGTATAACTGGATGAAAACTAATAAAATTTATCCAAAAAAAAAAAAAAGATAAAGCAGAATTGTGACTGGTGGCAGAGATGCAGCCGTGTGGAGACAATTTGGAAAGGAGGTGAGCGTATCACAGAATCATAGAATCGCAGAGTTGGAAGGGACCCTGCGGGTCAGTCCAAGCCCCTGCAATGCAGGATTATTATTTTTATTCCCCCCCCCAAGGTGGGTTTTGAACCCACAACCCTGAGATTCAGAGCCTAATGCTCTACCGACTGAGCTATCCCAGCAGTGGCTTTATATGGAAACCTCCCTACAGGGGGCATGGCTGTGGACCCTCCAAATTGACCATCGCTCTGCCCTGCTCAGGGACATGGGTGGCACTGTGGTCTAAACCACAGAGCCTAGGGCTTGCCGATCTGAAGGTCAGTGGTTCGAATCCCCGTGACGGGGTGAGTTCCTGCTGCTCGGTCTCTGCTCCTGCCAACCTAGCAGTTTGAAAGCACGTCAAAATGCAAGTAGATAAATAGGTACCTCTCCGGCGGGAAGGTAAACAGCGTTTCCGTGCGCTGCTCTGGTTCGCCAGAAGCGGCTTAGTCATGCTGGCCACAAGACCCTGAAAAACTGTGGACAAACGCTGGCTCCCTTGGCCAGTAAAGCGAGATGAGCGCGCAACCTCAGAGTCGGTCACGATTGGACCTAATGGTCAGGGGTCCCTTTACCTTTACCTGCCCTGTTCATCAGCACAAAGAGACCTTGTATGTTATCAGGTGGCAAAGGATCAAACCCCCAAGACAGGGAAAAGTCCTTACCGACTGCTTGTTATTCAATATTCACAGAGAGGGGCTTGGAAAGGCAGCCTCTTGGAATAATGGTATTGCCCCGAGTGAGTCTCCACCCCTTCCCTCTCTCCCAACATGCATCACGACTACGGGTGCTGAAAATTGCCCTCTGCTTTTGAGCTCTTTGCTTGCCTACTTTCAAGGCTCGCCAGGTTCTAGGAGAAGGTTAGTGTCAGGAGTGCGTGCAGGAGCCAGGCCCTGTGACCAGCAGGGCTTCGCAGGACTGGGGCCTTCCTAAGTTTGTTCCGAAGAGCCAAGGCATGGCTGCACAGGTGAGGCCAATTGGTAACTCACTGCACCTGGTGGCAAGAGCCGGGAAGGGATATAAGGTCAGCATTTCCCTTCGGCTCTTTGCCACAGCAACACGTTCCCTGCCTTGCTGTGTTTGACTCCTGGACTCCTCGCTTCTTGATCCTCGGACCCCTGACTTCGTGACTCCTTGCTTCCTGACCCTCGGACCCCTGACTTTGTGACTCCTAACTCTCTGACCCTCGGACTCTTGGCTTCCTGACTCCTGGACCCCCATTCCTGCTCCCACCCCGCCATCTTGCCCCCGGTCCTGACGTCCCCTGCTGGGACTTCGATCGCCCGTGAACCAGACTGTGACAGTGGGTCTGGAATGCTTTCTAAAGACACTGTGTCCGTCAGCTATCGCCCCTCTATTGCTGCTGCTGCTTCTTCCTCCTCTCCCATTATTTCCCAGCTTTCCCCCTCATCTGCCTCTGAGCTGTGACCTCCTTCAACCCCCTGTAGAAATTCTGAATTGTCACCTTCTTCTCTGGAAAGGTCAGGCTGGGGAGGAGGTCTCCACCATTCCTCCTTTCCCCAGTCCCTGACACGCACATACACCGCCTCCTCGCCCCTCGCGCACCCACCTGAACACCTGAGGCCCCCATCCGGCCAGGTAGGTGAAGAGCCGTGGGCCCAGGTCCCGGGCTGGGTTGATGGCGCACATACAGTTGGCTCCCATTGCCAAGCCGAGAGCAGTGACCAGCAAGCCCACCGCGATGGGCTCCAGTCCGTGTGGGACGCGCCTGTTGCGGGAGTCGATAATGGCCAGGATGCTCAATATCAGCACCCCGGTGCCCAGGACCTGATGAGGGGAAGAGGGAGGAGGGAGGACAGGACATCAACCAAAGCACAGGGGCATTGGAAACCACCGGAGACCAGCTATTTGTTTATCCAGGCCCCGGAAACTCAGCACCAGTCTGAGAAGGACCTTCTCGGTGGTGGCACCCGTCCTGTGGAATGCCCTCCCACCAGATGCCAAAGAAATAAACAACTATCTGACTTTTAGAAGACATCTGAAGGCAGCCCTGTTTAGGGAAGCTTTTAATATTTGAAGAATTATTGTATTTTAATATTTTGCTGGAAGCTGCCCAGAGTGTCTGGGGAAACCCAGCCAGATGGGCGGGGTATAAATTATTATTATTATTATTATTATTATTATTATTATTATTATTATTATTATTATTTTATTATTACAGTGGTACCTCAGGTTAAGAACTTAATTCGTTCTGGAGGTCCATTCTTAACCTGAAACTGTTCTTAACCTGAGGTACCACTTTAGCTAATGGGGCCTCCTGCTGCCGCTGCACAATTTCTGTTCTCATCCTGAAGCAAAGTTCTTAACCTGAGGTACTATTTCTGGGTTAGCGGAGTCTGTAACCTGAAGCGTCTGTAACCTGAGGTACCACTGTATTATTATTATTATTATTATTATTATTATTATTATTATTATTTCTTCGCACCTGGAGGTGCCGGGATTGAACCTGGGACCTTCTGCATGCAAGTCTGGTGCTCTAACCACTGAGCCAAGGCAAATGAATGGAGCAGCCACAGAGCAATTGGACATACGGGACGCATTGCCCTGAGTGAAGGATGCTTCCATCTCCGGGCAGCGCTGGGAGTTCTAGGGACAGCTGGCCCTACCTGGTCGAAGAAGCCGTTGCCAAGCGACAGGTAGGGAGCTGGGTAGGTGGCAAAGATGGAGGCAGTTTCACGGGGTCCGGTGACTGCAAGGGTCCCATTGCTGTAGCTGTGAATGGCGTCTGTGGAGAGAAAAGCCAGGGGCCGTGAGGCTTAGCTTTGCAGGAAGGGGAGCCAAAGTGGGAAAGGAGAGCAGCAGCCCTGCTCTGTCAGTTCAGCTGAGAAACCACCTTCATGTAATTCCTAACCAGTTTACATTCCCAGCTGGTCAGTATAAGGACTACCATGTAACTTCAACATCTGATTCCACTGCATTTTTTGTTCATCCTCTCCCCTCCTCATCCCTTTTTCCTTTTGTGCTGTGTCTCTTTAGATTGAAAGCCTGCAGGCAGGGGGTTTTTCCCCTACGTGTCATCGTTCTTACGCAGGGGTCGGCGAACTTTTTCAGCAGGGGACTGGTCCACTGTCGCTTAGACCTTGTGGGGGGCCGGACTATATTTTTTGGGGGGTAAATGAACGAATTCCTATGTCCCACAAATAACCCAGAGGTTGTCGTTCTTATGCAGGGGTCAGCAAACTTTTTCAGCAGGGGGCCGGTCCACTGTCCCTCAGACCTTGTGGGGGGCCGGACTATATTTTGGGGAAAAAATATGGACGAATTCCTATGCCCCACAAATAACCCAGAGATGCATTTTAAATGAAAGCACACATTCTACTCATGTAAAAACACTGATTCCCAGACCGTCCACGGGCCAGATTTAGAAGGCAGTTGGGCCGGATCCAGCCCCCGGGCCATAGTTTGCCTACCCATGTTCCTACGGCAGAAGTGTTTTAAGTAAATGAATAAATATGCAGTGAGCCTCACCGCTTGCCATTTCACACCCTACGGCTGCCAAGGAATGCTTTTGGGCGTCAATAGCAAACTTCGCAGCGCGGTTATGGCTTTTCTAGTATATCTGGTATATCTTTAACCCAAAGATTGGCTTTTACACCAGCAGAAGATGAGCTGGGCAGAGTCAATGAATACAGATGCGGCGAGGCAGGTGAATGTGTAATATGCCAAGCTTGTGAAGTTTGGCGAGAAACGCGCCTCTTATTTTCCCCACTGTGAAAACTCTGGGAGATAACGTTACCGTAATAAAGCATGTAGACGGTGCCTGCGCCCAAAAAGGCTCCCATAGTCTGAATGACAGAGAAGATGGGCAGTTTCCACCAGGGGCATTGGCCAAGCAGACACATGGTGAGCGTAAAGGCTGGATTTAAGTGCCCTCCTGTAAGAGAGAGAGAGAGAGAGAATCGCAGAATTGTAGAATCATAGAGTTGGAAGGGATCACAAGGGACATCTAGTCCACCTCCCCTGCGATGCAAGAATCTTTTTAGCCCAATGTGGGGCTCAAACGCACAACCCTGAGGTCAAGAGTCTCATGCTCTACCGACACCCGTGTTTGAAATCCTGTTCCGTATGGTCTCTCGCTTGTGAAATTGCACTAGGTCTTGCACATGCCCTTTGCAGGACTAGGAACTTACAGTGGCGTAGCATGGGTTGTCAGCACCTGGGGCAAGGCAAGTAATTTGCGCCCCCTAACCTGTGGATTTGCACCCCCTAACCCATGGATTTGCCCTAACCCCAGATGTTGCGCCCGGTGCGGCCGGCCCCCCCCTGCACCCCCCACGCTACGCCACTGGGAACTTAGGCTGCACATACACACCATACTGTATATTTAAAGCAAATTATTCCCCCTAAAGGGACGTGGGTGGCGCTGTGGGTTAAACCACAGAGCCTAGGGTGGCAAGAAGGTCGGCGGTTCGAATCCCCACGACGGGGTGAGCTCCTGTTGCTTGGTCCCTGCTCCTGCCAACCTAGCAGTTCGAAAGCACACCAGTGCAAGTAAATAAATAGGTACCGCTCTGGAGGGAAGGTAAACGGCGTATCCTGCGCTGCTCTGGTTCACCAGAAGCGGCTTGGTCATGCTGGCCACATGACCTGCTGTACGCTGGCTTCCTCGGCCAATAAAGCGAGATGAGCGCCACAACCCCAGAGTCAGTCACGACTGGACCTAATGATCAGGGGTCCCTTTACCTTCTACCTTTTTATTCCCCCTAAAGAATCCTGGGAACCACAGTTTGTTCAGGGCGCTGTGAATTGTAGCTCTGTGAGGGGTAGACGCCTCTCCTCTTGTGAGAGTTCACCCATCGTTTCAGGCCCATACAGGTCCACTGTTCCTTAGACCTTGTGGGGGGGCTGGACTATATTTTGGGCGGGGGGGGGGATGAACGGATTTTGAAAAAAAAGTAATGAATTCCTATGCCCCACAAATAACCCAGAGAGGCATTTTAAATAAAAGGACACATTCTATTCATGTAAAAACATGCTGATTCCCGGACTGTCCGTGGTCCGGATTTAGAAGGCGATTGGGCCAGATCCGGCCCCCAGCCCTTAGTTTGCCTACCCATGGTATAGATAATACTACACTGACCTCTTCTTCTGAGTAGTGGTGCAAATCAGCCCCAGGCAGAGAGAACTAAGCATGTCAAAAACTAGTGCCCATTGGAGACTGGTAGGGTGGAAGGCAGGGAGCCTAACAGCAGGTGGCGCCAGAGCCAATGACAGGCAGGGCCAGCTAATTCTATATTTGCCCCATCCTCCTCCTCCTCCTCCCTTCTGAGTTCTACAAGGGGCAAAACTGGGACTAAGAAAGAGAAAGAGGAGGGAGCGGGCAGGCAGGGGCGCTCGTTGGACCGATTGCAAGTTTCTACCAGGACTTGATGGAAACAGCCCTTTGAAACCCAAGTATTTGTTCCCTGCCCCAGAGCCTCAGCAGGTACACTGCCACTGGCCACGGAGGCTCCATTGAGCTATCGGGGTTGATAATAACTGCTGGTAGCTGGTCATAAGGTGGCTGAGTCATAGCTCCGGGAGCTAAGGTTGGCAGAGATAACAGGGACCAGAGGCGATAAGGAGCTTGCAGTCAACAGAAAGGAATCCCCGGAGAATAAATCTTTGGCGAGCACCTCCACGTGGCTTTCCCAGGTGTGTAAAGTGGGGTCTTTTCAGAGGAAGGACAGGGGAAGCAGGACTGGCCCAATCCCCAGCAAGCATCCACATAAGTGACAGAGAATAATTCTGATGCGGGTCTTAAACAACTTCATTGCATTTTCTGAAACAATGCACGAAACTGGGACGCAGCCATCTTCTGAAGTTTGTGCTTCGCCAAACTTTTCAATGCAGCCAAGCCACGTGTACAAAAATGCATACACAGGGGTAAGGTAAAGGTAAAGGGACCCCTGACCATTAGGTCCAGTCGTGACCGACTCTGGGGTTGCGGCGCTCATCTCGCTTTATTGGCCAAGGGAGCCAGCGTACAGCTTCCGGGTCATGTGGCCAGCATGACTAAGCCGCTTCTGGCAAAACAGAGCAGCGCACGGAAACGCCGTTTACCTTCCCGCCAGAGTGGTACCTATTTATCTACTTGCACTTTTGACGTGCTTTCGAACTGCTAGGTTGGCAGGAGCAGGGATCGAGCAATGGGAGCTCACCCCGTCGCGGGGATTCGAACCGCCGACCTTCTGATTGGCAAGTCCTAGGCTCTGTGGTTTAACCCACAGCGCCACCCGCGTCCCGTATACACATGGGTAAAATGTGCATATAATAGCACGTTAGGGAAGGTGGCTCTGCAAAGATGTCTCTGTTAAGATGAAAGACTCCAAAGGATAAAAAGAATATGACTTTGACAATATAAGGTGTTGCTTTAATTTCTTATGTGAATAAATCTAGCCGAACTATAACTCCTCCATCAGCCCATGGGACTTTCCAGAAGGACTCTTTAAAGTTGATATGCTTGACTTTCCATTGTTCATTATTGCAACAGCTGCGTTGTGAATCTGCTTATTGTTTGTTACTATGGACACACCCTCCAAATGTCCCTATTTTCCAGGGACGTCCCTGATATAGAGAAGCCATTTTGATTTGATCTTGCAATGTCCCACTTTTCCTTAGGATGTCCCTATTTTCATTGGAGAAATGTTGGAGGGTATGGAGTTATCCGACCCCCGAGTTGTCTGAAGGCAATCCTGTATAGGGAAGATTTTTTAAATATTTTATTACGATTTAATACATGTTGGAAGCTGCCCAGAGTAGCTGAGGCAAACCAGTAGGGTGTGTATAAATAGTAAAATTATCATTATGGAATGGGACACCCCTATTTTAATCGGAGAAGTGTTGGAAGATGCTTGCACATTTTAGAAATATTTGCCCATATTGAAAAAGATGTCTCTATTAGGCAAAATCATATACAAAATTCATATACAAAATTCATATACAGAGACAGGCAGAGAATTTCAAAGGATGGTTGTGTCTTGGCTACGGTATTGTTTCAGAAAGTACCACCAAAGTAGGTTTTCCGCTTGTGATCTTTTTAACCCATGCAGTTTCAAGCCTAAATTTTGTTCCAACACTAAGGACTAGCAACTTGCATATTCGAAAACAAAACTGATAGAAAGCCGCTATGATCAGGAAGCTACAGCCTGAGTTCAGCACTGTATTCTGCGCCTCAGATTCAGGGCCGGATTTAGGTTTGATGAGGCCCTAAGCTACTGAAGGCAACGGGCCCTTTATATGTCAACAACAACTTGTTGTTTTTTGTGTTGAATATATGCTATAAGGTAATATAGGGATCTCATAGGTATCTAAAGCCAATTGCCACTGTTGCTGTATGTACGGTAGGTTTTATTTTATTTCTTTTTTATCTTATATTTTGGAAATGTACATCCAGGTTTTTTCCCCTTTAAATTTTTTTGGGGCCCCCAAGAGAGTGGGGCCCTAAGTTATAGCTTGCTAAGCTTATACGTAAATCCGGCACTGCTCAGATTTTACCAGGCTTAACTTGTGCCCTTGCCTTTGCAAAACAAAATAAACTATAAAATTTGCTGCTGTTGCCTTTTAAAAAAGGATTTATAAGGAGATAGTAGGGACACGGGTGGCGCTGTGAATTAAACCACAGAGCCTAGGACTTGCCGATCAGAAGGTCGGCAGTTCGAATCACTGCGATGGGGTGAACTCCTGTTGCTCGGTCCCTGCTCCTGCCAACCTAGCAATTCGAAAGCACATCCAAGTGCAAGTAGATAAATAAACACAGTGCAAGTACAGTGGTACCTCGGGTTAAGTACTTAATTCATTCTGGAGGTCTGTACTTAACCTGAAACTGTTCTTAACCTGAAGCACCACTTTAGCTAATGGGGCCTCCTGCTGCCCCTGCGCCGCCGGAGCACCATTTCTGTTCTCATCCTGAAGCAAAGTTCTTAACCTGAAGCACTATTTCTGGGTCAGCGGAGTCTGTAACCTGAAGCGTATGTAACCTGAAGCGTATGTAACCCGAGGTACCACTGTAGATAAATAGGTACCGCTCTGGCGGGAAGGTAAACAGTGTTTCCGTGCGCTGCTCTGGTTCGCCAGAAGCGGCTTAATCATGCTGGCCACATGACCCGGAAGCTGTACGCCGGCTCCCTCGGCCAATAAAGCGAGATGAGCGCCGCAACCCCAGAGTCGGTCACGACTGGACCTAACGGTCAGGGGTCCCTTTACCTTTTTATAAGGAGATAAACACTGCATCTCTCCCCCACAATTGCCCCAAATTTTGAGCGAGGCCTGGACGAAGTGCCTGCCCCATCCCTGGGGCTCATGCACAAGAGAACCTCCCCTTTCTCACCGGAAACTCCTCCCGAAACGTGGATGGCTACCATTACAGCAATTCCGCTTGCCAGGGCTGAGCTAAAATAGCCACCCTTCGTTCCTTCGCTGGTGGTGGCCTGCGCAGATGCGCTCAGAGTAATCACCTGGGAAAGAGAGAGAGAGAAAAAAATAGGGGAAAAGACCTTTGGGAGAATCTTTGCGCTGGGTCAACACTCCTGCATCATGCCTACGTTGTCGCTCCCAGGTGGCGCTAGGAACCCTGTTTGACCTGGCACCAATCATCTTCCATTTTCTGATGGTCATGGGGTGGAAGCGATGGGCTATGGCAGCGATGGCGAACCTTTTAGAGACCGGGTGCCCAAACTGCAGCCCCAAACACACTTATTTATCACCAAGTGCCAACATGGCAATTTAACCTGTATATCTCATTTCCCCCCCGTGTATTTCACGTTTCTTCTTCATGACTGCTGTTGTAATAAATAACCCTTCATAAAAGCTATTGCATTACGTTCTTAATTAAATTATCTTCCCATCGCTATATAATTTTATGGCATAACTCAGTGCTTTCTTTCTTAAAAAAATGTTGAGGGGTACTCTTATTTTGGCTCAAGAAAATCACCACCTGGGAAAAATAAATACAGTTCAAATCGGGGAAAATAAATACAGTGAATTTATTCTCCCGTTAAATTCGCAAAATGTTTAGGGGTATGCGTCCCCCTGTGTCCCCACAGGAAAAAACCCCACAGGTATTCCTCCAAAACAAAGTGGTATTAGTGAGCCATCAAACCTCGGAAATACATTTTTTTACAGAAGGTTCCACAATTTTGGCCACTAGTGTACACTGGAGGAGTGTGCGAAGAGCCACCCTCTCCCAAATTTTAATATGAGATAATAATGATTGTCTGCGTGTACACATACAAATATAAATAAATAAATAAACCCATCCAAATGGGCAGGGTATAATAATAATAATAATTATTATTATTATTAGGACGCGGGTGGTGCTGTGGGTTAAACCACAGAGCCTAGGACTTGCCAATCAGAAGGTTGGCGGTTCGAATCCCTGCGATGGGGTGAGCTCCCGTTGCTCGGTCCCTGCTCCTGCCAAGCTAGCAGTTCGAAAGCACGTCAAAGTGCAAATAGATAAATAGGTACCGCTCCGGCGTGAAGGTAAACGGTGTTTCCATGCGCTGCCAGAAGCGGCTTAGTCCTGCTGGCCACATGACCCGGAAGCTGTACGCCGGCTCCCTCGGCCAATAAATTGAGATGAGCACCACAACCGCAGAGTCAGTCACGACTGGACCTAATGGTCAGGGGTCCCTTCCTTTATTATTATTATTTTGCCATTTCTTTGGCTGCTGTTTGATTGTAGCCTCCACAGAATGAATTTCTCTTGTTGGCTTCCGCAAGAAAGCCCAGCGAACATGTAAACCCTTTCTTAGGTTGCTTACTGACCTGGGAGTTAAGCTCTGCTGAACTCAAGGCGGCTTACTCCCGAGTAGGAAAAACAGACTGGCAAGAGGCCCTGGCACATCAAAAGTCTGCTCAGCCTCTCGCTCGCTCGTTTGCCAGGCCCTAGTGCCACCCTGGCACGGAAGCTACGGCTCTGCTGGGGCGATGGCGCACGTGCCCACAGAGAGAGCTCTGAGTTCTGGGCTATGGGGTCCTGGATTTTGGCTGCCAGCTGGCAAAGTGATAAAAATGTACCTAGAGAGAGGAGCGTTGGAATTTGCACTCTACGAAGCCCATAATAAGTGATAATAATTTTATTATTTATATGCCACCTGTCAGGGCTGCCTCAGGTCCCAGCTCACAAGAGACCAACGCCAAGTCCAATTTATGTACAAAGATCTTTATTGCAGTGTTTTGTCCGCTCCACAGCCGAGGCGCGCAGCCCCACGTCTGTTACGCTTAGACCGCTGAAGTCCCCTCTGAGTCACTCCCTCCTCTGCACCAGTTTAAGAGGGCTGTGCTGCTCCACCTCTTCCTTTCTTTCCTTTTCCGCAGGGTCTTTCTGCCCCCTGGGGTTTCGCCCCTCCTGGATTCCCCTGACGCGGAATCCCCAGACAGCTCTTCCCCCCTCCTGCGTGCTTTGGGACCTGGCTCCTCCTCTGGGCTCCCTGTTCTTCCGCGCGCCTCCACATTTGAACTTGGCGCACGTTCGCAACCTCTAACCTTCCTCTTGACAGTTACACTACTCCCTGCACTACTCCCCTCCCCTTCCGGGACGGTGTCTTGCTCCGATCTCCCCTCCCTCTCTGCTTTCGGACCTGCTTCCCCTGTCACACTGGAATCTCCACCCCCTTCACTGCGCTCTGGCGGAGAAGCCGGTCCCGACTCCCAGCTCCCACTTTGGGTTCCCCTGCTGGTCCCCTGCTCCTGACGAGTCCCCCCTGTGACTCCCCTTGGCCTGACCACCGGCGCCCCCTTCTGGGAATCTTCCGATTCACTTGAAAGACTCATGGAATCCCTCAAGTCATCGTCATCCTCTTCCTCGCTGTCCTGGGATTCTTCCCCCTCGCTCTCCGTCTCCTCCCTCACCTGTGCCTCTGTCCCTGAACCCCTGACACCACCCATCCGACCGGGTCAGCCCAGCCACTTCTCCCAACAAAACACACTAAAACATCAACCATTAAAATCTCTGAACAACGCTGCCTTCCGATGTCTTCCAAACGTCAAATCGTTGTTTCATCAGGACTAGGGAGTCCCTCCCCCCGCCCACTTGCCTGCTCCCTGTCTCCCAGAAATCGTACTTCTTTCTTGTCAGGATTCAACCTCAATCCACTGACCGCCACCCATCCTCCAACCGTCACCGCCAACCCATCGGAACATCAGTCGTGGGACAGGGATGGGACAGGATTTGGTATTTCAAGCCGAATTGATCCAGTCGGAATACTCCAAAACGGTATAGGAACTGGTATCTTTCAAAATCCCAGACAAACCACCGCTCCAAAATTAAAGCTTAAAAAAATGCACCTATTAGGAGAAGCTGTGCAAAAAAACGAATCTGAGGAGCTCAATCGCTGACAAGGAAGTTAAAGGCGAAGGTGAAGGAATCCCTAACCATTAAGTCAAGCTACGGATGACTCTGGGGTTGCGGTGCTCATCTCGCTTTCAGGCCAAAGGAGCCGGTGTTTGTCCGCAGACAGCTTCTGGGTCATGTGGCCAGCATGACTAAGCCACTTCTGGCGAACCAGAGCAGCGAGCGGAAACGCCTTTTACCTTCCCGCCAGAGTGGTACCTATTTATCTACTTGCGCTTTGATATGCTTTTGAACTGCTAGGTTGGCAGGAGCTGGGACCAAGCAACGGCAGCTTACCCCGTCACAGGGATTCGAACCGCCGACCTTCTGATTGGCAAGCCCTAGGCTTTGTGGTTTAGACCACAGCGCCATCCGCATTGTTACACACCAGCAAAATCAGGGGGGGCTTACTTCTGAGTAAAGAGCATGGGGTGGAGAGGCTTAGCGATGAGCCTATTAATTATTATTATTATTATTATTATTATTATTATTATTATTATTATTACTACTACTATTTCAAATGAGGAGAGGAGAGCCCAGGTTATCTCCCGGGGCTCCAAACAAGGGAACCTGAACTCCATAACTATTTTTTGCATTCCAGAAGAGGTGGAAAACAAACCTTTTGGACCCTGAACTTTGCCCCTCTGGCTCGCCCGCTCCAGGGTCAGGTGCAATGCAATTAAGCACCCATTGCCCATGAAGGCAGGTCCAGCATTAACAGCAAGACATTAAAGCATGACAGGTAGCCAGACAGGAACCCCATTCCTAAAAGCATGTCTTCAGAGACAGAACTCGGATCCAGATGTTGCAAACAGCCAACTTGCAGTGGCGTGCGGCAGCAAGAGCATTAATATCACCCAGGGCAACCGATGAACTCCTTTTTTTTTTAATAATCTTTATTAATTTAAATTACACACTTATACAAAGAATTTACAATCTCATACTACAAAAAGAAAATTAAAGAAAAAACAATTAAGAAACAGGAAAAGAAGATAATACAGGGGAAAAATAAAGAAGAAAAAGCAAATTTACATACATAAAAAAACACCTTAATCTTCCTAATTAATACCTAATTAAACGGATGAACTCCTGGGTGATAACAAGGTCTTCAAGTTTTCTTTTTATTTGGTGATGGGTTAGCAGGGAGGAAGTCAGAGAATCCGCGGGGCTGCAGTTTTGGATTCTGTTTTGGGAGCTGGTTGTGTGTGTGTTGTCATGGTGGACTCCTGTATTTAAATCATTTACACTCCCAGCAAAGGCCAACATGCGCCTGAGCTCTAGGAGGTCAGGTTTCAGGTAGGGAAGATGGGAAGATGCGATAGGGAGCTGACATGCCGGCACCGACTAGTCATCTTGACACCGATACCAGGGAAGATCCCAGAACGGATAATTAAACAGATAATTGGTCGGTGAGCAATCGGGAAAGGATGCCGGGAGCATGGGTTTCTCAAAAACAAGTCATGGCAGATGAATCTCGTTTCTGTTATTGATAATTACAGGTTTCGTGGATCATAGGAATACTGTGGACATAAGTGTACCTTGATTTCAGTTAGGCTTTTGACAAAGTCCCCCATAATATTTTTGCAGAGAAGCTGGTAAAATGTGAACTGGACGAGATAACCGCAAGATGGATTTGTAGCTGGTTGACTGACAGAACCCAAAGACTGCTCACGAATGGTTCTCCATCATTCTGGGGAAAAGTGACAATGGCGGCATGCCACAAGGGTCTGCCCTGGGCCCTTGGTCTGATGTCTTTATAAACATCTTGGATTAAGGCACTGAGGGGATGCTCATCAACTAAGCAGATGGTACCAAACTGGGAGGGGTAGCCAATGTCACTGAAAACAGAATTGGGTTTTCGATATGGCCTTGACAGATTGGAGAACTGGGCTCAAGCTAACAAAATGGATTTCAAGAGGGACAAATGTTAAGATTCTGCACTTAGGCAGGAAGAACGAGCTGCACAAATATAAGATGGCGGACACCTGGCTTGCCAGTAGTAGTAGTAATAGTAATAATACTACTACTAATACTACTACTACTAATAATTTATTATTTATACCCCGCCCATCTGGCTGACTTTCCCCAGCCACTCTGGGCGGCTCCCATTCGAGTGTTAAAAACAATAAAGCATTAAATATTAAAAACTTCCCTAAACAGGGCTGCCTTCAGATGTCTTTTAAAGATAAGATAGCTGCTTATTTCCTTCACATCTGATGGGAGGGCGTTCCACAGGGTGGGCGCCACTACTGAGAAGCCCCTCTGCCTGGTTCCCTGTAACTTGGTTTCTCACAGTGAGGGAACCGCCAGAAGGCCCTCAGCGCTGGACCTCAGTGTCCAGGCAGAACGATGGAGGTGGAGACGCTCCTTCAGGTATTCTGGACCGAGGCTGTTTAGGGCTTGAAAGGTCAGCACCAACATTTTGAATTGTGCTCGGAAATGTACTGGGAGCCAATGCAGATC
The DNA here is from genome assembly GCF_964188315.1 of Podarcis muralis. Taxonomy (NCBI): domain Eukaryota; kingdom Metazoa; phylum Chordata; class Lepidosauria; order Squamata; family Lacertidae; genus Podarcis; species Podarcis muralis. The sequence goes on along the minus strand of NC_135670.1, from coordinate 8,582,787 downwards.
TCTCAGGACCGGTGTTATGTGGTCCCGGCAGCCAGTCCCAGTCACCAGTCTAGCTGCCGCATTCTGGATTAGTTGTAGTTTCTGGGTCACCTTCAAAGGTAGCCCCACGTAGAGGGCATTGAAGTAGTCCAAGCGGGAGATTACTAGAGCATGCACCACTCTGGCGAGACAGTCCGCAGGCATTTAAAAGTGAAAAGGATCTAGGGGGTTTTGTAGACCACAAGCTGAACATGAGTCAATAGTGTGATGCAGCAGCAAATAAAGCTAATGCTATTCTAGGCTGAATCAACAGAAGTTGAGTGTCCAGATCAAGGGAAGTAATAGTCCCACTCTATTCTGCCTTGGTCAGACCTGGAGTCCTGAGTCCAATTCTGGGAGCCACTATTTGAGGAGATTGAGAAGCTGGAAGGTTTTCAGAGGAGGGCAACCAAGATGATCAAGGGCCTTATGAGGAATGGTTGAGGGAGTTGGGTATGTTTAGCCTGGTAGAGACTGAGAGGAGATATGATAGCCACCTTTTGATATCTACAGGACTGTCACACGGAGCAAGCCTGTTTTCTCCTCTTTGGACCTAAACCAATGGCTTCAAGTTACAAGAATGAGATTGTGAGGTTTGGGAGTTGAGTTGAGTTGAGAGTTGAGGTTTGGGAGTTGAAGAAGGAAGAGGGAGATTTAGGTGTGGGTTGGTAGAGTTGTATTGTGAGAGTGTGAGAGGAATTGTTAGATGGAGTCAGATAGTTAGTTGGAATAATCAGTTTGGAGTTGTTAGGAACTAAGAATAAGAAACTGCCAAGAAAAATTAACTGTAACCATAAGCTTGTTCCTGCATTTAAAAATAAACTTGATTATTTGTTTATGTTTACAACTGACTGGACTCCGTGTGTCCCCGTGAGATACGGGGTGGTGGCAGCAGAAAAAGCAATCGCAGTGGCGGCACAGGGTCAACAGACCGTCAAACGTCCGGGGCCCTGTGTGTGATCGCCACAAACATCAGGAGGAACTTTCTGACAGTAAGAGCTGTTCAACCGTGGAGCGGACTTCCTTTAAAGCTGGCAGTGGGCTCTGCTTCCTTCAAGGTTTTTAAACAGAGGTTGGATGGCCATCTGTCAAGTATGACCTAACTGAGATTCCTGTATTGCAGGGCGTTGGACTAGACGACTCTCAGGGTCCCTTCAAATTCTTCAATTCGATGGTTCCAGCCCTCATAGCTCTACACAGAAGTCAACCTTAAACAGGAACATAGCAAGCCACCTTCTTTCAAGTGAGACGATTGGGCCCATCTAGCTCAGTACTGTCTACACTGGCAGGCAGCAGCTCTCCAGGGTTTTCAGACAGGGAGCGTCTCCCAGCCCTGCCTGGAGTTTTCAGGGTTGGAAACTGGGGAAAAAAGGTGCTCTACCGCTAAGCAAACGCCAGCCTTTCTCTGCAACATAGGGATCGTGTACCAGTTCAGACTAGGGTTACCAGACGTCCCCGGATTCACAAATCTGTCCCCGGACAAAATCTGTCCCCGGATTTTAATTAATGTCCCTGAATTTATGCCTGGGGACTTCTGGGGAGGCAACATGGCAGGTGCCATGGCAGCGAGGCAGCACCGGAAGTCACGGCCACGTCAAAGTCCCAGCCAGCCAATCTGCTGGCTGGGGGGCTATTTAAACCGAGGCATGAGCCAGAGAGCTTCCTTCTGGCTCACTTCCTTGATCAACGCTCGCCCCAAAATCGCACAGAGCCACCCACAGCAGAAAAGCCTGTGGCGCTCTTCTGCTGTGGGCTCTGCGCACCCAAGTTGGGGGGCAGCGAGCGACGCGCTGAGGCGGTGAAGAAGAGGAGGAGAAGCCTAGAAATTAGCTGTTCTGCATTGCAAGACAGAGAGAGAGAGACAGAGCCTTGTGTGTGTGTTTTAATGCGTGTTTTCCCAAGACCAGCGAGCGCTTTTACTCAATCTCTCTCCCCCCCCCCCCAATCTCTTTTGGGGGGGGCATTTGTGTATTTGTAGATGGGCCTAGGACTTGCCGATCAGAAGGTCGGCGGTTCGAATCCCCGCGACGGGGTGAGCTCCCATTGCTCGGTCCCTGCTCCTGCCAACCTAGCAGTTCGAAAGCATGTCAAAGTGCAAGTAGATAAATAGGTACCGCTCCGGCGGGAAGGTAAACGGCGTTTCCGTGTGCTGCTCTGGTTCGCCAGAAGCGGCTTAGTCATGCTGGCCACATGACCCGGAAGCTGTATGCCGGCTCCCTCGGCCAAGAAAGCGAGATGAGCGCCGCAACCCCAGAGTTAGTCACGACTGGACCTAATGATCAGGGTTCCCTTTACCTTTATCTTAGATGGGCTTCTCTGCCTGCCTTGTGATGAGGTGCACACCCAGCAACTTTGGGGTTCCCCCCCTAAAAAGGTCAAGAACTCTGGGCAACCCTTTCCTAAAATAATAAAGCATGAATATTTTTTTTAAGTGTCTCTAGATTCCTTGAAAAAAATCTGGTAAGCATAGCTCAGACTTCTTCTTCTAGCTTAGCACTGTTGACACTGACTGGCAGTGGCTCTCCAGGGCTGAATTCAGGCTGGGGGTCCTCTCCCCAGCTCTGACTGGACTGAATCTGGAGCCTTCTGCATGCAAGACAGATGTCCTATCCCTAAGCTGCAGGTGCTTCGCCATCTTCTGTTTCCCCTGCCCCCAAACCAGGAAATATTTGCAACTTACGATCAGCATGAAGACCCCCAGGAGCTCTGCGAGGCACTGGCGGAGGAGGAGGCTGCGGAGACGGAAGCAAGCTTGCGCTTTGGCTAAGAAGCGGGTGTAAATCATCGCCAGCTGGGAGAGAAAGCTTTCCGCAGGCAGATCAGAAATAGAGATGTGCGCGTAGCTGCATGGGAGCTGCTCTCGGGCTACCGGTAATAATAACTAATTATTCTCGGAACTCGTTGCTTAAATGCCCGGGGAAGTTATGTAAGAAGTGAGAACGGCAGCGTGCAGGCGAGAAAAAAGGGCATGGATCCCTCCGGCACCAGCCTCTCCCCAGACTTGGAATTATGACCCCTGTTGTCAGGAGCAAAAGGCGTGCTTGACCCATATGCCAGCGCTACTGGCACGGTGAGGCTGTGCTGGAGTTTTGCACATGCCCTTGCAATAACGTAGGGAGAGAGAGCCAGATGGATCAGGCCAGCATCCCTGTTCTCGCTAGACAAATGCCCCAGTGGGAAACCTGCAAGCAGGATTCGAACCCAGCAACTGGTTTCCAGCAACTGGTATTCAGAAGTATCGCTGCCTCGAACTGTGGAGGAAGAGTGTGCTGGGCCCGCGGGTAACCCGTGAAACGTGGTCCAGGACCAGTCCAGAATCCAAAGGTTCTGCTAGGAGTCAGTCCGACAGGGCCAAGGCAGGAAACCAGGCAAGGACAGGTACAGTGGTACCTCTGGATGCGAACAGGATCCGTTCCAGAGCCCCGTTCGCATCCAGAGCAGAATGCAACCCGCGTCTGCGTATGTGCAGGTCGCAATTTACTGCTTCTGCGCATGCACGTGACGTCATTTTGAGCGTCTGTGAATGCGCGAGCAGCGAATCCCGGAAGTAATGTGTTCCGTTACTCTCGGGTTGCCATGGAGCGCAACCCGAAAACGCTAAACCTGAAGCAACTTTAACCCGAGGTATGACTGTACAGGATCTCAGGCGGGATCTAGCATACAGCAACGTCGCTCCCGCAACCTGGAGCGGGGTCCGACAGCCTTTTATCTCTGTCAGGGTAACGGCCGGTCCTGATCCCCCAGCGACTCACCTCCCTGTTTCACCCGAAGGCGAGCACTCCTCCTGCGAGTACTCAGGTCTCTCCTTCTCTCAGACCTCAGTCTCTGCAGCTCAGGAGATGTCGGTGGGTTACTAGACCCAGAGGCCGCCTCAGCCTCCCCTGACCCAACTGGTAGTGGGGCAGCTGTAAGTGATGGCCCAGCTGAAGGCAACAAGGTAATCCCCGCATCTGGAGCCAGGGCTCCAGGATCCAGTGCGGACTGAGACTCCTCTGGTTCCGAGCCCGAGTCCCAGGCCATCACAAAGAGCACAGCAGCTGTAACTAGAAGCCATGAAGACAGTTTCCATGAATTTGTCCAATCCTCTTTGAAAGCTATATCTGGGTTAGTGGCCATCACTCTTGTGGCAGTGAGTCCCACAGTTTAACAATTTTATCTCTTATCTGTATTGACTCTTCCAACAGTTTTTTTACTTTTTTATTGTACGGTTTTATGCTTTTATTGCAATAAACCGCTTGGATGTATTTTTTATGATATAGTAGTATACTTTTTTTTTTTTTACATTCTAGTGTTATGAGAAGAGAGGGAGAAAAACGTCTCTCTATCTACTTTCTCCATGCATGGTGTAATTTTGTTAACTTCTATCGTGTCATCGCTTACCTGCCCTTTCTCTAAACTATAAAGTCCCAAACTCTGCAACTTTTCCTTCACAGGGACACCTCTCCATCCCCTTGATCAGCAAACTTTTTCAGCAGGGGGCTGGTCCACTGTCCCTCAGACCTTGTAGGGGGGCCGGACTATATTTTGAAAAATAATAATGAATGAATTCCTATGCCCCACAAATAACCCAGAGATGCATTTTAAATAAAAGGACACATTCTACTCATGTAAAAACACACTGATTCCCAGACCGTCTGAGGGTCGGATTTAGAAGGTGATTGGGCCAGATCCGGCCCACAGGCCTTAGTTGCCTACCCATGCCCTTGATGGTTTCGCTTGCCCTTTCCTGAACCTGTCCTCGCTCTACAATATCCTTTTTTTGTGGTCCACTGAGGGTGTCACTTCAGGTGTGGTAGTGCACAAACTGTCCTATGTCCTGTATACCCATTTTCCCTTTTTGTGTACACAACAGACAGACACACAAAGAACACGAAAACATAACTTGGCCCGGCCAGAAAGATGGGAACATCTCAGCCAGGGGCTTGGCGGTACAAACAAAATGGCCGCACTCTGGTCAAGGGGAATGTTGGTTGACAGATGGTTTCTTCCTGCCTTTTTCTTCCTCACTGAACACTTGCTTTCATCTCAAGCTTTATATTAAGCAACGCAGGGAATCGTCTCCAACGAAGCTCTGCTTAAGAGTAGATCACGGAATATGCAGAGATGGCAAGACTGACAGCTCTGATAGAGATACAAATCCAGAATCTTTCAACGAGGAGAGAAAACTTTTTCTAGTCTATTCTAAAAAATAATTTTCCATACACAAAGTCCACAGCAGGATTTGAAGATTAAGGCGGGAAATAGCAGAATATATCGAGAAACCTGTTAAAGAGGATGAAACTGGAAATTATGGGATTTTAAGACACAATGTTATGCAACTGTGATTATAAACTTTGAGGATGAGCAGAAAGACAATTGTATTGTAGAATAAGGATTATAACCCTTGAGAGATCAAATGTAACTTTGAATTCTGAAATAAAAGAAAAAAGAAATCTTGGGGAGGGGGGAAGGGAGAGTGGACCCACGGGAATGATTTTGGTATGGCAAACATTTTGTAAAGGTTATATTTAAAGAAACGGACACTAGGTGGAATATACAGGTTTTATTTTTGAAGTTTGCCTCTGGGCACTTCTGTAGGATGGTATGCAGAGTCGTGTGGGCCGAGGACAAAGATGGCAGCCATCTTTACTGGCTGGGAAAGGTTCCCCACGCCTACTGGCAGAGCTTGTAGGGAAATTGAGTCACTAATTAAAACCAAGTTTCAGAGACATTAAAGAGCCCAAGAGGGTGATTAACGAGGGCAAAGGAAGAGGATCTGGCAATCGGCAAGAGAGACTGGTTTTGCGGGAGGGAACAGGTATCTTTAGACCAGGGATGGGGAACATCTCAGGTCTGGAAATCAGGTGCAACTCTCCATCTCTATCTGGCCCGACAGATTCTCCCTAGGCCCAGGCGACGTCGCAAGAGGGGTGTGGAGGGTGCGGTCCACCCTGGCTGTCATGCCTGGGAGGGGGGTGACAAAATCCCCCTGGGCGGATCGGCGTGGCGGCGCTTGCACTCCCGGTGGGCGGATTTTCACAATTGGCACGATCGTCGTAGTCAATCTCCGCCAACCGGTCGTGCAAATATGCCCGGTGTGCGGCGCTGGCCGTCAGGGATGTACCCTCGCGGCGGTCAGCGCCATGCGCCAGGCATATTTGCAGAATCGGCGAGCAGCACTAGCACCCCTGGGAGGATTGTCGCGCCACTGATGGCATCCCCGGGAGGATCGGCATGGCTCTGGGTGCACATCATTTTTGCCGCTCCAGGTTCCCGGTTTCCTCTGCCATTGCTAGGCCCCGCCCCCTCTTCTCAGGCCCCGCCCCCTCTTCAGCCCTTCCTCGCGTGTTCTTGCCTGGCTGGAATTTGCCCTTGAAACCTGGTACCATGCCTCTTGCTTCCCTGGGTGGAGGATCGGGAAAGGGTGTAGCGAGTGTGTACCGAAAGCAGCCTACCGTACCAAGGGGAACTTTGAATTTTTGCTCCACCCTCTTTTGCTTCGGGCCTCGTCCACCTCTGGTACGTGTCTCCTCCTGCCCCAGGTACAGAGCCTGAGAAGAGCTTGCTGGATCCGGCCAATGGCCCATCGAGTCCAACCAGTGGCTTGTAGGAAACCCTTAAGCAGGGCCTGAACAAAACTCTCCCCTCCTGCGGTTTTCAGAAACTGGTAGTCCAAACCTTTGCTGCCTCGACAGAGTGTAATCTTTGTGGCTGGTAGTCACTGAAAGCCTCACCTTTCATGAATTTGTCCAGACTTTTTCTTTCTTTTCTTTTCTTTCTTCTCTCTCTCTCTCTCTCTCTCTCTCTCTCTCTCTTTCTTTCTTTCTCTCTCTTCCTTCCTTCCTTCTTTTTTTTAAAAAATAATTTTATTAGGATTTATAAATAGACATACAACGCTTCATATCAAATACCTTTTTGGGGGGGAGTCAAAAACTAAAATATTGATCTAAATACAATAAGAACATAGAAAAAAAACGAGAGAAAGAAAAGCAGGAAAGACAGAGAGAGAATTACAGAAGACAAAATAGGTGAGAGATTTTTTAAAAGAGAGAAAAAAATAAAGTTCAGAAATTAAAGAACTTCCGACTCTTTGTCTGGCTGCTGTACATAAACAACATTCACTTCAGCCACTCCAGTTTAGCATCCTATAAAAGTCATGTTCTATAAACAAACATCATCTCCCATCCTCAAATTCCAGTCTCTTTTTTCATTGGGTTGGTATTTTTATTTCTTTTCAGATTTGAGGCCGAGCTCCATCAGGCCTTATAAGAACAACTCTTTCAGAATGTGTGCCCTGAGTTTGTTTTTTCCCTCTTCCCTCCCTGTCCCTTTCCCCTTGCGTACCTTCTAGGTTGTAAGCCTGCGGGTAGTGACTGCCTTGCTTTGACCGCGTGTAAGCTACTCTGGGAGCCTTTTTGGCTGGAGAGCAGGGTGCAAATGCTCTAAATATATAAGCAATCTGACACGACACGATGGATGCGACAGGGTTCTTTTTCGGTCTTCAAGAGGAACGACTGAGCAGGAGGGTTTGCCCTTTTCATTCCTGCTAGAGGCAACTTTGGACGGCAAATAAGCACACAGAAAAAAACTTAAGCATAAATAAAGGCTATTTAATGTTGTATTTCCGGGAGATGGAGCCCGCGTGGAAGAAAGAGGAGGCTGCAGGGAACTGAAAACACACAGGAAGGAAGCAATATCTGAAATGGAGGCCTTGTCCGCAGAGGGCACAAATCTGAAAAGAAAAAACAACAGAAACCCAATGAAACAGAGAAGAACACAATGTGCCTCCCCTCTCCAACTTGCTCTTTCTCCCCCCAAATCTCCATTTTCATTCTCACCATAATCCTGCAAGGAAGTTTATGCTGGGAGCTTGTGACTGACTCAGTGACCTTTTAGGGCCAAGTGGGGATTTGAACCCAGGCCTCTCTCTGGGCCTCGTATGACACTCCATCCCGTAACACCACACCATAGCTGTCAACTTACAGATTTGAAAATAAGGGACCAGCAGCCTCGAAAATAAGGGATCAGCAGCCAAAATAAGGGATTTTCCAAGCACAGGTATGTTCGTCTTCTGAGCCCCTCCGAGCCAAAGGCAGAAAGCCCAGCCAGCAGCCAAGCGAAGCCTCAAGCGGTGGTTCCCACAGTGCAGCAACCCGGCAAAGGGGATGCAGCAAGGTAAACCACCGTCACCTCTCTGCTGGGAAGCGCTGAGCAAAGGTGAGTTCCCAGGCAACACGGCCAATTTGATTGGTACAAGTGCCTTATTGGGTGAGCAATGCAGCCAAGCAACACAGTTGGAGCCTCCCTCCTCCCTGGCTGGCAGGGAGGGAGGGAGAGAAGCTGCTTCCTTTGAAACCCGGGAAATTTAAGGGACATCATCAATAAGGGACAGCAGCGGGACACGGCGCTGGGATAAGGGAGTTTCCCACCAAATAAGGGTCAGTTGACAGCTATGCACCACACTGCCCTCCTTGCTCCTTGAGCACCCAAACTTTGGATAAATTACGCCATGGGCTTCCGTAGTCCCTGGGGCAAGATCTGTAATGCTACGCCAACAACTCAAGCATCATGGAAGGCCATAGGTTTCTCGCCTACGAACTAGGCCCATGTCCCAACTAATCAGGGATCCCATCCCTGGCCATTGGGGCTGCTGGCTGGGCCTGATGAGAGCTGAGGGTCCTGCTGGTTCCCCATCCCAGCTCTAAGGTTGAAGGCGAGAGCCCCCAAAGCTGTCTGACTCAGCCACAGGAAAGAGTGGAGGCTGTTCCATTTGGAGAGAACGGGGGCACCGCCTCACCAATCTCAGCCCCCCTTCAGCCACCCCCACCTGCCTGCCTTCTTACTTGCATCCATGTGTGGGGCGGGACTGCCTCTCATTGGTCACAGCTGTGCCTCTCGTTGGCTCTAGCGCCATCTGCTGTTGAGCTCCCTGCCTTCCACCCTACCAGTCCCAATGGGTGCCAGCCTACCACTGCATAGGAAGACCTCAGAACTTACCCTCTAAGGCCACCCACCAGGCAGAACTATCGGCTCTAGAACCAACGGCGGAAAAAGGTGTCCAGGATGGAAGCGGAGTCGCCTAGGTCCTCTCCGGGGCGTGAACGGAAGGGCGACAGGTCTCCTGCAGAAGGAACCAGCCTGGTTAGCCAGAGGTGGTGTCATGGATAGGCTGGATGCCAAAGAGCGGTGGAAGGTACCAGCTGAGAAACCCCCCAAGGAAGAAGGCTTCAGAGCCAGGGGATGGGTGGTGGGAAGGCGATGGGTGGCCAGAGGGAGAAGACTGGGAGGAGGAGGTGTCGGAAACAGAAGATGCAACAGGGTTTAGTGAGCAGGAAGAGGCAGTGGCAGAGAGCAGTTCAGACTCAGAGGTAGAAGCGGAGGCTGGAGAGGAGGAGGTGGCCAGGCTGCTGAAGAAGCCAGGGGGTCTCCCCCTCCTGCTGTGTGACCAGCTCCTCTTCCCTCCTGGTCTCCCAGAACCAGAAGAGGCATGAAGAGGGTGAAGCAAAGAGTGACAAGACGAAGGAGTTTCAGGTTGCTGGGAAAGGGCCCTGGGGAGGAGCGGTAGAGAGCGGTAGAAGGGGGGGACCTTCCGCCCTCGCAACTGCCTCACTGGGGCAAGACCTGCTGGGAAGAGTTGCTGTGCTCGCTAGGCCTGGACTGCTTTGTTTCTTTGAATGAAGAGTTAACTTTTCTGACACATAAGGACTAGAAACTTAAAAAAAGAAAAACTGGAGAAGCAAAAGTTGAGATTCTTAGGAAGCTTCTGTGTGCTCCTCAGGAACGGCAGAACCCACACTATGCCGAATCTCTGTTTCTCGTTTATCCTCAAAGGCCAGCATGAGATGAAAGTTCTCTCGAACCAGGCCCCCCCTCCTTGCACTCACCTGAGCCTCCTTGCCGGCCACCGTCAAACCCCGGACGTGGCTCCCCTCCGCTCTGGCGGGTGACAACTGTCTCCTCGTGACCCTGACTGTCACGCACCGTCCTCCTCTCTTCCACCGTCTGAAGCAAGAGGATGTAAGGGGTGGGTGAAATTTGGGGAAGATTCCTGGGGTAGAAGTATAGACTCTGCTCGTTAAGAAGAGGATCCAGTAGGATCCAGTGTGAGGAATGGCATGGCGGCATTCAGAGGAGACCTTTACATTGCCAGGGACCTCAGGAGTCAATTCCTCCTAAACGGTTTTTAAGATTAATAAATTACTGAGCCCATTGTGTAGTTTGCCATTTTTCAGTTTAAAGCCAGGAGGTTCTGAGAGATGTAAATCAACAGCACCCCCTGCTGCCAGGTTAAAAAGTAAACTTCACAATGCAGCTCGACGCTCTCTTCAGTTCATCTGAATGCAGAACATATTGCTAGATTGTCAGTACATACATATCACTATATAATAAAATTGTCAGGGTGTCATCACGTTGCAGTTCGCATGGCCACCAACAGGCGGCCCCACAAAGTGACAGAATAGAACAATATTACATATTGATATGGTACCCTTCAACCACCACCCAAGGCCAATTAATGCAGATAAAATATTCAACGCAATGAAATAAACCTATCCATCACCATTGCTTCTCAACCTCTCCTTGGCAGAGAATCTATTTTTTCAGGAGTGAAAATCCAATGGACACAAGTACCATCTAAGTACTCCTGAAAGTAGATCTTCAAAATGAATGGGCCTAAGTGAGTTATGTCCATGGATTTTGAATGGGACTACTCTGCATAAGGGTGGGACGCGGGTGGCGCTGTGGGTTAAACCACAGAGCCTAGGACTTGCTGATCAGAAGGTCGGCGGTTCGAATCCCCGCAACGGGGTGAGCTCCCGTTGCTCGGTCCCTGCTCCTGCCAACCTAGCAGTTTGAAAGCACGTCAAAGTGCAAGTAGATAAATAGGTACCACTCTGGCGGGAAGGTAAACTGCGTTTCCATGTGCTGCTCTGGTTCACCAAAACATGCTTAGTCATGCTGGCCCCATGACCCGGAAGCTGTATGCCGGCTCCCTTGGCCAATAAAGCGAGATGAGTGCCGCAACCCCACAGTCGGTCATGACTGGACCTAATGGTCAGGGGTCCCTTTACCTTTTTACTCTGCATAAGGCTAACCTGGTATACACACCCAATCATGCACACACGCGCACACACACTGGATTAAAGAAGCTTTGGCACATACCCCATCTGGTGCTACCACTTTTGTGATTGAGACGCTTTTGAAATACGACCGGGGCTGAGCTGGTGGAAGAATAGTCTCGAGACCTTCGGACGTGACCTGCGAGTCCAGATCTGTAATAGAAATGTGACCGAGTATCAGCTGAGCCAGTTTTTACACTCACACACCCCTCTCCATTCTTCCCGCAAGACATCCAAGTTTCCACAACAATCCCCCCTTAAGAAAACAAATTCAGCTTGTGAAAACACTTTTGCTTAGAGTGTGAATCATTTTTAACCGAGAGAGAGGCTTCTATGCTTTCCTCTGCAACAATAAGGACTAGGCACTTGAATGCACAAGAGTTGTCCTGGCAAAACAGATATGGCTAAGTCCAGTATCTGGCTCCCCCCGGAGGCCAAATAGACACCTCTGGGGAGATCACAAGGAACAGCCCCCTGCTGCCATACCTAGGGGTTGCCATGTGCCTGGAATTTCCCGAATACTGCATTTAGCAGCAGCGTCCTGGTGAAAATCAGAGAAATGTCTGGGGAAATCGAGTCATATGGCAACTCACGTCGGCAGTGCCGTTTTTTGGCGATTTCCCATAAAAATAGCTCCGAAACGGTAGTTTTGTTTGCGATTTTGCCCAAAAAGCTCTATAACCTTGGGCAAAACTAAAAAAACAACAACCAATAATTTTGCTCCCCCCCCCCCCGAAATGCTCAACAACTTTTCTGTCCGAATTTTCACTGTTTGAAATATGGCAACCCTAGCTATCCCCCTCCCCCTGAACACATACTCAGAGATAGACTGCTCCTGAACGTGGAGGGTTTATCTTCCCAAAACGAAAGGGTAGATTCTTGCATCACACAGCTAATTACCGTATGTTTCGCTCCATAAGACGCACTTTTTCCCTCTTAAAATCTAAGGAGAATTGTCTGTGCGTCTTATGGAGCGAATGTGTGGTCCCTGGCGCTGGGGGGGGGATGGGACCTGGGCTTCCCCCGTCAGTCCCGACAAGCTCCTGAGCAGCTCTGGGGTAGCCCGCGAAGCCTGTGTAGGGCAACGGGGAGCCTTCATCCCGCTGCCCTGGGGAGGCTTCACGCGGCTATCCCTGGCTTTTGCGGGAGGTGGGGGAAGGTACAGAGCAAGGAACTCTCACTTCCCCCACCTCCCGCAAAAGCCCCCAAGAGCCGCATTTTTCTTGAATCCCCCCCCCCCAAAGTGGGTGCACCTTATGGTCAGGTGTGCACCTTATGGAGCGAAAAATACGGTACATACAGTCGCATATATACAGACACCCAGCCATTTCCAAAACACTCATGAATAATCTGGGTGGTCTCAAAAGACCCAGACATGTGGCTCTTTGTTTTGCCCCAAACCAAACACTGTTCCCTCCCTGCCGTTTGCCCTCTGACCTCTGTCTTCCTTTGGGGCATCTTTCAGTTCTGGGAGAGGTGGATCAGTCTCTCGCAGCTGTAAAAAACGACGACAGAGAACGCAGTCAGTAAGGCCTGTGAAAACTGTGAGAGCGATGGGAGAAGGAAAAAAAACATGCAGAAGGAGAAGGCGGAGTGATATGGCAGAGCAATTGAAAGACTGGCTATCCAACTGGCGTTCACCCATGACAGGGCCTTTTTAGTGATGGCTCCCCAGTTGCGGAATGCCCTCTCCATCATTATTAACTTCCGGGAGGAATTGTAAAAACACTTCTCTTCACCCAGGTAATTGGTTGCCAAAGACGACTGTTCCAAGCAACCCCGAGATCATTGCAAGGAGTATTGTTTTCAACTGCTTTTAGAATGTTCTAAATTGTTATTAGGGAAACGGGTGGCGCAGTGGGTTATACCACTGAGCCTTGGGCTTGCCGATCAGAAGGTCGGCGGTTTGAATCCCTGAGACAGGGTGAGCTCCCGTTGCTCGGTCCCTGCTCCTGCCAACCTAGCAGTTCGAAAACACGTCAAAGTGCAAGTAGATAAATAGGTACCGCTCCGGCGGGAAGGTAAACAGTGTTTCCGTGCGCTGCTCTGGTTCACCAGAAGCGGCTTAGTCATGCTGGCCACATGACCCGGAAGCTGTATGCCGGCTCCCTCGACCAATAAAGCAAGATGAGCATTGCAACCCCCGAGTCAGTCACGACTGGACCTAATGATCAGGGGTCCCTTTACCTTTAAATTGTTATTGGTTTTAGAATGTTTTTGTTATAGCTGTATATAAAGGTAAAGTAAAGGTAAAGGACCCCTGGACGGTTAAGTCCAGTCAAAGGCGACTAAGGGGTTGCGACGCTCATCTCACTTTCAGGCCAAGGGAGCCGGCGTTTGTCCACAGACAGCTTTCTGTGTCATGTGGCCAGCATGACTAAGCCACTTCTGGCGAACCAGAGCAGGGCACGGAAACACCGTTTACCTTCCCGCCGCAGCGGTACCTATTTATCTACTTGCACTGGCGTGCTTTCAGACTGCTAGGTTGGCAGGAGCAGGGACCGAGCAACAGGAGCTCACTCCGTCGCGGGGATTCGAACCGCCGACCTTCCGATTGGCAAGCCCAAGAGGCTCAGTGGTTTTATACCACAGCACCACCCATGTCCAGAGTAGGAGGCATAGCTATATATATATAGTGTATCTGTTTGCTGCCTTGGGCTCCTTGGAGAGGAAGGGTAGGATCTAAATTCCATCCATCCGTGGAAATTAACTCCCTGCCTGCAGAAAAGTAGCCTATCAGGGGGGAAATGCTATCTGTGACGTGCTCATTTCCTATGGGAAAGGCCTTTTTTGTTTGTTTTTTTAAGCATGTGTGAGATATGTGCAGAAATATCACCGTGCCCCTCAAAATTTAAGGGGCAGAGCTGTAGCTCAGTGGTTGAGCATCTGCTCCTTGCATGCAGAAGGTTCCAGTTCAATTTGTGACACCTTCAGGCAGGGCTGGGAGAGACTCCTTGTCTAAAAATCCTTGGCAGTCACTGCCAGCCAGTGTTGGCAGAACTGAGCTAGACGGACCAGTAATCTGATTCAGAACGAGGCAGCTTCATGTGTTCCTACCGGTCATGTGACGTAGTGCCACCCCAAATTTTACCACCTTAGTCTTCCAACTCATTCTGCATTATGGGCAGAACAGGTCAAACCAGGTAATTCCTTTGCAATGATCCCTGATGTCAGGGAACTGCCCTCAGCTCAGAGGCGAGAGGTGGAAGGGCAGTTGTGTTACAGGGAGCCTCCGAAGATCTTGCGAAGCAGTTCCTCCTCTGGCGAGGAGGGAAGACCCGCCTCCAGTGGGGAAGGGGCGCAGGGATCAGAAGATGGTAGGGAGACCCTCAACACAGAGCCTGAGCAAAGCGGAGGGGAGGCAAGTCCCCCTTTGCCAACGCCCACTTTGCGCGGGTAGGTTTGCGCGCAAAGAGGGGAGGAGAAGGATGGGGGCCACTCCCAGATTCTGCTAGCGACTGAGCAGACATGGACTTGCGACGCTCTGAACTGTAAATACTTTGTACAGATAATAAAGCCTGGAAAAGACAGGCTGGAGTCTTGCCTGTTTGCTCTTGAGCAACCACACCAGCACCTGAAACCTGACTTTGGGGATTTTTTTAAAGAGCAGACTGTCCCCATCTCTCTGGCCACCGCCCCTGCCCAACCCCAAACATCAGGCCTCCTCTGCCAGAACTGCAACCATTCCACTTGGCTACCTCAGTGGGAGAGAAGAGAAGCAGGGCAGCACCTACTGGAACCTGAGTTTGCTTTTTTCCTCTTCCCTCCCTGTCCCTTTCCCCTCGTGTGCTGTTTTTTTTTCTTAGGATGCAAGCCTGCGGGCAGGGCTTCTTTGATTTAAATGATTATGTTTAAATTATTAAATGACCTTTAAAGCCCTTCACGGCCTAGGACCCTCATACCTACGGGACCATCTCTCCTGGTATGCCCCACGGAGGACCTTAAGGTCCATAAATAGCAACACCCTAGAGGTCCTGGGCCCTAAGGAAGTCAGATTGGCTTCAACCAGAGGCAGGGCCTTTTCAACTCTGGCTCCGGCCTGGTGGAACGCTCTGCCTCATGAGACCAGGGTCCTGGAGGATCTGATTTCTTTCCGCAGGGCCTGTAAGACGGAGTTGTTCCACCTGGCCTTTGGCTTGGAATCAGTTTTATTTCCTCCCCCTCTTTCTTTTTTCCTTTCTCCTCCTGTGAAGAGGCTACATCCTAATGTTTTAATGTGGTATTTTAATCTTGTTTTTTAAAACTGTATTTTAATCAACTTGTTTTTATTATTGGTTGTTAGCCGCCTTGAGCCCAGTATTGGCTGGGGAGGGTGGGGTATAAATAAAATTTATTATTATTATTATTATTATTATTATTACTACTACTACTATTACATAAGCCAATCTGGGAGCCTTTCCTGTAGCAGAATGGGGTACCAAACACTCTAAACCAATAGGCAAAGATGAGACATCGTATCAGGGATGGTCCCCAATTCAGAGCACCACACACCCCTTGGAACGGCTGCCAGGGCCTCCTCTCTGGAGCTGTGGGGCCTGAGTCGTCCTCTAGGGCTCTGCTGCCAGACCTCTGGCTATCCGGATGTTTCAGCATGAAATCCCGCAGAGTCTGCCTCTTCTCAGGTGATGGTGCCGGTGGCTCTGGGAAACCTGTGGGCAGATAAACAACTGTCAGGGAACTGCCATCAGTGCCGGAGGGAGAGAGCAAAATCCAGAGGGATTCAGGAGAGCGTCCCGGGAGTGGGAGAGGCAGCCCATCTTCTGGGGAAGAGAATCAGCGTAGCACCAGTGGAGAAGGGGGGCAGATGGGGGAAGTGGCGAGGCGGTCCCATGACTCCTTGCCGGGGACCAGCGGGGAGAGGAAGGGTCCTCCGCTGCCTACGCCCTCCTTGCGCAGAAGGCTTCCGCGCAGGGAGAGTAGGAGGAGACTGGGCATCAAAGAGCTTCTTTGCTGGAAGAAGTTTAAGAAACGCCCACTGACGGATTCTGCCAGCGATTGAGGCAGCCACGGGTGAGTGGTTGTCCGGACAGAAAAGGTTCACTCAGGCAATCCAGCCAGGTGTTTGCACCGGCTTACGCACAAGCAACCCCTAGAACCATTACAGTGGTGCCTCGCAAGACGAAATTAATTCGTTCCGCAATTCTCTTCGTCTTGCGAGTTTTTCGTCTTGCGATGCACGGTTTCCCATAGGAATGCATTGAAAATCAATTAATGCGTTCCTAGGGAAACCGCCTTCAGACCAGGTCCGGGGACAGTCTGTCCCCCGACCTCTTCTGAAGGCTGGGGGGGGGGGACAAGGGCTTTTTCCCCACTGCCAGCCTTCAGAAGGCTGTTCTGAAGGCTGGCGGTGGGAAGAAAAGCCCTTCTTCCCACCTCCCGCCCTGCAAGCTCCGGGGACAGGAGGTCTTTGCTGCCGACCGCCAGCATTTTAAAAGCCCCTGCTGTCCCGGGGCGATTTTAAAATGCTGGCGGGCGGGAGCGAAGTCTCCGCTGCCCCGGGGAGATTTTAAAATGCTGGGGGTCGGCAGCGAACGCTTCGCTCCCGCCCGCCAGCATTTTAAGATCGCCCGGGGCAGCGGAGAAGTCTCCGCTGTCCCGGGAAGGCAGGCGGGGGGAGCAAAGACTTTTGCCACCGCCTGCCTTCAGAAGAGGTCCAGGACCTCGTTCCGATGCCCGGCGGCGGGGGGAGAGGTTCCCGCCCCACAGCCCCGCTTCGGAGCAGCGTTCCGAAGCGGGGCGGCTGGGGCAGGTGTTCCCTGGACCTCTTTTGAAGCAAGCGGCTGCGGAGAGAAGCGATCTCCCCGCAGCCGCTTGCTTCAAAAGGGGTCCGGGACCTCTTTTGAAAGAAGCGGCTGCGTAGAGAAGCGATCTCCCCGCAGCCGCTTGCTTCAAAAGGGGTCCGGGACCTCTTTTGAAGGAAGCGGCTGCGGAGAAAAGCGATCTCCCCGCAGCCGCTTGCTTCAAAAGGGGTCCGGGACCTCTTTTGAAAGAAGCGGCTGCGGAGAAAAGCGATCTCCCCGCAGCCGCTTGCTTCAAAAGGGGTCCGGGACCTCTTTTGAAGGAAGCGGCTGCGGAGAAAAGCGATCTCCCCGCAGCCGCTTGCTTCAAAAGAGGTCCGGGACCTCTTTTGAAGCAAGCGGCTGCGTAGAGAAGCGATCTCCCCGCAGCCGCTTGCTTCAAAAGGGGTCCGGGACCTCTTTTGAAGGAAGCGGCTGCGGAGAAAAGCGATCTCCCCGCAGCCGCTTGCTTCAAAAGAGGTCCGGGACCTCTTTTGAAGCAAGCGGCTGCGTAGAGAAGCGCAGCCGCTTGCTTCAAAAGAGGTCCGGGGGCAGCGGGAAGCGCTTCCCGCTGCCCCCGGACCTCTTTTGAAGCAAGGGGCGGTGGGGAGAAGCGATCTCCCCGCCGCCCCTTGCTTCAAAAGAGAAGACCCGCTGTCCCCGGGGCAAGCTTCGTTTTGCGAAGCAAGCCCATAGGGAAATTCGTCTTGCGAGGCAACTCGAAAACGAAAAAACCTTTCGTTTTGCGAGTTTTTCGTCTCGCGAGGCGTTCGTCTTGCGGGGTACCACTGTACAACAACAATTGTTCATTTTGATTTTATTTATTCTGGGGTTAAGGCCGTAGCTCAGGGGCACAGAATCTGCAGAGAAACCGCTGTCTGAAAATCTAGAGAGTTGCTCCCCTTTATTCAGGACCATGAGGACTAGAATCTTGCAGTCTTTTTAAGGGAAGAGAAGAAGGTTCCAGGTTTAATTCCCACTTGCCCATTTCCCTCCAAACCGGGCCATCCCTAGCAGGACGCAAGCCCAGTTGAAACCGGCCAAGATCTCGCCTACCAAAGGGCCCAGAAGGCAAACTCCTCGCTCCCATCTCTTGGAAGAGGTTGTTGAAATCCTGGAACAGCTCGTCAAACCCGAAGGTGTCGTGGAAACGCATCCCGCCTGGGCTGAATGTGAACCCGAACCCAAAGTCCCCGGGGTGCCTCGCCCCAAAGCCATCTTCATCGTCCTCATCGTCATCGTCCCGTGTGATTCCCCCAAAGAAGGGGTCGCGGGGCCTGTAGCAACAACGGGGATAAGGGGATTATGGGGCTTTAAATGTGGACGTGCTCGCTCAGCCTTAGCGGGGCTTATTTACTGTTAGGCAGTACTCTGTTTAAATAAACAAAAATCAAAATAGCATGTAACGCACGGTGCAACCCACAGCTCGTAACCACATAAAAATAGCTAAAAACGATTACATAGTTGGACCCAGTTTTAATCTCCACTTGGGGATAAAATGTGTGTGGGGGGGAGCTTGGGCCAGCCCATCTCCCTCAGTGCAGCCTACCTCGCAGGGTTGTTGCAAGGTGGGGTCGGGGACCCTCCAGCTGCTTTTGGGGAAGGGCAGGATACCCATAGGGGATGCGGGTGGCGCTGTGGGTTAAACCACAGAGCCCGGGACTTGCCGATCAGAAGGTCGGCGGTTCGAATCCCCGCAACGGGGTGAGCTCCCGTTGCTCGGTCCCTGCTCCTGCCAACCTAGCAGGTCAAAAGCACGTCAAAGTGCAAGCAGATAAATAGGTACCGCTCCAGCAGGAAGGTAAACGGCGTTTCTGTGCGCTGCTCTGGTTCGCCAGAAGCGGCTTAGTCATGCTGGCCACATGACCCGGAAGCTGTACGCCGGCTCCCTTGGCCAGTAAAGCAAGATGAGCGCCGCAACCCCAGAGCCGGACACGACTGGACCTAATGGTCAGGGGTCCCTTTACCCTTTAGATACCCACACTTCGTTAAAATGTCACCAAATAGGCGGATTGCTTGGAATGAGGCCTTAGTAAATAATGCGATCGCTTTGCCAGCTGCAAGGCAGGCAGAAACTCGCCCGGTGCAGCCCCAAGGTGTTGGGAGGGAAGCTGCCCCGGTGGGATTTCCGCCTGCCAAGCTTTGAAAAGCTCAGAGGAGGAGAGGGGGCAACCGATTTGCGCATAAAATAAGAAGCGAGGAGGATCCTGATCTCCATGAGTCTCACCTCCGCTCCCCGGGGAAGCCGAAGAAACCCCGAAACACGTCGTAGAGGCTCATTCCGCGGCCAGCCGTAAAGCAAAACCGCCACGCCTCCCTTCGCGCTTCCGCCACTCTGCTGTGAAACGCCCTCTTTCCTCCTCCCCCGTCTGCCCTTATATGGCGGCCGTAAAGCGAGCCAGGCTTCACGACTCTACCTCGAAACGACACCCCAGAGATAGAACTGACGTTCTCCTCTCCGGCGGCTCATAGACCTATTCATGAGTTAGACGGATGCAATGCGCAAGTTTCCGAGTTCAATCCCAACGTCCCCCAAGGGACCTTGTAAATCAATGGAGAATTTAGAGTACCTTAAGAGCGATTGTTGACTGGCGCTGCCAGAGGGCACCAAGTATTATTATTGCATCGTACTTTTTAGCCTCACAGAGGTTGATGTAAAAGCCTCCTTTGCCTGCAAGAATGCTGATAACTGGAGATCTCTCAATTTCCATTCAATCTTCAGTTTATTTCAGGTTTATTGATTGTAAGCCGGCTGGCTGGCAGGTCCTCTCCTTTTTAACTATTGCACACCACCCAATTACTTAAAGACTTAAATGCAGGTTCACTTTTGTACAATAGTTAAGGGACACAAGGTTTTGTGGACAACAAATATTCCCTGGACAACAAATATTCAAGGCTGCCATAGAACAACTTTGGACCCAGATACCTCCTGGAATTCCTCCTCCAGTCCAAAGATCTACAGGCTAATGGTTCTAGAGAAGGGATAAAAAAATAATAATTCTTCCAGTAGCACCATAGAGACCGACTAAGTTTGTTATTGGTATATGCTTTCATGTGCATGCACACTTCTTAGGGTTAAACCAGAGAGCCTAGGACTTGCCGATCAGAAGGTCGGCAGTTCGAATCCCCGCGACGGGATGAGCTCCCGTTGCTCGGTCCCTGCTCCTGCCAACCTAGCAGTTCGAAAGCACATCAAAGTGCAAGTAGATAAATAGGTACCGCTCCGGTGGGAAGGTAAACGGCATTTCCGTGTGCTGCTGATTTGCCAGAAGCGGCTTAGTCATGCTGGCCACATGACCCAGAAGCTGTACGCCGGCTCCCTCGGCCAATAAAGTGAGATGAGCACCGCAAACCCAGAGTCGGTCACGACTGGACCTAATGGTCAGGGGTCCCTTTACCTTTATGGTGCTACTAGAAGGAATTTTTTAAAAAAATTGTTTCAACTATGGCAGACCAACACGGCTACCTACCTGTAACTAGAGAAGGGATATTTGGGGAGTGGTGATGCATGGAAAGGGCTCTCTTGGGGTGGGGTATTGTGGAAACTGCTGGAATAATCCACCCCTCTTCGATAGCCGCTTATCACTGGTCTTTCTGGGGGTTAAGCAAAGCAGGATCTTCAGATACTGCGCAACACTGCAATACCTCAAGAACCGCCTTTCCCCATAGCTGGAGGACCCTGTGCCCATCCTCTGAGTCCCTTCTTTGTGTGCCTCTTCCATGAGAGGACATCAACAACCAACGGGGGCTTTTCTGCAGTGGCTCCCCGCTTTTGGGGTGCTCTCCCCAGGGCAGCTCACCTGGCACCTTCATTACATAACTTTGGGCACCAGGGAAAAAATATTCCTTCTCCCAGGCCTTTGGCTAACTAAGCAATTAATGGCTTGGGGTGTGTGTGTGCTGTTTTTCTTACTGTTTCTTTGTGTTTTTATATTGCAAAACACCATGTGATCCTCAGATGAAAGGCAGCATTGGAATTTATTAAATAAACTACGAGCCACTCGAGTTCAAAGTTATCCGCTAAATTGATATTATGTTTATGGATGTTCTGTATGGTTCCAACGAGTGAAGCACAGGTTAGTTCAAGTTCAAGAAAGCAGCTGCTCTCGACTTGACTGTCTTGCAGTCTGTAATTCTTCCAGTCCATGCAAATCCATCCCCAAGATTTTGGCCCCCATAAATCCCAACGCTCCATTGCACAAAATTAGGGTACATACAAGCATTGCCAAACTAGTATGCAGCATTGATTCTGGAGTTCTCCAGTCTCGAGTCTGCAGGTGTTGCTGGGCTCTAACTCCTATAATCCAGAGAGTTTAGCCAATGGTCAGGGATAATAGGAGGTGTAGTCCCAACGTCATGTTTGAAGGCTAATTATCTAATGGTGGTGGCTTTTGAGGACTGCAAAACTGAGTTCTTTATGGTATTGCTTTGTTTTTAGTTACTGATCCACAAAAGTCACCTGTAGTAGCTGAACAGAACAAGGACTTGTGTACACATCCTCCTCTTGACTATACAGTGGTACCTCGGGTTAAGAACTTAATTTGTTCCGGAGGTCTGTTCTTAACCTGAAACTGTTCTTAACCTGAAGCACCACTTTAGCTAATGGGGCCTCCTGCTGCCGCTGCGTGATTTCTGTTCTCATCATGAAGCAAAGTACTACTTCTGGGTTAGCAGAGTCTGTAACCTGAAGTGTCTGTAACCCATGGTACCACTGTATTTGTACCTTGCCTGACATCACAGGGGATGCATGAGGCACATGAATGGCCAGCCCTTGCAGAAATCCGTTATCAGAGCTCAAATAGGTGGGGGGGGGGGGAGGCACCAGGACCTGACCAGGGTGTATGAGAGAGAGGCTTTCTCTGGTAGGCAAGAGACTGGGAAGGTGGAAGGAGAAAGATTGAGGAGGAGAGATATTGTGACCCTATTGTGCATGTGTAGGCAAACTAAGGCCCAGGAGCCAGATCTGGCCCAATCGCCTTCTAAATCCGGCCCGCGGATGGTCCGGGAATCAGCATGTTTTTACATGAGTAGAATGTGCCCTTTTACTTAAAATGCACCTCTGGGTTGTTTGTGGGGCCTGCCTGGTGTTTTTACATGAGTAGAATGTGTCCTTTTATTTAAAATGCATCTCTGGGTTATTTGTGGGGCATAGGAATTCGTTCATTTTTTCTCCAAAATATAGTCCGGCCCCCCACAAGGTCTGAGGGACAGTGGACCAGCCCCCTGCTGAAAAAGTTTGCTGACCACTGCTATTGTGGGTTGGGTAGAGAAAACACACAAACACAGCAGTCCTGGGGAGATGGCTTCAGTGTGGAGAATGAAACAGGCCTGGAGTGGGGCTGGGGCTGCCTAGCAGGTATCCTCTAAGTGCGTGCGCGCACACGCGCACGCACACACACACACACAGAGTCAACCGATGGATGGAAAACGCAAGGCCCAGAGAACAGAGTGGGGTTTTCGTTTTTATATACAAGACACATTTATCCATTAAATTTAGAACACAGTACAAAAAAAACACTTCAACTAATTAATCTTACAATGCGGTTCATATCAATTACTGATCTTATTCCTAATAATAAAGGGGGGCATTGTAGGAGGAGAACGGGGAGAGAGAGAGAGAGAGAGAGAAAGAGAGAGAGAGAAAGAAAGAAAGAGAGGATTCCAGATGTTGACTCCTTTGGATCCGTCAGGCGGTACTTCTTCTTTTTTTCCTTCCTTTTTCTGGGCGGGTGGGTGGGGAGGGGCGGGAAGAGGAAGAGTAAAGGAGTAGAAAAACGAAACGAAACAAAAGGCCCCTACGGCTGAACAGCTCGTAATCTGAATGAATGCAGAGAGAGAGAGAGAGAGAGAAAGGAAAGAAAAAAGATACAAATTCTATATTACATACAATTGGGGGGGGGGAGAGAAGGTGGCTGGAGGGGGGGGGGAGGATGCTGAGCCCAAAGCCATGTTGGCCGGGGTCCGCCGGGGCTGTTGCAGGGCTGTGCTGAGGGCAGGGGAGCTCTTCTTTCCTTCTGGGGTCCTTCCTTCTTGGGTAGATCGCTGTCGTCCTTCCGTTTGTCTCTTGGTTGAAGTGTGTGGAGCCGCCTCTGAGCCTCCCCTCAATTGGCGCCCCAGTTGTAGCTGTTGTAGGCAGACTTGTTCGCCTGCGACTTCTGCGGGATGGAGGTGCCCTGGCTGCGCTGCCCAGTGCCGCTCTGTGCAGAGAGAAAAGGGGGGAAGAAGGGAGAGAGAGAGAGGGGAAAAGAAAGAAGGTGAGCGAGGCTTGACTAGCAGCTAGCTCAGCTCCCCAGGTCTTATTTGGAGGCACGAAACAGGCTCCAGCAACCCATGAGCGTGTGAAATGAGTAAATCAGCTCAAGAAAAGAGGTTGCTTCTCTTGCCAGCAACAGGAATGCTCTGGCTGCCTCTAGATCAATGTTTCCCCAACTTGGGTTTCCAGCTCTTTTCAGACTACAATTCCCACCATCCCTGACCGCTGGGATGATTGGATTTGTAGTTCGACAACATCTGGGGACCCACAGGTTGAGAAAGGCGGCTCTAGATCAATGTTCCCCTAACTTGGGTTTCCAGCTCTTTTCAGACTACAGTTCCCATCATCCCTGACCGCTGGCCTTGCTAGCTAGGGATGATGGGAGTTGTAGTCCCCCCAAAAAAAAGAAAAAAAAGGAAAAGAAAAAAAAGCTGCAGACCCACCTTTGGAAAACACTGAATGCTGGACTGCAGCTCCCACCAGCCAGCAAAGGCAAATAAGTCAGGGATGATGGGAGTTGTAGTCCAGCAACATCTGGAGGACCCCACAAGTTCCTTGCAGCCCAGCTCCGGAGCAAGGCCAGGAAGGGCTTGGGGTGTTTTTTTTTTTTTTATAGGGCCAAGTGCAGCACAGGGTGGGTGTGGAGAGATGCACAAAATGACAAGTTTTGGGTGGGAGTTGAAGCCAAACATACTCCAGGAGACACACAGGGGGATGACCTGTGTACGCAATTACAAATCTGTACCTGAGGACTGCCAATTCAGGGTTTGGAAAGAAACTTCTGCTGCCACTGCTGCCAAACAAGGGGAAGTGATAAACCTTGGCCGATTCCACGGCAAGTGGCAACTTATCAGTAGATCCTCCTCCCTCTACTCTAGAGGGAAGAGCCTGGACTGTGCCACCAATGGCCAAGGACCACAGCAAACTGCCACAAACGCTCCCTGCGATGTCCCAAATCCTACTGTGCCGTTGGGTAGACTGGGAAAGCAAGGTACTCCAAATCTAGTTGCGAAATCTGACGTGGAGTGTTTTACGAACTGGCGGGTCAGGACACCAGCAGCTGCTATTAGTTATCAAAGCATAGCCAATAGTTTGGACAGCTCTGCCTGCTGAGCGTAACAGCACCTGCAGCGTATCTCTGTGCTTGGCCGTTCAGATCTGAGGTGGGAGACCTAAGCTGGACAGCTTTTAATTTTATTTTATTCATTGAGCCGACTTGGATCCCGGTATTCTGTGGCGGGGAATCCACACTGCACATGACACAATTTGGTAGAGGGAGCAAGTGCTTCTTAATACAGCGCACGGTTAAAGCTCATCACCAGGGATAGCCAACGTGGTGCCCTTTAAATGCTGAAGGACTGCAATTCCCACCAGCATCCCAGAACTATGTTCAGGGATGATGGGAACTGCCAATCAGCATCATCTGGAGGGAACTTAGTTGTCCAGCCTTGTTCCTGGCGGAAAGAGCTGTTTGATGGTGGAACAGCTTGGAGCTTTTGTTGGAGGTTTCTAAGCAGAGGTTGTTTGGCCATCTGCCTGGAATTCCTTTAACTGTGCTGTAGGGGGCTGGACTAGATGACCCTTGGAGTCCCTTCAGACTCTCCGATTCTGCTCATGACATGCTGCCTCACTTCCAACACGTCCTGCCTTTGCTCCGTTCTCCCTAGAGAGCCTGTGCAAGGCTGGTTCACCATCAACCAGCCCCAGGACAGAGGGAGGAGCAGGGAAAGAAGATTTCTGTGGGTCCGTCGCCCTGTGCGTGTTGTGTGTGTATGGTTGTGTTCTTATGCCCGCATCTGTCTGGGGCAGAGCTGGGGAACAGGCAGCCTTTTCCAGGTTCTGCCGGACTCCCAGGAGCCTC